>NW_023425515.1:12768610-13368610 GCF_014108245.1 Pipistrellus kuhlii
AATTTCTGTGTTGGGAGAGAAAATCCTAAGAACAATACAGAGGAGGGAAATGCCATTCTCCTTTGTATTTCTAGAGTTGGCAACAAGGTGTCGGACTATTATCTTATTTTCTCTTTGAATTCTTAAAACATCCAGTCTCTCATTTTTCCACTAACCCCTGAAAATATCTCACCTAAATAGAAAGCATGACTATTGTTCGGAATTCCTTAAAATACATGTAAGGCTTATTAGCTAATTCCTGAAAAGCAGAATGATGCAGCACACAAAAACACAGTTTTCGCACACACCTGAATTCACCAGCTAAAGAGGAATGTGTGTGGCTAGAAATTCGATCCACTAGGTTGGAGAGGGCTCTCGACACCTGTGAACAGTTTCTGTATCTATAAATTGGGGTTATCTCTTAAGAATCTCTACGTTTTCCAGTCCCTGAGATTTGTGTGTGTTCTATTCTCACAAGGGCAAGATTACCGTATAGATGATACCTAAGAAGAAAAGGTGAGAAATTCCTGATTATAATCATCTGCTAATTTATGAAATAGTTTTTAAAATATATGTTTATTGATTTCAGAGAGGAAGGAAGAGGGAGAGAGAGATGGAAACACCCACGATGAGAGAGAATCATGGCTTGGCTGCCTCCTGCAAGTCCCCCACTGGGGATCCAGCCTACAACTTGACCAAACTGAACCTGGGACCTTTCAGTACACAGGCCAATGCTATATATCCACTGAGCCAAACCAGCTAGGACTATGAAATAATTTTTATCTCCTTGTTCCCCCATGTCTCGTATGTGGTTTGTGGCTTTTCTTCACTGACTTTCTGTCTAACTTCCCTGAAAAGGGACATCAATGGGTTATCTTCATGTAATCTCTGTTAAGAGACCATTTCCCAAGAGGGCAATCCAGCTGGTGCTGGCTCGCCTTTGCTATGACAGTGCCAGTAGAAGAGTAATCTCTCCCAATGACTTAAGGAAGTCCAGACTCCTGAGTGAAAGAGCAGAACCCGGGGCGGGATCTGATTTTCCAAATCCTCTGATGTGAATTGACCACAAACTCACAAGGTGGTCTTTCATCGGCTAATATCTTCTCTTTCTTCCTGTATCCCAAATGAGGGGAAAGAGTGTAGAATCTGGCCCTGTGAAAGGAAAAGTAAGCATGATGCCTACCACACTGTTCCCTCATGCCCCAAGAAATACGAGGAAAGGAAAATAGAATATTTAAGTGTCCTGCTTAGTTAAGGTACTTGCTATGGTAAATCACAGTAAAGAAAACCTTAGCTTCTTTATTTTACAGATAAAGAGACTGAGGTTCAGAGTGGTTAGATATCTCAAAAATTACACAGCAGCTAGACATTCATGGAGTGAGAATTCAGTCCTAGATGTGTCTCCTTTTCAGGTCCTATTGTGCTTGGCTCCACTGTCTATAGCTGTGGTAGGCAAACTGTGGCTCTCGAGCCACATGAGGCTCTTTGATTCCTTGAGTGTGGCTCTTCCACAAAATACCACGGCCTGGGCGAGTCTATTTTGAAGAAGTGGTGTTAGAAGAACTTTAAGTTTAAAAAATTTGGCTCTCAAAAGAAATCTCAATCGCTGTACTGTTGATACTTGGCTCTGTTGACTAATGAGTTTGCCGACCACTGGCCTATAGCAACTATCGACATGAAGTTAGTTTTTTTCTGTATTTTTGAGCTCAAAGATTTGAGTTGAATTAATAAATGTTTTATAATGGAATTCTATAAAAATAGTGCTATGGACACTTTTCATAAGATTTGGTGCGATTGAGCTTTTTTTTTTTTTTACCTATCAAGTTTGCATGGCTTTGTAAGTGAATGTACTCAGGGAAGGTGATTCAATATGTCCCTGTAACAGAATTTGAGGTTCCAGATCTCTCAGGAAGCAGCCTCTGGTGACAGCCTCCATACAGGGCTTTGCACAAAATGTATCATTGGTGGAAATTTACTTATTTACTTACTTACTTATTTATTTATTTATTTTTATTTATTCATTTTTAAAAATATATTTTATTGATTTTTTTACAGAGAGGAAGAGAGAGGAATAGAGAGTTAGAAACATCGATGAGAGACAATCATCGATCAGCTGCCTCTTGCACACCCCCTATTGGGGATGTGCCTGCAACCCAGGTACATGCCCTTGACCGAATCTAACCCGGGACCTTTCAGTTCGCAGACCGACGCTCTACTGAGCCAAACCGGTTTCGGTTCATTGGTGGAAATTTAAAAGTGACCTTTTGCTGAACTCCTGAGGAGGGTAAGTCGATGAGAAAGTGTCATTTACACCACCTTTTCTTTCGTTCTAATCAGAACACGTTGGTTAAGATTTCTGAAAACCGAATTGCAATCAGGCAGTTGGTGCCTTGACATAAGCTGGTATATGTTAGGGTGAAGTAGCAACCACAAGAACATAGCGAAGAAAAGGCGTGGATAGATGTAATGCCCCGCCCCCAACCTTTTATTTTCACAATATTCTTTGCCAGATTGCTTAGTATCATCTATTGGTAACTGAAAACCTGGCTAATTAAACCCACTTTTTGCCTGGCCAGAGTGACTCAGTTGGTTGAGTGTCGTCCTGTGAAATGAAAGGTTGTAGGTTTGGTTCCCGGTCAGGACACATACCTGTGTGTTGGGTTTGGTCCTCAGTCAGGAAGTGTATAGAAGGAAACCTATCAATGCTTCTTTCACACATTGATGTTTCTCCTCTATTTCTCTCCCTTCCTCTCTCTATACATGTCATACCTAGGATGAGGATTAAGTAAAAAAAAAAAATTTTTTTAAATTAGGATAAACCTACTGTTCATGACTTTGAAAGCAAGAAGTTCTGAATAACTTCATTTCCGAGGCACACTGAATTATCCATCTTACATAAAAACTGCTGTTTGAAGGATATATGGACCCCGATGTTCATAGCAACACAATCTACAATAGCTAGGATTTGGAAACAGCCTAGGTGCCCGTCAGCAGATGATTGGATCAAAAAACTATGGTACATCTATACAATGGAATATTATGCTGCCATAAAAAAGAAGAAATTTTCATCATTTGCAGCAACCTGGATGGAATTGGAGAACATCATGCTGAGTGAAATAAGCCAGTCAATGAAAGAGAAACACCACATGACCTCACTCATTTATGGAACATTATAAACTAATGAACCAAAAGATAGAGACAGTAAAGCAACAAGCAGACTGTCAAATTACACCGGGGAGGGTAGGGAGATCTGGGGGAGATAATAGATCAATCGAAGGACTTATATACATGCATATAAGTACAACCAATGGACACAAAACTCTGGGGAGGGAGGGTATGTATGGGAAGGGGGGCAATGGTAAGATATGTACACAGATAATAATTTAATAAAAAATAAGGGAAAAACAACAACAACAACAACAACAACAAAACTGCTGTTTGAAATTTTAACCCTGCTATTTGACTTCTATGGATGCTTGCTTGCTTAAATAATAAGGAAAATAAGACTACTCCCACTTCAGAGAGGCTATTAAACCTTCTCTGGACAAAATTATCAGTGCTGGCAACAGGCCAGGCCTTTGGTTGAGGTCTCAAGGCCTCAGCACTTAGGGGCTCTTTAAGAACTTGCAAAGGAGGCCGGAAACATCCCATATGTGGGAGACAAAGAAGGTAAAAACATATAAATAGGGTAAGTTCCTCCTTGTCGGGGCTCAGAATGTGAGAGACATTTTCCTCTGGGCCCACCCGTAATAAATATTACTCTATCTCTCTTAAGTATTGCTTGGTTCTTCTCCTGTTTTCTGTGACAACACTACAGCACCCTTGCCCTTGCTTCCCTGTTGCTGGAAATGCTAAGGAGCATCATTTCTTTTGGAGACTTTGCCCACCCCTTCGCCTTTAACCTACCAAAACAAAATAAGCATACTTTAGAAAACCCAATCAAATATAGAGTGAACTTGACATTTTTACTAGTATTTTTAGCTCTATCAGATGGAAAGTAGACACACTGCTCTCCTCTCCCTCTTTCCCTGGAAGTAGAAACATTATACATCATACTAACTCTTTAGTCAGGCTTTAAAAAAAGCTTCCTGTTTCCAGTTCTAGATGCAAAACCAATGCTTGCAGAGCTTCTGGTTCGTCTATTGATGGAAATGTCCTGGCTTTCTGCGGCCTGATCCAACCTGCTTCCAGTTGGCTTTTCTTCTTCTTCTTTGTTTGCTTAGCAGAACAGATAACGCTGAAATCTGTCATTACTGTTGGTTAACATCTTTCCATCTTTCAGTATTTTGTGGAAAATGATCATTTGCTATCATCACCTCTTCTTTCTCTCTCTTTTTTTTGGGTGGGATCGTGCCCTTAAAAATGAATTTTTGTTATTTTAGTGGGGTTTCAAAGGAAGGAGCAGAGAGAAATATGTTGGGCCTTTTCTTGTTTTGTTTTTCTATCCACTGCAATTAGCAGGAAGATCTTTCATTACCTGAGCTTTCTTTTTATTGATGACTAATTTCCAGTGGATGAGGAAATGGTGTACTATGTAATCATTTGGCACAGACTCCAGGCTGATACTAAAATACCATTGTATTAGGAAAGGAAAAGACAATTTATTTTTTTTTTTTTTTTATAAAAAGGAGGGAATTCTTTTTTTTTTTTTTTGTAATAATGTTAGCCGAGTACACACAAGAAGAAAAATAATTGCACTAGATTGTAAAGATGGGTGGACCTCTTTCTTAATGCCCAGTGTCCTTTCCCTTAAGATTTGGTTTAATAGATATTTAGGGGAAAAAAAGAAAAAGAAAAGAAGACAATTATTTTTTTGGATACTAGTTTTATTTTTTTAAACAAAATTTTAGGTTGTATTTTCTTTTTTTAAATTCTTGGATTGCCTTTTCTTCATTTCCAGCTGATATTTGGCTAGAGCAGGTGGAGGAAAGTGTTCTGCTCTTAGAATACTTTTACATTTTTCAAGCATTTATAACAAAATAAAACTTTCATCCTATTTTAATACCATGGATAGAAGTAGCCTCTCATTTTCTTTTGTAATGTTCCTGGAGCAATAAGGAAACTATTTTTTGCACGTCTAGAAAGATTTTTAAAACATGCATTCAACCTTAATTTTCACCTCTGTGATGGACCTTAAATCTATGGCTCCCAAATTGTGCCCTGTGCCAGGCTAGGGGGACTTGAGTGAAGTCAGAGGGGATAGATGACATACTTGAAAATTTCGAGGGAAGCACAGCAACATCTGTTGGCCATTGTATGAACTACTAGCTCAGGGTAGCTCCCTTTTGCAACCTGAGACTGTGCTACATTCCTTTTTTTTTTTTTTTTTTTTTTTTTTTGAGGACAGATCTTTGTAAGGCTGGGTGTTCAGTGGTTGCTGTGATAAAAAGCAGGTAGCACACGAAAATCAACATGAAACAGAAAATGAAGGTAGTGGTTTCTAATTTGATTCCCAGGTTGGAATATAGATTGCCTAGATTAGACAGGGTTCTCCAGAGAAACAGGAGCAATAGGATACATGGAGGAAGATAAGTAGACAGAGATTTATTATGAGGGAGTGGCTCACGTGTTTATGGAGACTGAGAAGTCCCCTCATCTGCTACCTATGAGCTGGAGGCCCAGGAAAGCAGTGGTGTAGTTCTAGTCCAAGGTCTGAGATCCAGGGCAGCCAATGGTTGAAGTCCCATTTCAAGTCTAAATGCTCAAGAACCAAGAGTGCTGAGGCCTAAGGCCAGAAGAAGGTGGATGTCCCAGCTCAGGCAGAAAGCAAATATGCCTCCCCCCATCCCCTTTCTATCCAGTCTATTCTATCCTACTGGTAAGTGCAATGGTTTTAAACGGGGTCCCACATTATTCAGTAATCTATTAAGAGTTGAAGCTGAATCCCCTCCCCTTGAATAGGGGCTGGACTTAGTAACTAGCTTCTACATCATAGAATATGGCTGAATTGATGGCGTGAGACTGCCAAGTCTGTCACTATGCATTGTGCATCTGCTAATTGTTATTTACAACCTTCTCCTTGTTTTTTACCCTCAAATCACCCACTTTTGGGGTAAGCCACCTGCCATGTTATGCAGATGCTCAAGCAGCATTATGGAGGTGCCCATATGCCAAGGAACTGAGCCCATCTTCCACAACTAGCAGGGAACTGGAGGCCTCCTGCCTGTAGCCCTCTGAGTGAGCCATTCTGGATGTGAATCTCCCAGCCCTAGCCAGGCCTTCAGGTGTCCACAGCCCCAGCTGAGGTCCTGACTCCATCCTCAGAGAAGATCCAGAGATATAGCCAGCCACCCATCTAAGACCCTCCCTGATTGCTGTTCCACAGAAATAATAAGATAATGAATACTTGTTTAAGCCACTGCATTTTAGGGATAATTTGTTAGACAGCAATAGATAAACTAATAGAAGTATGAAGTAATAAAATGTATTTTTTGAAAAACAAAACAACAAAACAAAAAATCCAACCAGCTATTTAGAATGTAAGTTATTAAACCTAACTACTTAATAAACAAACTTTTTTTTTTTCTTGGGATGTCATGGAAAGGTTATTGAGATACTTATGTATCTCATGTACTGACAAAATTTGGGAAGTTCATCATTATTTTTAAAAAAATATATCTTGCACACCCTCCACTGGGGATGTGCCCGCAACCAAGTTACATGCCCTTGACTGGAATCAAACCCAGGACCTTTCAGTCCACAAGCCGACGCTCTGTCCACTGAGCCAAACTGATTTTGGCGGGAAGTTCATCATTATGTTAAAGATAATTGCTAAGTCTTTTTCCCTTTAATTTCGTTAAGCATATACATAATTGTTTTTTTATTTTTGGAGTGGAAAAATTTATTACTTCTGATACTGAAGACTTCTTTTTTTTAGTATATCAGTGGAGCCATGAAAACAGAAAAATAAAATGTACAATGAACTATATTAAGGAAATTGATCATTTGAGAGTAAATTGACTACTATTTTTCAATAAACATAAATGAAGTTATTGGCATACAGACGACAATGTAAGAGCTAAGATGAAATTAAGAATCAAGTAACTTGCATATACAACGAAGAAGGAAGATACTGGTTTATGGGTAAAGCAACATGCGCCTTCTATGCAGCATTCTGTTTACTGGAAATAAGAAGAGACGAGGCACCCCCTAGTGGCACTTGTTGATATAATTCAATGGCAGAAAAACCAAGCACAAGTTCCTTCCTTACCTTGAGACAGTCAAGACACTTAACCTGTTTCTGTTATTGCTGCTATTAAAGCCTTCGTTATAACTTTGGATTTGCAGTTTTTGAACACAAGCACAACACCTATGGCTTTTGAAGCCAAATCTAGCAGCAGCGGGTATCTTTATTTTATATAGAACAGACCAACCTTTTCATGTTAATACATAAAAAAGAAAAGAAAATAAAAAGAACAAACTGGATGAGCTATGAAATTTTACCAAAGCAGATTGTATCAGCACTGTGCAGGCATCTTACAGGCAAAAAAGGTGCCCCTTGAATTATGAATTAAATTGGTTGTAACCTGGTATCTTCTAACTTTCTTGTCCGTGCAGTAAACAAATACTTAAAACACTAGCTTTGTGCTAAATACTTAACTGTGTAGAAGGGTGTGGGAAGAGGCAGAGAGGGAGGGACTCAGAGAAGCGAACTATGGTAGTGTGATGGGGCAAGTTGGGGAGGCAATGGTGATCCAGGCAGAACACCCCATCAGGGTCCAAGACAGGCCTCCAGGAGGAAAAAGCATATAAAGGCCACGAGTTAGAACTGACCTGATGCAGTTGTTTTGCTATCCTGATTTATTCTAGCCTCAGAAAAGGAAAGCTTTAATAAACTGTTCCTTGGATTAAGAAGAAATTCCTCTAAAAAGGGATAGCAGCTATGCATTGTGCATTTGCTAATTAGTATTTGTACTTATAACAGGAACATCTATTCTCTTTCTGTCTGTTTGTTTGAGAACCATGGCATTATCACCCCTCAGAACAATGAGTCATTTCTCGCTCAGGAGACTCGTCCAAGTGTTTACTTTACCTTGTCTTCAGAACTGCCTCCCTTCTCTCCTCCAGGGTGATTAATAATGTATGCCATGTGGATGGAAGAGGACTGATTTAATCTGCAGGGCCCTTGCCAGAGAGCTTAATTTTAAAACTGCAAAGTGATCTCAACGAATCTTGCCCGGAAATGAAAAATAATTAGTTGAACTGTTATGGGTGAGTGTGGTTGGTAGTCACATATGAACTCGGTGGAATTTTAGAACCCAACAGCGAGTCGTTTATAGTTAAGTCAAATTATAGCAAGTCAAACACTAGTTCAGCTCTACAAGTGTCTGTACCTCACAACAGACTGAAGCTGTGTTGTACTCCTTCCCCTGGTTCTAGACGTATAGTCACCCATGGAGACATCACCTGAGAAACACTTAAAGCAAGCTAGCTGAGTAGAAATGAACACTTGTAATGAATGCCATTTTTCCCACTCAAAGAGAAGCCTTAAAAGAAACTATATTAGCTTTATGTGTAGGGTGATAACTTGGCAATTATGTATTTGTTTCTATTTATTTCCGATAATCATGAGTCAGAATTCATAATACGTTAAGGTATGTAGGTAGCTGGCAAGTGTAGCAAATGAGGACTGGCTTTGCTCGGGACAGTTTGGATCCTGTTAGATTATGTCTAAAGAAGGTTTATAGTCTATGCATTTAAAAAAAAACTATTTGATTGATTTTTTATGGAGAGGAAGAGAGAAGGATAGAGAGTTAGAAACATCAATCAGCCCCCTGCACACCCCCCACTGGGGATATGCCCACAACCAAGGTACATGCCCTTGACTGGAATCGAACCTGGGACCTTTCAGTCTGCAGGCTGATGCTCTATCCACTGAGCCAAACCAGTTTCAGCAGTCTATGCATTTTTTTTTTTTTTTTTTTGGTTGTGATGAAGAAATCCAACCCAGTCTTATTTAAACAAAAAGTAGATTTATTGGCCTGTGTAACTGGAGTGAGACCTGGTACTAGGTATAACTAGCTCCAAGTAGGAACAAAATACTTATTCCTCTCCCTTGGCTTTCTCTGTGTTGGTTAATTGGCCTGGTTTGGTAAGAATACACAGCCCTCGATCTCTGGAGATCTAGGTTCTTGTTATGCCCAATGTTGTCCACCGATAAGCCAGCAGAGTGAGTGTCACCTGCGAGCTTGTTAGAAATGTAGATGCTCAGGCCTGCCCACACCTACTGCATGGGAATCTGCATGTTAAAGGGCCCCTAGTTGATTGGTGTGCACATGAAAGTGTGAGAGTGTCCACATGGAACCACTGTGGCTGGAAAAAGGGGTTTTTATAATTAACAGAGCCTGGATCTCATTGGCATTAAGATGCATGTAGGAAAACAGGAAGCAGATGGGCAGGCCCATCAGAATCACATGATTGGGCGAGAGAACACAATCCAGAAGAGGTGTAAGATGGGCAGTGAAAACCAGTGCATTACCACTGCAACTGACAAATGACCATTCCAGTCAGAAGAAAGGAATGGTTTAAAATCAGTGTTATTTCTGAGAAAATGCTGAACACAAATTGGGGACATCTAAGATTGTTTCCAGTGGAAAGATGATGGAAAGAAGAGAGTCAGTGCATGGGATTCATTCACTGGTGATGAGGGGGTGGCCTGTGGGGATCAGCCTGTTATGGGAGCGCTGCTCATCCCAGTTAGATGAGTGGGGCTTCTGTGTTGAGCTTCTTCCCCCTGGTGGTCAGTGCGTGTCATAGCACTGGTTGAACAGTTATTCTGGTCATTCTGCCATTCAGTTGCTGGTCTTTTATTATATAGGATAGGATACATACCTGTCACTATCAGGGTCTCCTTTATTAGATAAACTTGTGAGTTTCAGAGTGAAATATACAAGTGTATCAACTTCATAACTTTGATTTCCTGCCTGAGCATATTATCTCTCAAATGAACTTTTGTTGTCTTTTTTGGCTATCAGCGCATGGCCCCTCCTTATTATGTTTGGGAAATTCCCTGTGTTAAGTGACCTACTGGGAGGCATAGCCCACCTTCTGCTACCTGAAGAAAATGCCAGGTACTTGCCTTCCCAGGATTCCCTGCAGTTGGAAGAATGGGCACGTGGCTAAGGCTCTGTCAATTGGATGTTTCTACCCCAGAAACTGAATCAGGAGCTAGTGACCCACAGAAATCACGAACTAGGGAGAATTTCTCTTTAGCATCGATAGTGGTTGCAATAAAATTAAATTTTCTGGTCTGTGGTGGCAGCAACACAAGCTATAGCCTGAAGTACTTCTTGGAAGTGGCAATGACATCTTCAGTAGACTAGTTCAGGGCTGTGATTTTTGCATGATTGTTCTTTCTGGGCAGCTTTGAGCCTGTATGCAACCTTCTTAGAAATGTAGTAATTGCTGCTGAAAAGAGCCAGAGTCAATTTCTTGCTTGTACCCGGGAGCACTTGTGATCGGTGCAAGCACCCAGGGCTCTCTGTGCTTAGGATGACCCCTACACTTGGCTTAAGGCTCAGCTGTCACTGTTTTGAAATTCCTAATAATTTTAACAAGGGGATCTGCATTGTTATTTTATATCAGGCCCCACAAATTGTGTAGCTGGTCCTGTTGTATCTAAAAATGTTGACTGATAATATATCTTTTTCTAAAACACAAGTTAGTCTTATCAGGGTGCCCAAATTGTCTATGAATAAATCAGGAACACAGAGAGGTGTTTCTATAGACTACTTTTTGGGTCAGCTATATCTTTCCTGTGCTATATTATGTTTTTTATTACACTGGGAATTTCTGAGAGTACAAATCCTGCTTCTCTAGCATCAGATCTATTATCTATCTACATATGTGTAGTTGAACAGCATGTTTCCACATAATCTCATTTGATCCTCATCTAAGTCCCATGGGTGTCATTGTTATTATTATTATTGTCATTATACACTTTTTGTTGTTAATCCTCACCTGAGGATATTTTTCCATTGGTTTTTAGGGAGAGTGGAAGAGAGAGGGAAAGACAGAGAGAAACCTTGATATGAGAGAAACACATTGATTGGTTGCTTCCTGCCTGACCAGGGTCCGGACTGGGGAGGAGCCTGCAACCAAGGTATGTATCCTTGACTGTAGTTGAACCCAGGACCCATTGGTCTGCAGGCTGATGCTCTAGCTTTTGAGCCAAACCAGTTAGGCAGTTAGGGCTCATTGTAAACTTTTTTTTTTTTTTTTTTTTTTTTTTTTAATCTTTATTGCTGAGATTAATACAGATGTCCCTCTTCTTTCCCCCTCGTTGCCTCCCTCCAGGCCTTCGCCACCCTGTCTGTGTCCATAAGTATTGCATATTTACATATAAGATCTTTGTTTAATCTCTTCTCACCCCTCCATCCCTCCGCCAAGCCCCTTCTCTCTGAAAATCATCAGTTTGTTGCATTTCCATGCCCCTGATTCTATTTTATTCACCAGTTTATTCTGTTCATTAGATTTCTTATTTGTTTATTTTGATTTTTTAGATTCAATTGTTGATAAATATGTATTTGTTGCAAATATGTATTTGTTGTGTTCATATTTAAAAAAAATATTTTATGGATTTTCCACAGAGAGGAAGGGAGAGGGATAGAGAGCTAGAAACATCAATGAGAGAGAAACATCAACCAGCTGCCTCCTGCACACCCCTTACTGGGAATGTGCCCGCAACCAATGTATATACCCTTGACTGGAATTAAACCTGGAACCTTTCAGTCTATCCACTGAGCCAAACCAGTTTCGGCTGTGGTTCATATTTTTTTATCTTTTTCTTTTCCTTCTTTTCCTCCTTTTAAGAATATACTTCAACATTGTTTGGTGGTGATGAACTCCTTTACATTTTCTCGGTGAGGATTAAATAACACCCACAAAAAAACAGGTTGATGTGAATACCGTATTTTCCGGCGTATAAGACGACCCCCTAATTTTACAGTTAAAACATAGTTTAGGCCTATATTCGCTGTATAAGACTACCCCCCACTTCCGAGGCAACACCAGTTCTTTTTTTAATTAAATTTTTAATGAATGACATTTTTCGAACATACTGTAATATACCGTATAACTCACTGTATGTGTCCTGATACAGCAGCTTTGGCTACACAGAACATTCCTGTGCTGCAACTGTATGTACCATGGTGAGCCAATCACAACAAGCAAAGGTTCAAAGGTTATAATAGACCGCCTCTCTGACACTGGCCAATCTGAGCAGGCTTTTTACTAGAACACAGTGTAGCTTCGGGTACAGAACATGTATAATTTGCATGCATAAAAAGCCTGCTTGGTTTGGCTGAGTTAGAGAGGCGGTCCGAGCAGCCTTGTAGTGATTGGTGCGGGATCGAGTTGGAAAATTCGTTTAGCGGCATATCGAGACATTTTTCGGGATGTACTCGGCGTATAAGACGACCCCGGATTTTCGGTTGACTTTTTTTCGTTTCAAAAGTCGTCTTATACACCGGAAAATACAGTAGCTCTTTTTCCTATACACTTTCTATAATCATCTCAGGAATGAGAATTCCCATTGCACTGATAAAGATGTTTCAGAGATTTTGACAGACTGCTCACAGCACAGACATAATATAATTAGCGGGCTCAAAGTTTGATCTAAGGCTGCACAAATTTTCTATAGTGGTAGTAGAAAGAAAAATTGAGGTGCATACCCAGTCAAACTGTTGTAACTCACATTCCTAAAGGTTTTTGAAAATGGAATGTTTATATTAGCAAATTTTCTTAAGACAGGAGGGAGGACTAGAAGATACTACCTGCTTCTTTTTATCTCTGCAATTTTATTTATTTTGAAAATGTTTCCTCATGTGCAATCTGGCTGCCACAAAATCTCTATAAACATAGTTAAAATAGTTTCAGCTGGTCTGATAGCATGAATGTCTTTGAAAACATAACCAGCAGGTACACTTAGTATCTTGAGAGTTCATGACAACAAAAATAATTATAAGAGTTATATACACAAGTCAGGTTGCTCAAGTTTTTAAACAAATATTTGATTATCTCATTAGTTCTAAAATAAATATTTCCAACTAATGATTAAAAACACTTCTATTTGGAAAAAAACATTAAGTTTTTGGAAGTGAGATTTATGTTGGAAGGGAACACCTTAATGAAATATCAATTTTCTGAAATTAAATATAATTTGAACCCTGCTATGTAATATTTATACAATATGACTTGTAACCCAATTTATTCTCAAAATGGATATGGGAAATTAATTAGTTTCAAAGTTCCTTTACAGATATTATTTTTAGTCTATTGCCCTATGATGATATTCTCTATTCTTTTTTAATGAAATAATTTTGATTTGTTAAGAATTGTGATCTCTGAAGAAACACAGTCACTTTTTTGAAATTTGAACATTTTTTAGACATTTAATAATATTAAGGAATTGACCATTTTTTAAAGGAGTGAAACAGTAAGTTCTTTTAAAAAAATATATATTTTATTGATTTTTTACAGAGAGGAAGAGAGAGAGATAGAGAGCTAGAAACATTGATGAGAGAGAAACATCGACCAGCTGCCTCTTGCACTCTGCTACCGGGGATATGCCTGCAACCAAGGTACATGCCCTTGACCGGAATTGAACCCGGGACCCTTCAGTCCGCAGACTGATGCTCTACCACTGAGCCAAACTGGTTTCGGCATGAAACAGTAAGTTCTTAAGCTGATAATTTTTCTGATGTTATTACAAAAGAAAAATCTAGCAAAAGATTTTGGGATAAAAAGCAAGACTTGCTCACGAATAAAAATCAACACCCTCCATTATGGAAAGAGGGTGTACCCTCAGCTACAAAATCAAAAGATGGAAAACTGCCCATGGTCAGAAGGATTTTAATCAGCACCTGTTTCTCTTCTCCTTCCACACAAAGAGAGTTGTTCAAGGTTGTGCAGTGGATCAGAAATCTGGTCGGTGAGTTCCCATGGAGGTCAGCATAGACTCTTTTCACCCAGGACCTGTGGTCAGGGCTGGCCTCACGTGTGTGGGCCGTTGCTCAGGGCCCCACACTCGGCAGGATCCGTTATGCTGATTGTTTCAATGCTGTGCTTTTATTGTCTTGAAATTCTAAATAATTTTCGGACAAGAAACCCTGCTCTTCATTTTACACTTGGCCCTAACCTACCTATAAGCTATGGGTATGTGGCCGCTCCTGCCTCTGAGGCTGCTGAACCTGTTTAGCAACCTCTAAGTAGAAACTCCAGGTCAACACCCCAGACCACTCCTGGCTTTCCTCTCTCAGCACACGTGTGCTTCTTGTGTCCTCATTCCCAAAGTGTGTCTAAAAGTTACCTGTGTCCTGACCTCTTGTCTCTTTTCCTGGTAAGAGGCAATCCCTTCATTTGTGTGATGGGAGCCTCATTCATCTTGGTTTACATTCTCCAGAACCTTGTTCCATCAATTTCCCCCTCTCCTAGCTCTTTAGCCTTTCTCTCTGCATTGGTCCATCTCCTCAACATGCAAACATATGCTTTATGAGTCGCCCTCTTGTTGGGCAAACTGGTTTAACTCTCAGGCAGCTCCCACAGTGTCCAATGGAGATCGGTGGAAACAAATTCTTGTGCTAAAAGGTGCAGGTGGCATGGCCGAGGTAGCTTAATGGTTGAGCATCAACCTGTGAACCAGAAGGTCACGGTTCGATTTCTAGTCATGGCATATGTCCGGGTTGCGGGCTCCATTCTTGATCATGTAGGAGGCAGCCAATCAATGATTCTCATCATTGATGTTTATAAATATAAATATAAATATAAATATAAATATAAATATAAATTAAATTAAATTAAATTTAATTGAATATAAATTAAGTATAAATTAAATATAAATAAAAATGATGCAGGTGTAGTGTCCCCTCAGTCCAGGTTAGGGGTGGAGATGGGAGCCCAGCTGTGTTTCCCTGTCCCAGCTCTGTCTGCTATTTGCTAGCTGTGTGGCCTTGAGCAAGTTACTCAACCTCGTTAGGCCTCCACTTTCATATGAAAACTGAGGATCATAGGAGTGTGTCCTTCAAAGGGTTGTTAGGAGGACAGATTAACTATGTTGAGAGCCATGCATGGCACACAGTAAGTATTGTCTGAGTGCTTTTTGTAATTACTCTGCCTTTTGTCAGTTCCTCTATCTCTCTCCTACTCCTTTCTTCCCATGAAAGAATGATGTGTCGGGGAAACAGAATATTGTGCTGCTCGTCAAAGAACTGATTAGACGTTTGGAAGTAAGTGGAAAAGAACAGGCATTGTGTTCCTTCAATGCCAGACCTTTTGTGCTCAGCTGTGGCTTTCAGTGGTCAAATCTTGAAAACAGGAAAGATGCCGTTCAGTATCCTGCCCCCTCCTCTTACAACTCATTACTAAACGAAAACAAAGCGATTCTGCTAAAAGCCCTGCCAAGCCAGTGCCTGGCACTGTCTGTAGCATCTTCCTCAGAGGGACATTTGGGAATTGCTTTGTGTGTCTGTCACCAAAGGGATATGCTTTTGATCCAAAAGACTGCAAAGGTTTTGAATGCTTAGCATAAAAAATGGAAAATGTCAGCTTCTTCCAAATTCCTGTTCTACCATCAAGTCAAGTCCAGATTCATTGGGTAGCTTGCTGAAGTAGTATTTAACCTTTTTTTTTTTTTTTTTTTTTAAAGAAAGATCTTGTTCCTTGGGTGAATTCTTCTTAAACATTGTCTGGTATAGTTTAATGCCATCAAAATCAATCCAGTAGTCCAAGCAAAAAAAAAGTAAGATATAACTAAATTCCACATACATCCCTGTTCCTTGCTCTGTCATCATCCCTTTAATCACCACATTCCACTGGTTTTTACTCCCTAGTCTCTCATATTTCCCCCCTTCTCCTAATTCTAGCGTAAGAATATTCCTATTTCAGTGGCTCACAACCTCAGTGCATTTGAATCTCTCTGACCCTAAACATATATATTTAATAATTTCCAGACCTACCTTAGGTCAGCAGAGCCAGGAGGCCCAGTCACTATTTTCAAAGGTTCCCAGGTTGTTCTGATGCTGATCCAGGCAGAGGCCCTTCCTGGGCAATGCAGTGAGGGCCTGGCAGGTCTCCCTGGGCCTGTTCTAGTCCTTCCATGGATTCCAGTACTGACCCACAGTGATCTTCTGGCACATAAATTGGATCCTGCCCTACTCTGCTTAAACTCCTCCATGGCTTTCTTTTCTTATAGGTTAAATTCTAGATGCCTTTGGTTGGCAAACAAAATCCTTCATGATTCCACTAAAGCCATTTTCACACTCACTATCCATCAGTTGCACTCTATACTTTTATATCAGGATATTGAGAGTTTTCATACCAAGTTTTAAAGTCTCTGGCCCTTTTATTTTGCCTTCTTGACCTGGAATGCCTTGAAGATTGGTCCTTATTTTAGAAGTCCCATCCTCCATAAATGATTTCCTTTTCCCATTTGATTTAAAAAATATCTTTTTTATTGATTCCAAAGAGAAGAAGGAAGAGGGAGAGAGATAGAAGCATCAATGATGAGAGAGAATCATCAATTGGCTGCCTTCTGCACACCCACTACTGGGGATCAAGCCCACAACCCGGGCATGTGCCCTGACTGGAAATTAAACCATGACCTCCTGGTTCATAGGTTGATGCTCAACTACTAAGCCACAATGGCTGGGCTGTAATTGTATCTTAAAAGGTCTGGTTTACTAAAGCTAAAAAATTATTGGCCTTGTTCTTTGTTAATGTTTACTGAAGCCTAGTTCAGTTGTTTTAATAAAGAGATTTTTTTTTTTCCTTTTTGGAATGGAATGGAGGACATTATTGGTTAAGATTAAATCTGGTGAGCTCAGGATAAAGCTACTATTTAAGCCCCAGGCTAACTTTGGTCTTTGAAGTTCATAGTGAGTGACCATGGTCTGGTGGCAGGAAATTCCAGGACATCTTTTTCAATTACAGGGATAGTTTTTGAATGCTTCTGTGCTGAAATTGCAAAACAAACAGCTTGAGTGGGAGTAGCAGTAGTAGCTGTAGCCAACATTTGTTATTGTTAACCTTGTGTCAGGCATGGGCCTCAGTATTTTATATGAAATATTTCAGTTAATCCTTACAGCAGTCTTATGATAGAAGCCTATTCTGAATCCATGTTACAAAGGAGGAATCCCAAGCCTGGAAAGGAATAGCCTTCAGTTTGACTCCAGAATCCAGGCTTTTAATCAGTATGCTAAGCTGCACCTCTTAACAATACAGTGCCGTAAGAACTGCCACTTTTTGAGTACTTAGTATGTGTTGAGTACTTTATTTATTAAAAATTTTAAAAAAAATATTGATTTTTTACAAAGGAAGGGAAAGAGAGAGTAAAAAACACCCATGAGAGAGAAACATTGATCAACTGCCTTCTGCACACCCTCTACTGGGAATGAGCCTGCAACTAAGTACATGCCCTTGACCAGAATCAAACCTGGGACCCTTCCGTCCCCAGGCTGACCCTCCATCCACCAAGCCAAACTGGCTAGGGCTTATTTAAAAAGAATATTTTTATTGATTCCAGAGAAGAAGGGAGAGAGAGATAGGAGCATCAGTGATGAGAGAGATCATTAATTTGCTGCATTCATATGCCGCCCTGTGGGGGGATCAAGCCTGCAACCTGGGCATGTGTCCTGATTGGGATTCAAACTGTGACTTCCTTGTTCATAGGTCGATGCTCAACCACTGAGCCGTGTCGGCCGAGTGTGTTGAGTACTTTAGAATTATTTTGATCATCACAGTCCAAATACATTACGTCAGGGTTTTCCAGAAGCAAACCAAGGCTCAGAGTACCCAGATTAGATTTCAGTTATGCAAATTACCACAAACTTGTTTAGAACTTTTATTTTTTTAATTATTATTATTTTTTTTACTTTTTAAAAATATCTTTATTGATTAAGGTATCACATGTTTGTCCTCAACCCCCCATTCCAAAACCCTCCCCTCCCCACTCATGCTTCCACACAATTTTAATGGTTTAAAACAACAGCCATTTATTCTCCTGCGGTTCTGCAGTTCAGAAGTCCTGGAGTCAAGGTCACAGCAGGACCATTTTCCTTTTGATCTCTGCCTTCACATCACAGCTCCATCTCTGACTCAGACCTGCCTGCCTCCCCTTCTAAGGACCCTGTAGTCACAGTGAGACCATCCGAATAACACAAGATCCTTAAATTTAGTTCCATCTATGAAGTTCCCTTGGGCATCTAAAGTAACACAGTCATAGGTTCCTGTGGACATCTTTGGAGGGTTCATTATTCAGCCTAATTTCCCCCAAATCACAGAACTAGTAAGGATTAAAGATGAATTTGGATCTAGAAGTTTTTAGCCTCCAAAGTTCACACTATATCTGGTGAGGATCCCATCAGTAATTCAAAAAACATTTATTGGGATTATAAAAAGAACCAGACACTGTGGTGAGTACTGAAAAAATACAAAATGCTTTAATAATTTGAGTCATTTTTGTGCAGGTGCCTTATTAATTTTGGTATTTTTTTCAAAAGTGCAGGAGATTAAAGATTAATAAGTTTAAATAATTAATAAATAAGATAAAACAACTCCCAGAATAGGTATTATTAGTCTCCACTTATTATTTTTCTTTCCATTAAGGTATTTTCTCCCTTCCAGAGTTTAATACCAGGCAAAAGTTTTAGATAGTGGGTTCTTTATAATATTTGAAATTATGTCCCCCTCAGATCTGTGAAATGTAAATCTTTCCTGGACGGAGTGTAGGTAAGAGCAAAACATCTGGTTTGGTTTGCTTTTTTTATATTTGTAAGACTTGCTTTCGTTGTTACTAAAAAAGCAGCACAAAGCTTGGTGGTCTTCTTTGCATTTTAGAGGGGGCATATATATCCACTCCAAACCTTTAATTCTGGCCTGAAAGGCTGGCTGCCAGCTTGGAGTGGGCTCCAGGGCCGGGGAAGGCTCTTTATCTGGGCCAGCAGATCCGCTGTGTGTCTTTTAAGACCCCCAGGGATACAAATATCCATGGCAAATCTGAATGAATGAAGTCTGTGGCAGCCCTACTGGGGAACTGCAATGCTCTCTTGGACAGATAAGAGTTCTTATTGGGGAGCCGCTCTTGGTTTTCCCCTTATTTCAAACAGATTAAATTCTTGGCCTCTGCACTCTAGGTGTTCCAAGGACCTGCGCTGCCCATCAAGGACTGGTTGATAGCTGAACCTAAGCCGCACACTTAGGTGGTTTAGCATCCCTTTCAATTTGAAATGCTATTTTTCAGTTCCGAAAGAGCGAATTAAGCGGAATAAGCAGGTGGCTCAAACTCCTAACATGCTTACTCTTGCTACCCAGCCACATCTTCCCTAAGCTTCTGCCTTCGGTTGCAGAGGGAGCTTTCTTTAGATGAGTTTTTTTTTGGGAAGAAAAAGAATAAATGTGTTTACTGATGGCTATGAACCAGCTGGAACTGGACTCTGGCCTAATTTTAGACTTAGAGATGGCCCTAAAGAAGTATGGGTAAGATAAATTCTCCCAGTGTGCAAAACTTGGACCAGGACATTTTATTGCCTAATTTGCCTGGGAGGAGAGATGGCCTGTGGGAATGGGGCCTTATCTAGAACATTTTCAGAGAGTTTTATGCAATTATACTTGCATAAAAAGAGGATGGGTGACTAGGACACTTGAGGAAATGGCAGGTAGAGGTATCTTTCGTGATGTGAAAACAGATATGCTCCATGTGTATGCTTATGGGAGGTGACACCCCCAGAGAGGATCTCAGTGATCAAATAGATAAGAAGACTTGTCACTCTAGTTTCTTTTCTTTTCTAGTTTTCCTACTACTCAATGGGTTCATAAACAAGGTAGCATAGTGATTATAACCAAGACTTAGGTTATGCACAGCTTTGACAAAATAGACTTTCTCATTCCATAGCTGACATTGGTAAAGATTAATGGCAGACTGCAGTAATCAAAATCACTCAGACACCAAGGACTCCAATACGTTAGGAATAAAAGGGGCTAGAAATTCAATTTAGAGGCAAAGGACTCCTGATGTAACACCTGGTGTGGATCTGATTGAGTTAAACATGCTGGTGGCAGTCATCATCAGAGGTTTCTGAGGAGGGGCTGAGGATGGAGAATGGGATAAGACACTCACTGAACCTGGGCCTCTGGGTATCAGTGGGATCATATTAATAGCCATTAGTTAATTTTCTCTGCCTGTGCCCTCACCTGAATGCAGTACCTTCCTGTGGCTGTTTTCACTCTTTAAGTTGAAGAAATAAATCTAATTTAAACAAAAAGAGAGATTTTGGCCCTGACTGCTTGCTCAGTGGTTAGAGAGTTGGTCCTCAGACCAAAGAGTTGTGGATTTGATACTCAGGTCAAGGGCATGTACCTTGGTTGCAGGTTCCCTAACTCCAGTAGGGGTGCATGCAGGAGGCAACCTCTCTCTCTCTCTCTCTCTCTCTCTCTCTCTCTCTCTCTCTCTCTCTCTCTCTCTCTCTCTCTCTCTTTCTCATCCCTCCCATTCTCTGTAGATTAATGGTAGAGAAGTAGTCAAAATTACTCAGACACCAAGGATTTCCTCAGGTAAGGGGGAAAAAAAAAGGAGAAAGATGTTGTTTGCAGAAACTGGAATGGTACACAAAGCCTCATTTGGGGTAACAGAGTCTTAAGATGTAG
Source organism: Pipistrellus kuhlii (assembly GCF_014108245.1). NCBI lineage: Eukaryota > Metazoa > Chordata > Mammalia > Chiroptera > Vespertilionidae > Pipistrellus > Pipistrellus kuhlii. The sequence goes on from NW_023425515.1 coordinate 12,789,227, forward strand.
GTTAAAGACATGTACAATAGGTATCTGTTTTGACTCTTATTTTATTTTTTATTTTATATTTGCTTTTCCCCCCTCTTTTTCTCTGCACAGTTGATTCCATAATTTCTCTCCTCTGTCAAAAGAATTTGGCTTCCAGCAACTTTCAGGTTTTATGTGAAATAGGCTCAGTCACTCAGAAAAAGGCTACTCAGTCTCTTATTACCAGGTCCAAAGTCCCTGGGGCAAGGGCTGCCAATAGCCAAAGCCAGAACAGTGTGAGCAAACAAAAAAACCAGTATCGAGTTATAATTCAAATAAACACATATATTCATGAATTCATGCTAATATAAATAAATGATTGAATAAATGAATAAATGAATAAATAAGAAAGAAGAGAAAAATCTCCCATGCAGACAAATTCTAAATAATTTACATAGATTCTGTGTCTTTAAGGAGGAGGAACATAACTTACCAGTCCTTATGAGTCAGTTTTACACAGTGACTGTCTTCCAATTACTCCACTATGGACAGTGAGGGAGAAGGTGACTTTGCAGGGAGAAACCCGAGGAACACTACCTCAGCTAGGTGATCAAGATTAACATTAATAGTGATATGTCATGTTGATAGCGAGCACCCTTTATATGATGTGAGGAGAATGACAATTTATCTCTGTGTCCTTTTTACTGGTGTAGAGAGGCCCTTGTTCCTCCCTACACCCCATCCCCACCCTCATCCCCGTCCCTGTCCCCATCCCCACCCCCATCCCCGTCCCCATCCCCATCCCCATCTCCATCCCCGTCCCCATCCCCATCCCCACCCCCATCCCCAACCCCATCCCTATCCCCATCCCCATTCCCACCCCATCCCCAACGCTATCCCCACCCCCATCCCCAACCCCATCCCCATCCCAATCCCCATCCCCACCCCATCCCCAACGCTATCCCCACTCCCATCCCCAACCCCATCCCCATCCCCATCCCCATCCCCATCCCCATCCCCATCCCCATCCCCATCCCCATCATCACCATCTCCATGCCTATTGCTTGTGGGAATGGAATTCTTGCAATAGCCCGAGAAAGAGAATTTCCTGAGACTTGCACGGGTGGATGAAATAGTGTAGAAAGCTATATTTTGGTAGAATTACCTCCCTGAGTATCCAAGGTCCCATTTCCCTCAGTCCTCCCAAGGAAGAAGTTTCATTTTGCCTTCAGCAGGGCTAAAATTAGAGCCAGTGTCCAGAGTTTTCTTTCTGTGTTGAGCAATCTGACACAGCATCGGGATAGCTCAGCTTGTGTTCCCTGCTGCAGTCCATCAGTTCATTGCATGTGGGGTCTGCAGGGCCACATGGGGGAAACATGGGTGAATGCAAGGAAGCAGGAGCAAAAGAGCCCCATGAGCCAGGAGTCAAGTACAACAAGAGAGAGAATTCCTTTATTTGGGAGATTGTGTATGGGCTTGCAGTGGCCCCACCCATTCTGGCCAACTATCTCTGTCCCAGGTGGACTGACAGGCAAGTACTTTTCCTATGTCACCCCAACTTCACTGGGGATGAGCCTTCTCCCCTTTGTTGGACCCTTTCTCAGTGATCTGCAGGGAATGGTCTGATCTGCAGGGAATGGTCCGGTGTTTTCCCGAGGAGAGCAAAGTTGCAACTTCCTGTTGAAGCTGCCCAAGTGACATGGCCTTCCCTTTGCTCCTTTCCTATTATTAACAACTAGCTAATTACAGTGAAATCACTTTCTGATCAAAACTGTAACTTCAGTGTAACCTTAAGAAAACATAAGATGAGTTTTATTTTTATTTTATTTTATTAAAAAATATATTTTATTGACTTTTTACGGAGAGGAAGGGAGAGGGATAGAGAGCTAGAAACGTTGATGAGAGAGAAACATCGACCAGCTGCCTCTTGCACACCCCCTACTAGGGATGTGCCCGCAACCAATGTACATGCCCTTGACCGGAATTGAACCTGGGACCCATCAGACCGCAGACCGACGCTCTACCAGTGAACCAAACTGGTTTTGGCATAGGATGAGTTTTAATGAAAAGACATTTTAAAAAAATACATGATCAGTACCCCTCAAAACTGTCAAGGTAAAAAACTAACAGTCTTAGTGTAACGTATCAATATTGGTTCATTAACTGCAACCATACTGACAGATGTTAGCAATAGGAGGAATGGTGTGTATGGGAATACAATCTTTACAACTTTTCTCTGAATCTAAATCTACCCTAAAATAAAAAGTTTGGGTAAAAGACATCCCTGGAGAAGGGACTGGTGAACTAATGTTGATTCAGATAGCCAGCGCAAGCCAATGAACTGAGATGGACAGTGGTGAGGCCACGTTCTCAACATAGTAGCTTATTGTCGCCATAGTCATATTGGTGTATGAGGATGTGCGTGTGTGTGTGTGTGTATGTGTGTATGTGTAGGGGAGAAGGAAGGTTAGTGGAGAAAACCAAACTAACAGTGCTGGGCAGATAACTTAATAGATGCCTATTTAATTTGCTTTTCTTCCTCACCCATATGAGGTTATATTGGAAGTCTGTGGGATTCTCTTCTGATATCTCAAGCAGTTCTTTCATTTTTACATTCCAGCTCCCCATTGTCTCTCACACTAGGTTGGCATCTGTTGCCTTCACCATGCCATTAACCCCTAGTGCCCTCCATAATACCACTGCCCAAGGAACTGTCCAAGGCACTGGCCCTGAGGGCAGCAAAATATCGGTAGCAAAATTTTACTAGAAACTTGGGAAGATAGGCATGAGAAATTGGCCAGAAAGTAGGACAAAGCTAAAAAATATAATAATCTAGAGACAAACGAAACCCAGAATCCCAGAAAAAAAATGGAATGGAAAACACTGTCAAATAAAAAATTCAGTGACTTCCCAGTGATGAACCTTGCAATTAAAGTCTGCATTGAGTTCCTAGAGCAATGAATAAAGACATCCCAAAACATACCATTGTGAAAATGTAAATGACTAAGGATACAGAGAAGATTCTAACATTTTTCTTGAGAAATAAAAAATGTAACCTACAGAAGAATGACAAGACTGGCATCACATTTCCCATCAACAATGTTGAACGTTAGAAGGCAGTGGAGAAAGTTCTAATGAATAATGTCACAAGACTCATAAAACATTTCCTGCAACTTTGAAAGGGACATTATTTGAGGTTGGACCATATCCAAACAAGGAAGAAAATTAAAACAGAAAAAGTCTTGGCATCCTTGAAATAGTGGAGCCAACTTGTCTCTAGAGAAGTAGCAAGAGGAAACTTCAGAATCATAGTTATGCGGCAGGCCTGGCTTGTTCAGTCTACACTGAGGCAGCAGGAGAAATGGTGATTCAATGGCCACTTATTATTTTGGGATAAAGGCAAGAAATTGTTACAATTAGAGAGCTGAAGACAAAGGCTGTTAAAAACTTGTCACAATAATCTATCTACCCTGCTCCGATCTGCAGGAAACTATATTTGCATTCTTAATATTCATATTGACTTTCGTCTTTTCCATCCACCTACATATAAAACAGCAGAATTAATCATACACAAATACCATTTCACTTTAACCTTGCCAAAGTTGTTATGTAGATGGTAGAAGTTGCAGGGGAAAAGACCAGAGTTATGTTGAAATGAACACTGTGGTCATTAATATCAGGTTGAAAAGTGGGAAGAAAAATTATGGATGCAGCATGTTTGGGTTTGCCTTGGTATTTGGCCAAAGTACGCATTTGGCTTACTGCTATAAAATATACTGTCCACAGCTGTTGGAATAAGGAGAAGAGATATTAGTATTTCCATAAATATACAAAGTATCTACATGAAGAACTCAAAATAGAAATGTAACAACTGGTTGGAAGGGAGCTGGTTGTAAGCCAGCTCATTCTTTATTTATTATGATAAATTAGATTATATCTGAATGTTACAAATTAGGAAATAGGATGAAAAGCATACCATTGAACTATATAGAAGTAAAAACCAAGCAAAAATGATACGGGGGGTAGAATAGTTATTTCTAGAAAATGGGATTGTAGATGGAAAAAGAAGCAACAGTACATATATTAATTTAATAAAGTGGAACAAATCTTTAAAAGAGATGAAGAAATGGCAAAAAGATGTTTGGTGAAGGGGAAAGAATTATATTAATAGATCTTACTATAATTCATCTTAGAGAGGAAAGCTGTGTTTATTTAGAAAGTTCTCTTGATAAATTGCTTAGAGCTGAAATTCCTTTTCGCTACTTCTAGTAATTATGTATAATATTTATATTCATCTAGTATTTCACTTCATTTGTTTTAATTTTAAATACAACTCTTGTTATCAGCCTGGTCTCAATAAGAACAGTACATTTAAAATAGGAAATTCAAGGAGGGTTTGTTCACAAAGGGACTATTTTTTTTTTTCTAATCCTCACTTGAGAATATTTTTCCATAGATTTTTAGAGAGAGTGGAAGAAAAAGAGAAAGACAGAGAGAAATATTGATGTGAGAGAAGCACATTGATTGGTTGCTTTCTGCATGAGCCCCAACCAGGGCCCCGGTTGGGTAGAGACCTATAATCGAGATACATGCCCTTGACTGGAATCAAACCCAGACCCTTTGATCCACAGGCCAACCCTCTATCCACTGAGTGAAACCAGCTAGGACTACAAGAGGATTATAAAAGTGAAGAGATGACCCACCAAGGATGGTGCATGGACTTGGAGCTTAGTAGCAACCCAGATGGCATCAACCTCTGGGTCTAAAGTAACAAGGAGAGGGAATGGTTTCTAGAACTTGGAAGGAAGAGGTTGTGTATAGTATCTCTGTGAATGAAGTGTTGACTTTTGAATGGAGGATATGTGACCTTGCAAAGGTAGATTTAGGGAATAAATACACTGGTTCAACTCACTTGCCTCAATGAACTCTCTTAGCAGGGATTTTTGTAGATGCCAACTAGAAGGCAGAGGGCATGGGAATCTTGATATAGATCAGTTCCTTGGGGCCAAGAGAAGGGTAGAGAGGTAAAAATGGAGGATTTTGGTATAGTTTAACCTTTAGGCATTCATTTTCCTTTTTCCTTTTTGAGTAAGTGGTAAGTTTGAATTTCCAACACAAGGGGACAATACATTTTTAATAGCTACTGTGTCCTGGTGGGATACTATCAACCAAGTCACACTTCTATTGAAACTTAGATTATTCACCATTTTCTCCATACAATGTAATAGGGGGAGGAAAAGAAAAAATAGTAATGTAAAACATCACCACTATGTTCCCACCTATATAGGTGTGGTCATTAAGCCTAAATTGCATGAAAATATTAAGAGATGCCCAGTGAATTCCTTGGGTTCCAAAAATAGTTTTTATCCTTAATATGTACCAGTAACTCCATTTCCCCCAAGGTAGTTACTATCAATCTCTTTTCCAAGAAAATTAATCTTCTTTCTGTGCCTTGTGGTTCAGAGTTATGAGTAATTCAGAGTGGTCAAGGGGCAGTTTCTGCTTCCAACTCTCTAGAGCACATGTGTCAAACACAAGGCCCGCGGGCCAAATCAGTCCCGCCAGGCCTTGCAATGTGGCCCGCACCGCGCTGTCATCATTGCACTCCGCTGCGTTTCCATCACAATGACAGTTTATGACTGTTCAGTAAACCATTCGGCCCGCGATTTAGGCTAGATTTTAGATTTTGGCCCCTTCTCTGATTGAGTTCAACACCCCTACTCTAGAGCCATTCCACATTCTCTGATGAAGACAACTTCCCGATGGAGTATATGACTTACAGACACACCAGGTTCAAGTTCACAAGATGGAGAGCAAAAATATTGTCCATAGTTTATTTGAATATTTTATAGAATATATATGAAATAATATAAACCAATGATTTGTGTTTGTCACTCTAGCTACTAGAATAAACATCCTTAATTCCACAATCTTTTTAGAGATAATTTTATTCTACTTCACATAACATATGGAAATATTGCAATTGTATAAATACGTTCACTTCTCCCACTGTACTTTATTCTATATGTGTTACATATATCAATCTATCTACATTATAAAACCCACAAATTAGTCATAATTTTGCTGTAGTCATATGTATTTTAAAATACCGGATAAAAATAGCCTTTCATATTCAGTGAGATATTTACTATTTCTGATGCTTTAATTTCTTCATGAAGATTTGAGTTTACCTCTAGTATATTTTTTCCTTCAGTTTGAAGAAAATCCTTTAACATTTATAGCCTATAAGACTCTGGACTATAATATGAACTAAGAATTAGGCAATCTCTATTTTATATATTCAGAACTAATGATTTTTGATCATTTATTGCTTAAATTGAAGCTTGAGTTAAAAATAGAGGCAACAGCCCTAGCCAGTTTGACTCAGTGGATAGAGCACGGGGCTGTGGACCGAAGGGTCCCAGGTTTGATTCCAGTCAAAGGCACATGCCCGGGTTGTGGGCTCAATCCCCAATAGGGAGTATGCAGGAGGAGCCGATCAATGATTCGCTCTCATCATTGATGTTTTTCTCTCCCCCTCTCCCTTCTTCTCTGAAATCAATCACACACACACACACACACACACACACACACACACACACACAGCAATGGCTGGCATAGCTCAGTGGTTGAACATCGATCAATGAAACAAGAGGTCAAAGTTTGATTCCTGTCCGTGTACATGCTGGGTTTGCAGGCTCCATCCCCAGTGTGGGACATACAGGAGACAGCCTATCAGTGGTTCTCTCTCATCATTGATGTTTCTATCTCTTTCTCTCTCTCCAAAATCAATAAAAAAATTATTTTTAAAATAGAGGCAATAAAGAATTAAAAAAAAAAACAACTTAAAAAAGTGTAGTGTATTATAGATGTCCTCAAACTGCACCCCTTAGAACTTGACAGAATTTCATGAGAAAAAATACCATGGTCCACAAGAAACTTGTGTAGACAACAGGATTCGGATTCAGGTATTTTTTGTTACTTAATGCCTATTTATGCTTAAGAGAATCATTTCATCACTCTTAATCATATCTTTTCTAACTTCTAAAATGACACAAGTCAAAAAATTTAAATACCTGCAAAGTTCAGGCAGAGTGCTCAGATGAATAAAACATCTGGTAAGAGCCAGCACAGCTTGGTGAGGACTGTGATGAAGAAGAGGATACGCGCCCTGACCACAGATATTGGTGGCTACCATGCTCCAGTCCATCATCCTAGATAATAAAAAGGCAATATGCAAATAGACCGAACTGCAGAACAACTGAACAACCAATCAAAGCATAATATGCTAATGATATGTTAAGGCTGCTTAACTACTTGCTATGACGTGCACTGACCAGCAGGGGGCAGATGCTCTGACCAGTAGGTTAGCTTGCTGCTGGGGTCTGGCTGATCGGGACTGAGCAAGATGGGTTGGACATGCCCTGGAGCCCTCCTATGGTCCCTCCCTGGCCTGATCATGTACTGGTGGGGTCCCTCACCCTAGCCTGAACCCTCTCGCAATCCAGGACCACTTGGGGGATGTCTGAGAGTCGGTTTCAGCCCAATCCAGCAGGCCACTTCCCTTGGGAGGGTGCCAGATGTAGGGCTGGTGTGGCAGTGCAAGCCTCTCCCAATCTTAACTGATCGGGCGCAAGCCTGCAGCAAGTACAGTGGGGCCGGGATGAGCGGGATCAGCACGTAGGACCTGCAGGTAGCGTTAGACTGTGGGTTTCAGCCCGATCCCTGCAGGCCACCCAGAGGGATTCCACCCATGCACAAATTCATGTACCAGGTCTCTAGTTACTACATGGGAACACCAGCCGGGTATTGCCAGATCTTTCAATATCGATGTGCAATCTCCACATTTTAAAATGTGATAAGTAATTCAAAAGGTTCAAAAATATATTGTGTGTACTATACAACATATCTCTATAAAATAGATTAGTCCTATGATGAGGGGTCTGTAATGCTTAAATTACCTAGTGTTTTGTAAAGTCTCTTAAAAATATATATATTTTGATTTCAGAGAGGAAGGGAGATGTAGAGAGAGATAGAAACATCAATGATGAGACAGAATCATTGATTAGCTGCCTCCTGCACACCCTCCGCTGGTGATCCAAACCGCATCCTGGGTATATGTCTTTGACTGGAATCAAACCTGGGATTCTTCAGTCTGCAGGCCGACACTCTATCCACTGAGCCAAACCAGCTAGGGCTTAACCAATCTTCAAATACTGATATTTTCTGATCTTATAGGACTAGAAAGAATGAAGACTACAACTATTAATATAATAACTTTGGCAGATTGTTGCTGCCTAAGCAACATACTGTGGGATTTTAATGCAAAAAATAAAAATTAGTCATCTGTTTTTGAATAATTATTCAGGTATTACGTAACTGTGTTCAGTCATTGAGAAAGAAAAAGGTCTTTGAAGACTCTAGTCTACATATGAGAAAGCTTTTAGGAGACCTGTGAGTAGGGCTTTTATGAAATGTTAATGCACATGTGTGGTAGATGGTTGAGTATCAACAGGATAAAATTCCAGTGGGGTCATAACTCTGGACTAGATTTATGGGCCTCAACTCAATCACCAAGTGTATTACTAAAAGGATGGTAAAAGCCTATATAAGGATCCTGCCATTGGTCACATGCCTGATCCAGAGAAGAGATAAAAGCTTATATGGATCTTGTGGAAGCCTGCCAATGCTTGTCTCCATAATACATGATAAAACTCTGACAGGAAACTACTCCTGGGAGTTTGGTATTAAATTAGCTCTCAGATATCTAGGCATGGCTTTCTACTATGCTGCTAATGTAGAAGCCAAAAGATGAACGTTCTATTTTAATATCTCCCCCACACCTCATCTTTTCTATCTCTGCTGTAACATAGTTCAGAGACATAGAACTATTAATGTATGATATGCCCCATTCTCTATGCTACAACTTTCTTAGGATATCACACATGCATAGATTAAAGATTGTCTTAAGAGCACTTAACCATTTTTTTTTAAAACAAACTGCTTTAGTCAGAAATAATGTTTGTCTTGAGAAATTAGAAAGTCAGTCAGTTTAACTTATTTTAAATGAGGAGGAGACAATTTTATTTTTCAAATAGCAATCATCATAATTACTTTTGCACAGAAGTGTATTTATTTAAAACTAGGGGCCAAGTGCACAAATTTGGGCACCTTGAAAGGAACTGTGGGCAGCAAGGCTGTGGTGGGCACAGGGGTAGGTCTCAGTCCATCCTCCATGCCTCTGCCTGACCCCTCCTGCTGAGGCTGATGGCCCCGGGCCCATGCACCCACTGATGGCACCAAGCGATTGGAGCTGGCGTTAGCAGTGAGTGAGAGCATCGGGTGAGAGTGGGGCTGGTGCTGTTAGCAGGTGTGAGCAGCAGCTGCTGCCCTGATTGCCCCTTAGGAGCAGGGGGAGGTGGAGAAACCCTGAGGGGTGATTTGGGCTGGCAGCTGCTACTTGCACCCATTGACAGCATCGAGCAATCAGGGCTGGTGCCAGGTGTTGGCAGCAGTTTTGAGCAGGGGCTCTGGCATTGGCTGTAGGTGCAAGAGGGGCTGGTGCCGGCAGCAGGTGTGTCAGGTGGGACCACAGTGTGCAGGAGCAAAGAATTTTCAGTAACCACCAGAGGCTCACCCGGATGACAGTGACCAGTGCCCCACTTTGGTCTGGTGCCCCCACTCATCTGCTCCACCATTCTACCACGGCCAATGCCTACCATGTTCCGCACTCTGCCACCTGCTGCTAATGCCTGCCATGTTCTGCGCACAGCCCCTGGTGGTCAGTGACTGGTTGTCTGGTTGTTCTGTTGTTTGATTTATTTGCATATTAGGGATATATATATATATATATATATATATATATATATATATATATAAATGATCTTTGTAATAGAGGGGGTAAAACTTGGTATGCTCAGGGCAATGGGAGAAGATGAGAGGGGCAGATGTAGAAAGAGAAACAGACCGGAGGCTAGAAGACTGCATTTGCATAATGTGAATCCTCTTTAGACCCTCCCAAAATCTTCAGCAGAATCCACTAAACTCATATTAAAAAAATAATTTAAAAAATTATGGTAAAATACATATAACACACAATTTATCATCTTTATCATTTTACGTGTAGAGTTCAGTGACATTAAATACATTTGCATTATTGTGCAACTATCAACCATCATTTATCTCCAGAATGTTTTCATCTTCCCATAATGCTTTATTTATTCATTCTTAATTAATTCACATGATGAATAATAGTCACAGTAATATGAATATTCATAGTAAATTTAGAATAGTTGTTTAGATTTCCACATATATAAAGATGGATTCAAGTTTGTATCCAGATCTTGAATGGCAGGGGGGCTTCATATGACATCTGCGCTACAAATAAAAAAGAGGCATTTTTTGGGAGGATATAGAGTTGTCAATGGAGGTTGTCAGTTGTCAACATTAATGGAGGTTGGTCAGTGGGTTTCACAGAGACTCTAAAAGAGAAGAGAAATCAGGCAGCAAAGATGATCCCTAGTAAAAAGCACACTTTCTACTCTTTGTATTTCCTGTCTGTATGATTTATTTATATGCATCTTGTATGTCTGCGGTTTCTTTAGGACAAAATCATGTTCCTGTAATGGCTCATGTAGGCACCTCCAATTCCTGCCTGTTTAAGTGCCACCAACCAACTAATTATAGATTCTTAATCCCAATTCCATGTCTCTAAGAGAGAGAATTCTATGGCCTGGTTCACGTCTACTCAACCTCACCTCTGATTGAGCTGTGATTGGAGTGGAGAGCTCTGGACAGGCTCAGACATGGATCTTTGCTTTCTTCCCTGGAACTCCTTTGATGCTAGCGATGCCTGTGGAAGCTCACTTTATCCATGTCCACTAGCTTCTAAGTGTGAGGGAGTCAACATCCCTGGGGGTTGACATCTGCTCAAACAGTGAGCTATTGCATAAGTGCTCCTGCCTTTCATCCTTCCAGCACATGATTCTGGGAGGTGTTTGGTACACGTCTCTTGAAGTCCAAGTAGAGTCAAGCCCTTTGTGTCCACAGTGAAAATCTCATAACACACCCTTATGTTGTCTCTTCCTTCTCTATCTAACTCCTCATCCCCTCACTCTGCTCACTGGGATCACTTCCTGGAAAACACTTTTAATTCCCTCTGATATCTAAACCAACTTGCTAACAAAATCTTGTCACAGGCTCTTTTTTTTGGGGGGGGAGACCAGGCTGAGAAAGGCTAGTTTGTGTCAGGTGTTTACCCATTTCTCATGGGTTGAATTGTGTCCCCCAAAAGATAGGTTGAAATCATAACCCTAAGTACCTCATACAATAAGTACCTTATTTGGAAGCAGGGCTGTTGCTGATGTATTATAATTAGTCTTTAAGCCAACATAACTGGTATCCTTATAAGAAGAGAAGAGACATGAACACAAAGAGGGGAGAACACCGTGTGTTGATGGAAGCAAAGATTGAAGTGCTACAGCTGCATGCCAAGAAACGTCAAGAATTGTCAGCAATAATCAGATGCCAGGAAGAATCAAGGAGTGATTGTCCTTTGAAAGTTTCAGAGGGAACATGGACATCTGATGTATATATTTTAAAATATAATTTTATTAATTTCAGAGAGGAAGGGAGGGTGAGAGAGAGAGAGAGAGAAAGAGAGAGAAACCATCAATGATGAGCTGCCCCTGCATGCACACAATGGGGATCAAGCCCGCAACCGGAGCAGGTGTTTGACTAGGAATCAAACAGTGATCTCCTGGTTCATAGGTCAACACTCAACCACTGAGTAACACTGGCTGGGCTGCCATCTGATATTTTGATTTCAGACTTTAAGCCTTCAGAACTGTGAGACAATTCATTTCTGTTGTTTAAAGCCCTCTAGTTTGTGGTTCTTTGTTTCAGCAGTTCTGGGAAATGAATTCACCATTGTTGTAATTTCTGTTGCCAGATATTGAGAACATATGTATGGCCTACTGTCTGTTTATCAGGAAGCAGGCTATCAGAAAAGTGGATGTGGGCAGGTTCTTTTATAAGGCTGTATGGCTAGAGCGGAAACCATGAACATCTACAACAGATCTGGAAATGCTTGTAAAAAGGGAGAATGATGATAACTGAAAAAATAAAGTGAAGAATTGATTTAAAATCTATAAAAAAATGTAGAGCAAATTTTATATTAAAACCATACTAGCAATAATGCTATATTTTCCTGACTGGTTTTCCTACTGGATATAGAATTAGACTATATTTCTTAGTCAAGTTATATGACAAAATTCTGGCCATAAATCAACTTAACTCAGTAAGTTGATAAATATAAGTCCATATTGATTGGTAAGAAGAAATATGATACAAAAAAGCAATCTGTAAATTAATATGGAGGTTTCTCAATCAGTACAATATCTCAGCTCTCTTAAAGACATTTAACTGATATCTGAACTAACTCATCCTCTCTGAACCATAGGATCAATCAAAGGCTCACAAACAAAGGAATGTCAGTGGGAGCTCATTGATATTATAAGGTCTGTGGATGAGGACTTCCATATGCAGGAAGAAACTTAAAATGGGTGTTGTTGTGTTTTCCTAGAATCAAACAATTGTTTTTGTTTCTCCAATATTTTTTTGGATGAGGGATCATTGTGTCCATTTAAAAATTTTTTTTCTTATCATAAAATTGATCAGCAGTAGATATACAACAGAAGCAGTAATTAGATGCTTAATAATTGGGTAGGCTACTCTGTTGGGTATACTAATTATACAGAAATACATGGCCTTTGAGAACCTTATAATCTCATAAACTCTGCCTGCAGTGTGGAAAAATAATTAGAGAAAAACAACAAGCAATGCGAGTAGAACAAGAGAATTTACTTACAATAGTAAAAGAGGAAGTTTGACTAGGACAGTGGTGTTGCAAATGGAGAGAATTGGTGGATTTGAGAAATATTTATGATATAAAAATCCATGAGATTCAATATTATATCAAATGAGTTGAAGGTAGGTACTGAAGATGATTGTTAGGATTGGGAGTCTGTTAGAAAGACAGATGGTGGTGTCTTCTGCTGTGATGTGGAGCACTGAAGTGGAGTTGTATTTGGTTTCAGACTTGTTGAATCTACGGTATATATTGGTAGGCACTCATGTAGGCTGCCTGTTGCTCAGTGGAATGTCTTAAAGTGGAGATGAAAATGTAGGGCATTGGATTGTGGGTCTACAGAGCTTAATGATTGAAAAGAGGAGAATAATCCTGCAATCAATTCCCAGACTTGAGCAAGTTCATAGACCTAGGTCCCTTTCATAAGTAAGCTGGGCCCTATTGAGAAAAAAACTTCCCTGTACAGCAAAACATTGTATTTTATAAATATTTCTTTTAGTCTTCCTGAGAGAGTGCCATGATCACTTTCCAGGATGACTGTGCATTGGGGAAGACTAAATACCGTAATTGATTTCTAAAGTGGGTTTCTGGACATTGACTTTGACACTAATTCATAGAGATGCTAAATGTCATTAGGGATCACCCATCAGAGTTGGAGCTTAACAAAGTCAGGTGACTAGTGGAGTTTTGACTTGTGTCACCTGAACTGGTCAGAAGTTTTAGTTCCTAAAGGAAGAATGCCTTCACCAGAGAATACAGCAATAATTAAACTAAATTGGAAGTTGAGTGGGTCACTTGACCACGTTAGACTCTTTAGGCCAGTAAATTAATAAGCAAATAAGCTTGCCATTCTACTGGCTGGGGTGATTAATCCTGACCGTAAAGAGGAAATTACATTGCTTCTATCTAATGCAGATAAGGAGAAATATTTCTGGAATTCAGGACATTCCCTGAGGTGTAACTTATTACTCCCATGTCCTCAAATTGAAGTCAATGGGGAAACTACGACTTATTATAAATCAGACAGGATGCCAACAATCCAGATCCCTTAGGAATGAAGGTTAGTGTCATCATTCTAGGCAAAGCCCCGGCCAGCTGAGGAGCTTGCTGAAGGCAAAGGGGAATTGGTAGTAGAAGAAGGCTGTTGAAAATACTAATTTTGATCACATGAATAGTTTCAGAAATAATGATTATAAGAGATTTTTCCCCTTAATTTTGATGTGAATATGTTACATGTATAAGCCACCTTTTCTTCCCCAAATATCAGAAAAAATATTGATGCTCAAAAATGGCATATAAATAGGATGATGTGTAGGTTTTCTTTTTAAAAAAAGTATAGCCATTCCAAGCAGAAGTCTGAACCCTATGATAGTCTTATCTATGTAAATGCATGGGAGACAGAAACACAGTGCTGGTCCTAACACAAGGGCACCTGCCCAGCAACTTGGACGCTGTGGTTGGGGTTAAACCTCACCGTCAGCCAGCCTGAGGGTCAATCCCATGCATGAATGGAAGTAAATCTCAAAAGTCTTCATCACAAGAAAAAAAATTATAACTATGTGTGACGATGGATGGTAACAAGACTTATTGTGGCAATCATTTCACAATGTATACAAATATCATTGAATTGTATTCCTGAAACTAATATAAAGTCAATTATATCTCAAAACAGATTATGGCTAACAACAGAAACAAACATCAAGGCTCCATGTGATCCTAGAGAGGACCATGCAAGGTTGTCCTTGGCTAATGGTTCTCATCAGAATTCTTTAGATTATTGGCATCTAATGGATAGAGGTCAGGATGCTGCTACACATCCTACAATGCACAGACCAGTGCCCCACAACATGGATTTTTATTGGCTAAAATGTTCGTAGTGCAGTGGTTGAGCAACTGTCACAGATTTAAGTAAAGGCTGTGTAGCTACTGACCTTATAATGTATTACACAACAAATCTTCAATATTTTTTTTTTGCATCAGTTATACATTTAAAAATATGAATTTAATATTGGCTACTATTTAGCTCTTCATCATCACAGTGTGAATTTAAAAATCTCAACTTGACCTAAATATACATTTAGTAAAATAAGACACCAGTTTTCACTTATAGACAGAGTATTCAAATATAGTAATCTTTAAATGGAAGTACACATATTCCTGGAGACCTTGAAGGTTTTCTAGAAGACACATCATCATGGATCATTAGAAGGAAATTAATTAGTGTATCTATAACTTCCATATGCACTCTTCTGAAATTAATCTGGCAGAGAACTTCTGTGGTTTTCCAGGTCTCTTTCCTCACCTCCTTTCATAATCTTTTTTTCTTTTACCTTACAAAAGAATAACATACCTCTCACCCTTTAAAAACCATATTATAGCACATTATGGTTGTGAAAGCCTCTGAGCACCATTAATGGGATTGTTTAGGAATGTATCCCTCCGGAGGGATAGCAAATAAAAAGTTTCAGTATGAAATATTGAAGGCAGTGGTGGTGACATATTTAATATAGAATCCCAACCCAAGACAAGGCTCTTTGCTTTTGCCTATCTTCTTACTTTAAGAAATAATTTAGAATTGAGAAGGTTGTCACATAAACAGATATAAATTATGTGAATTTAAAAAATTAAGTTAGATTTTGGGGGTTTAGGCTTACTCATTATGAAATCCAGTTACTGTACTGCTGTTAAATGCAGGATTGCCATCAAAGACAAATAAAAAAGGTAATATTGTTTATGCTTAAACTAAATGGCCATACTTTTTTCAGAAGTTCATGTGTTGGCTTCTCTAGTCTTTCTTCTGTCTTTGGAATGCCATTCTTGTTCTGTGAGTTTCCAACTATAGTAGCAATCATCATTTGATTTATTTTTTTCCTAATCAAAAGACTGGGAATGAAGATTTCTTTGAAAAAAAAAAACAAGTCAATAAACATTCTTGTATATACACTGAATGGCCAGTTTATTATGATCTCTGAATGCATAATAATCTGGCCACTCAGTGTACATCCTATATAATAAAAGGCTAAGATGCAAATTGTCCCCTCGACCAGGAGTTTGACCAGCAGGCAGGCTGGCCAACTGCCATGTCCCCTCCCCCTGGCCAGGCTGGCTGAACCCCACCCATGCACGAATTCATGCACCGGGCCTCCAATATATATATACTGACTGGCCAGATTATTATGCGTTCAGAGATTATCATAATCTGGCCACTCAGTGTATATTTAAGCCAGGCCTCTTAGGGGTCACCCCTGTGACAGCATAGTTTAGTGGTCTGTCTGCCAGTTCAGAAATTGTGCTCAAACACCTTGACCCAGTGAGACTCCTTCCTATTGGCCTGACTACATTTGGGAACATTTAAAAAAGTCAAGCAGTTTACAAATCTCTCCCAGCTTTAGCTTTCTTCTAGGCCCCTGGCTTGTCTCCTGTGCATGCACAGGGCCTCATGGTCAGCCAGGAATGAGCGGATAGCCAGGGCCCTTTCGGGTCCCTTCTGCACATGCACAGCCCATGTGGCCCTCCAAATTTCCGGAGACGTCTGAGCATTTACCAAGTCCTGCTTGAATGGGACTGTGAAACTACGGTGGCCCCATTTCCCAATTTTCTTGTTCCTTTACTAGCCAGTGTGCCATTTTGTTGTTTGCTACTGTTTTGGACAATGCCCCCAGCAATAGAGTTGTTCAGTGTTCTGCTCCAAAACGAGGGGTCTTCCCACAGGAGCGAAGCTGTTGTTTCTCACAGTGCACCTGCCCTGGTATATGGTGCCAGCAAGGCTGGAGGACAATGGGGAAGAGAGCAGCCCTTGACAAAAATGATACAGACACCAACAGTTCTTTCTGAACGTTTGTCTTGAGTAAGTGCATCTCAATTTGTTGTATGCCTTTGGTCAATTCTTAGAGTCTTGAAAACTGTTGTTGATTTTTTTTTTGTGGCAATTTTCTCTGGTTTGTTTGTTAATCCTCACCTGAGGATATTTTCCCATTGATTTAGAGAGAGTGAAAAGGAGGGGGAGAAATAGAGAGAGAAACATTGATTGAGAGAGACATAGATTGGTTGTCTCCCATATGCATCCCCAGGAGGGCCGGGGATCAAGCCTGCAACAGAGGTACAAGCCCTTGACTGGAATTGAACCCAGGATCCTTAAGTCCTTGAGCTGCAGTTCTATCCACTGAGCAAACTGGCAATGGCTTGACAATTTTCTTTAGTTTTATCATTGCTTTTTAATTTTTATTTATTTATTTATTTATTTATTTTTTATTTTAAAATATATTTTATTGATTTTTTACAGAGAGGAAGGGAGAGATATAGAGAGCTAGAAACATTGATGAGAGAGAAACATCGACCAGCTGCCTCTTGCACACCCCCTACTGGGGATGTGCCTGCAACTCAGGTACATGCCCTTGACCGGAATCGAACCTGGGACCTTTCAGTCCGCAGACCGATGCTCTACCACTGAGCCAAACCGGTCTCAGCTATCATTGCTTTTTAAAAAAATATTTTTATTGACTTCAGAGAGGAACGGAGAGGGCAAGAGAGATAGAAACATCAATGATGAGAGAAAATCATTTGCTTGGCTGCTTCCTGCACACCCTTTCTAGGGATTGAGCCTGCAACCTAGGCATGCGCCCTGACCAGGAATCAAACCTGAACTCTTGGTTCATAGGTCAGTGCTCGACCACTGAGCCACACCAGTTGGGCTGTCATTGCTTTTTGAGAAGAGTATTTGCTGAGCTTCTTCTTTAACCATTTTGGAAGTCCCCTGTGCTAGAATATTTAATTGTTGACAAGCTTTATTTACTTCTTTCCCAGTTCCCAGTCACATGGCAGATAGTTGAGGTGCCTTCGTAATAAACAAGAATTTGTGGGTCCACAAATATTTCTGGACATATATGTATTAACAGATGTATACATGAACAGCACTAACTTCCTTCTTGTTTTGGAATGATCATTTTGTACTTATTTTTGAATATTTACCTATCTGAACTGTAAGGTTGAAGGTGATGGGACAGGAGATAAAATTGAAAGCGCTTGCTATTGGTAGTCGAATGGATTTTAAGATGTCTTCTCTTTGATGACATGTCAGTAGTCTGAGGTAAAGGGGGTCAACCATTAATGGTCAAACATACACAACCTATGGTCAAACATACACAACTAAGCCTTTGAAGCATCCCAAGAACTGACCTGAAAAGCTTTTGCTGGTCAAAAGCAAAGCAATCATTTAAGGGGGAAAAAAAATCTGATACTTTTACACCTGACTGTAATGGCAAATAAAATAGAATTGCCTTTAATTTAATGGATTCTGGGGGATTGTAGAGATATTTATAGATATTCATAGGAGCATAGATTAGACTGTGCAATTTTAGAGAGAAGGTGGGAGAGGGTGGGTGGGCAGGAAGTGATCAACCAAAGAACTTGTAGGCATATATGTATAATCCATGGACACAGACAATAGCGTGGTGAAGGCCTGGGGTGGGGGGTAGGAGCAGGCTAGCTGGAGTTAATAGGGGAAAAAGGAAGAATATGTAATACTTTCAACAATAAAGATATAATTAAAAAAAAGATATTCTGAAAATAAATCACGATTTCTTTTTTTGGAAATTCATAATTAAATGTATCTTCTCATCAGTAGGGAGTTTGGAGAAGAGACACATCCCTCTATATAGGTGAAATGGATTTTCACTGAAACAATGGAATTGAAAATGTAAATGTCTTCAAAGCAGTTGTAGTTATAATTGTTTCCACTAAGGTGTGCTAGATCTCCAAATATTATTCATGCTCTCCTTGTGTTCTCGGATGCACTGCACTGAATTCACCACTGGGCACTGCCTTTCCCCGGGCTGCGGAGCCCGCTGCCACACAGGAGGTTTTCGAGCTGGAATAACAATGTCCTGCACACAAATTCATCGACAGCACAAAAGGGGACAAGAGACCATTTAAAAATTTTAAATGGGAAGGACAAATGGTAGCATTTTGAGCTGGTGATTTTTTTTTACAAACAGGCTTGGGCATTGGCTTTGGTTTTGTGGAATAATTTGCTTTGTCCGAGAAATTCTAGAAGGTTAACCTGATAAAAGGGAGTTTTTCAGGCATTTTTTCCCCCCTTTGATTTCTTCTTATTTATAACTCGTGTTATAGTGTAAGTTATCTTTGCTTTAATAGCACATCCATCTTGCATTATTCATGATGATTTGAATCCCTATTGGTTTCTGAGATCATCCAGTGAAATCTGAAAAACAATTAGCACAAAAGAGCAGTTCTAAATAAGGGTTTCAGGCAGGAAGTGGCATGGAGCTGAACAAAAAATTTTGTGGGTGGAAAGAAAAATTCTTTTTATTTGCAGTACTGAATTTATTTATTTCAAGTCTTAAAGTTACCAATGAAAAATTTAGCTGTCTTGTTAAAAGCCTTCAACATAACTGGTAATATAATAGTAGACTTTTGATAGGTTTGTCAGGAGAATATGCCAACCTTTCCCATAAATAAAATAGGTTCTACATATATGGTTCTACACAGGCACCTTAGTCTAGAAGCATTTTTATTTTTGCAAATACTTCTTTTTGGTTATATAATTCTATTTGGAATATGCTTCAGAGCTCCTTTCTTTTCTTTACCTTGCAGTGGTTTCAATTAAAAAAAAACACACACACACAATTTGCACTTCACCTCCAAACAAATGTTATTGTTAGCTTCAGCAACTTGTCCATTTCTATAATTTGGTTCTGTAATTTTAATCATATTGACTGTTGTGATCAATGACTATTTTAATAATTTAAAAATGTTAACTCTAAACTTAAATTAGTCTTAAAATATCTCAAATACTTTAGCAATTAATCTTAAATTGTTGGCATGATTTATTTGTGTAGGCAAATAATTCTTCTTATTTAGTTAAAATAGCTCGGAATCAGTTGGTAAACAACTACTTAGAGGT
This sequence comes from Pipistrellus kuhlii, assembly GCF_014108245.1. NCBI lineage: Eukaryota > Metazoa > Chordata > Mammalia > Chiroptera > Vespertilionidae > Pipistrellus > Pipistrellus kuhlii. Next base: position 12,808,975 of record NW_023425515.1, read on the forward strand.
TGGTTGTTTTAAAAATAAAACATGTTTGAACTGAATTGAAAGCTTTCCACCAAAATATTTCTTCAGAGATATAAAACTATAGTTCCATAGTTTATATCTTGATAAAATATTGCCTTCTATACCCAGACCAAAGTTCTTAATATTTACAAACTATTTTTGACTATGGTAAAATTCTTTTTGTTTTGATGACTTTTTAAAATAATGGTAGAGTGCATAATCAAGTAAGTGAATATTCATGTATATAAAAGAGTTTCTGAAAAATTTCACTGGGGAAAATGACATGTTTTGCCATTCTCCTGCCTTCTCATCTGATTATTAAGTTAATGAATTAGACAGATGTAAAATGACATCTGTACTTTTGCTGAGATATGTTGTTTAAATAATTAATAGTAAAAAAAATCATGAAACTATTCAGGATTACAAAGTTTTCACAACGTTAACCCAGAAAACCCTTTTATTTGTGATATCTTTTGAGTTTATTTATTGAAATAATTGTCTCCATAATTATTGCTTACTGAATAATAGTGATTAATTGCTATTTCCTAAATCTTTAAATAAGGGAACAAGATTCATTAAACTCATTTTGAATACATCAGGAGGTAGAGGGGGGCATAAGTATGTTTCTCAGCATAGAAGTTTGGAGAAATTATTGTTCAACGTAACACAAATATAAGTCAATCAGACTCTTGATGCCTGGTGGTAACTTCAAGTTGTTTAAAAATACTTTCTAAAAACAAAGAGGAATGCATGTTGAATACCACAGAGCTAAAAGCTAATGGGAGAAAATTAGGATCATGCAGAAAGGTATCTAAGCATGCTAATTGCTTGTTAAAAGGCTACAAAGGGCAAAATGAAAATCTGCAGCATTTAGAAACCAGCTACCCAGCTGAATGGGAACCACTGTACAACCCGAGGTGGGTTGAAATTTAGGAAGGTATGTTAATGGTGCTTGACTTTCATTAAGATACAGTATTTCATCTGCTGTGGGTTAGAGTTAGGGCATTCATTCTATGTTTCCTAAGAAGTGGGGATTGCTTGAAATTTAATTAGAAATGTGGAAACTCCAACAGGAATATTAAGACCAATTAATGCACATTATTTAATATGAAAGAAAAGAAAAGAAAAGGAAAAAAACCCAACTCCATTTTTTAAATTTGTCAATAATATGCTTTCTCAGAAAATATTTAAAATAAATACAACTAATGTGAATCCTGTACATAATGGTTTTTTTAAAAAAAATTTTCACCCGAGGATATTTTTCTATTGATTTTTAGAGAGAATGGAAGAGAGGGGGAAAGACAGAGAGAAACAACAATGTGAGAGAAACACATTGATTGGTTGCCTCCTGCAAGAGCCCTGACCAGGGCCTGGACCAAGGAGGAACCTGCAACTAAGGTATAGATGTGCCCTTGACCGAAATCAAACCTGGGACCCTTAGGTCCGCAGGCTGACGATCCATCTACTGAGCCAAACCAGCTAGGATCATAATGCTTTTTGAGAAATGTGCATGTATTATGGTAAATTAAGTTACTATGATTATTTTTGTTTGTTTGAGTAAATGAGATAATGTGCAAGCCTCATATAAATTAGAAGACATTACTCATCTGCACTCAAGAGAAATTTGGCTTGGTTCAATGTCAAGGTCATACTAAGAGACCAACCCTAACCTACATAAAGCCATTTCAAGCTTGGCTACAGGGCTATTTTATTATGCAAATGAGCAATTCCAAGTAAGTTTGAAGCAGAAATGGAGAAGTTTTGTGCAATGGAGGCAGCGGAGCTTAGGGATGATGAGGCTGTGTAAAAGCTCAAGGTCCCGATGGTGGGGGACCGTGAAGCCTGAGCCAGGAGGGCTTAGAAGAGGACGGAGGAAAAGAACACGGACTGATCCTATTTCACGATTTTCTAAGGATCACTCTGAATTAACCTCTCTTCAAGTAGAAGGACTTCATTATGCATATGAAAGCTTAAGTATGAAAGGAGGCAAGTCAAAAAGGGAAAACTTCCAAACTGTTGATGGGCTGGTGGGATGGGGCAGTGGTGATGGTAGGGAGCAAATCTTAAAGACACAAAGCACTGATATTACGTAATATCTTTATTCCCAAGAAAGCAAGGCAGCTTATAAAGATTCAGGACCAGAGAAAATATAAATTATACTTGGTCGGGAATGAGAAAAAAATATAAGCCTAGGATTTGAAAAAATGAATAAAGGTAGGCTGTAAAGTTGCCTCTATATTTCTTGATATTCAAAATTGTTTTCATCATCTACAGAGAAAGTATATCATTTTCTCAGGAGAAGCAAATAATTTGCTTTCTCCGTGTTCCAAGAAAATTTTATTAACAGTTTATTGCTTTGCATTGTTTTTTTTTGTCTTTAATTTTTCTTTTAAAATGTAAACACCCAAGGAGAATGTGTATTAAATCACTAATACCTGAGAATTAGAAATACTTTTCTTACAGCCTGAGGTGGGAGGGTGGGCTTAATTTTGCCAAGGGTAAGCCATGGAATAGGTAAAAGAATAGTTTATAATTTAAATTATAAACTATTCCCTAGATTTTATTAGTTGCAATTCTCTGAGTTCAGGGTTACCCTACATGGGAAAAGAAATGAAACACATCATTACCTGTATAGAAAGTTATTTAATGAAGCTTCCAAATGAAAACTTAGTGACAATTTTAGACATTAGGCACACGAGAACATTTTTAAAAATATATTTTTATTGATTTCAGGGAGGCAGGCAGAGGGAGAGAGAGATAGAAACATCCATGATGAGAGAGAATCATTGATCAGCTGCCTCCTGCTCAACCCTTATTGGGGATTGAGCCCTCAACCTGGCCAGGTGCCTGTGGCCAGAATCAAACCTGGGACACTTTGGTGCCCAGCGTGACACTCTATTCACTGAAGCAAACTGGCCAGGGTGCATGAGAATACTTTTATCGTCCTGGCTGTATCCATATGAACCACATTGTCAATAGACCCTCACTTATAACAAGCAAAGACTATGGATAATTTTTGAAAACATTTTCTAAGTAGATCATGTTCACTATTAGCTGGTTCAGGGAAACCGTTTTTTTTTTTTTTTTTTTTTTTTTTTTTTTTTTTAAGAGAAGAAATATTTACAGAGCAGCTTCCGATTTGTCCTTTGGCTGACTCAGGATGAGGGGGTAGTTGATTAATTAAGGTATGGACTATAATAAGCTTGCAGTGAATCATCTTCCATTTTGATAATGAGAAGTTATGATTTGACATTGACAGGCAAATAATTATTTTTGCCTTCTTCCCTCATGTTTATGGCTTCATATTCTTGAAAGTGCTGCTTGTTCACTTTATTAATATTTTAATCATTGGAGCCAAAGAAATCATTCTATCCCAGATTATTTCTTCACATATGTTGGTTTTCATATATAATTTTAAATATATATATATTTAAAATAATTAATGTGCAAATAAAAGAATTGCATTTAAAAAACCAAACAGATTCCAGAAGTCAAAAACAAATTAAAGGGTGAAACTGAGAGATAATGAGCTCCAATAACATCAAAACCATGATTCAAAATATAATGCATATTCATTTTTAGCTGTAAATATCACTTTTGTGATTGATATTTTAACAGCAGGGCCATGTGATATATTTAAAGAAGGGAAATAACAGCTTTAATGGGCTATGCATTTTGTATACTTTTTCTTCTTTTCTGAAGTTGGTTTGAAATGGTTGAATGTAGTTTTCTTTTCTTTACTGTGATCTCAAAGGACAAAATTCCCAGTTCTTCCCTAAGATGCCCAAATATTCCACAAGAAAATGAAGCGTAGCAGTGGGCTTCTTCCATCTAGGCTTTCTTAGGGGGCCATTTGATGTCCCCGAGAAGCCTTCAAGATGCTCATCCGAGTGTCTCTGTTTTATCTCCTGTTCAAAAATCCTTTGTTGTGACCATCCTCAGCTAAAGAGAAGATGGGTTTCTTACTGTAATTGGTCAATGGGGAAATACCTGCCGTGTGGCAAATCTTCTCTTTCATTATCGAACACAGTATTTTGCTTTCCTGTCCTTACAGTCTGGAATATGAGGTGTTATTATCTAGGGCACAGCAGTAAGAAGGAGCTTCTAATAGTCTACTGGGAAAGGCATTGCTTTCATTTGTATTCATTTTTCTAGCTATCTTCTTGGGAACCCGAAAACCACCGAGTCTCCCACAAACAGGATAGAAAATACTGCATGCGCACAAAATATTTCTACCTTTCATTCCCCCCCCCCCCGCCCCCAAATAAGTGCAAAAGCATGACAGAGAGACAGCATTCAATATATGGAATAGCAAGACCTAGGAACCTGTTACACGAGGGGAAAATGAAATATCACAAGATGCCAGTGTGCTCTTTCACTTCAGCTAATAAAGAAGAAACTAAAGTTTTTATTTTATCTGCAAATGAGAGGCTGGATCCTCTAAGATGAATGTATAAAAAGCTACCACCCATATATACTTAGAATAGATAGCAGTTATCATATTAGCTATCTGTTCCCTTTGTCTTTTTATAGGCAGAAAAATTTCCACTGATATTTTGTTGTCAATTATGTAATATACGACTAAGACAGGATTTTCCTCCTCTTAAAAAGTCCGGAGCATAAAAATTTGCTGCTTCTAATACTGAATATGAAGTTAAATGTAATATTTTTTGCAGCTAACTTAAACGGCTTTTTACATTTTGATAGCAATAGCTAATTTTGGCAATTGACTAAAAAATTAAACTTATAGTCTAACATAAAAACTTCATGCAAGTCAAGCTTTTACCTTCTGTGTTCGACAAATTCTTTTTGATGACTATAACATTCAAAGTCAATTTAAAATACACAAATTTCATTTTTATTTTATTTTTGGTAGAAGGTTAGTTGTTTCAGGCTCATGTATATTTTTGGTAGCAACATGTATATTTTAAAATCTTATTTTTATTTGTTTCTTTTTTGTCCTGAATGGTTATTTCTCTTTTAAGTTTTCTGAACAGTATTTCTGGGGAAAACATATTCCTTGGACTCTGCATGTGCAGATATGAATGATAATGTTTATTTTCAGTGCGTTTCCTACTGGAAAAGAGAAAGTCACACAGGCAGATGTACAAGAAACCTCCTCAAGATTAGAGAGCATTTCTGTCAGATAGTAAGAACCTAAAATTAGAATTCACTGGACAAGGGATGGGGGGCAATCTGTGGTTAAGTTGATATTGTCACAATTTTTCAATTTAAAAAATTACCACAGATTTCTTGTGACATTTATAAAGGAAAATATCATCCTTCGTGTATGAAGTCATGAATACTATTTTTATAGTGTTTTAGGGGTAATCGCGGTTTGAATTTGGAGTTAATGTAGAAAAACTAAGGAAAGCAGCGTAAAACAGTTTTATGTGTACACAGACTTATTTAGTCCAAGTATGGCATTTATCTGAGGTAATATTTACACAGCATAAAGAAGTCAGAAGAAAATTTCTTTCCCATAAGATCTTCATAAAATAGTGTCCCAAGAGACAACTATTAAACTATGCGTAAGTGCTGTTTACTTTTAACTTCCACCCTTATTCACCCACTCCTCAACACCGCTCCACACTCGCGAGAAGTCAGAAAAGATTCTGTTGTCATTTTCATTTATATTATTATAAACCATGTGTTCATAGATGTGAGTAATGTATTCTTTAGCTGCTTTGACTGTTATTCTGGTCATAACATTCTTTCAGAAACTTAGAAAGATGGTGTCATATAAGGCCACTAAATAAATGACACTTTGTGGCAGATGTAAGAAAATGACCAGCAGATGTTTGTTATTTAATGACTTGAGGATTCTGAACTTGGGGAAAGATTTCAAATACATGAATAAATATAAAAGTCCAAAGACTTAAGTGCAATAAAAACACATGCTGTATGAACCACCAAAGTTGTGTGTCATACTGTTCGAAAACTCTAAAGTTCAGCGGCAGTCTAAAAGTCAGGTGAAATTACATTTGCTAGGGAATACATGCATATCCTAAATGTCTTTTTCAAGGAAGGTAATGGAAATAGATAGCTCTGGAAGTTTCAGGCATGGAACGCAGCACTTTCATGTTTTGTTAAAAAAGATCTGCATCTTATTAGTTTCTACTATATGTGCAACATTTTAATTTTATGTACAGTCCTCAAAGTATTCACCAAAGCCTACTTTGCAAGTAGCAAAAAGCCACTTAATATGGGGTAATTGTTGAAGGATAACTACAAGGCAATGTGTATGTACCTAAAAGTAATAAAATTGTATGTCTAAATCTGTAAGGATTTTTGCTTTACAAAACAGAATGTCAAATCTGGAGGGTAAGACAGTGATCATAAATGCAGGAGGTTGATTCAGTTTTGATAGAAATGTCATACTTTCTAATTAGATATTTAGAAACTCATAAAATAGAAATGATAACACTGTCCTAAAGCTCTTTCAAAGAATCTTATTGAGGGAAGAAAAAATTCAGATAATTAGAGAGGTAATCAATTAAAATTCAGCAATACAGCCTAATTTGGACTTCTTCTCTAATTCATGGATAGTACACAGGCCTTAAAAACAATTTTTATTATTTTTAAGTGCACATCCCTGTAAACCAAATAAACCAAAAGTTGCTTTAATTACAACCACTTGTAATTAGTTGAGTGTACAAACATAACAATACATGCCTTTGCTTAAATAGCAATTACTTGCATGAAAGTAGAGACTTGTAAACTTGTGAAATAATGTTTTTCTTTAAGAAGAAAATTGTTTTTCTTGGGAATTAACTTATGAGGCTTTCTTGTCTATAAATAGTACAATAGTAATTTCATCCAACTTCTGACCGAATTGATATGAATTCTATATAAATCAGCATCAAACTAATGAACAGTAGAGCCAGTGCAATTTCAAATAAAGGTAACTTATGTGTGCTTGTCTACTATATATATATTTGAGAGCATTGTATTTCTTCATACTTCCACTTCTGTGATTCCTAGATTGGCCTCATCTTCTGTAATTTGAAGTCCATATATAAAAATTCCCTATTGACACCCAAGATAAATTGGAGATAATTTGTTTTAAAAGGGATTCTTTACTTTATGAAAACATTCACGCCAGAATTACTCTGAATAATAAGATACTGTTGATGTTAACACAAACATTCTAACTCATCTAAAAGAGTGCTTTTCAAACTTTAATGCATATATACATCACCTGGGGATATAGTTAAAATGCAGAAATATTTCCGTACTGTAGGGTAGGGCCTGAGATCTGTATTTCTGACATGCTCCCAGATGCTGTTGATGCAAGGACCGTACTTAGTTACAAGGACCTAAGCCATCTTTCCAAATGGGGTGTTCAGATCATTATAAAGTTCTTTGTTGCATTAAGATACATACTGCAAAACTGTAATAGCAGATTTTCCCCCCTACATTAGTATTTCCTGAAAGGCTCAGAAGAAAGAAACCAACTGTATTAACAACTGGATTAAAATTAAATATGTTTTCATAAACTCAACGTACTTCTGTTTTCCCAAACAAGTGTATTCTCATTTGCGCACTTGGCTCAGACATTTTAAATCTCTGGTGTTAGGTTTCTCATCTGTGAAATCAAGGTGTGGAATAAAAGGCTGCGCCTGAAGTTGGCAGGCAAAGATACTGCTGCAGGAATAAGAGAATTATTTCTAGCTTTCTATTTTGTGATGTTATAGAGCAAGCATGGAATGCTCTCCTCAGGAAAAAAAAAGGTAGAAATGTAGGTTTAAATATTATTAAAGAAAAGCAATTCATTGTATTTGGGTTTACGAGACACGAGGTTGACCTTGTGGGCAGCTGAAAAGAAGCAACGTGGGTGGGAATGTATTACAACTGTATTTTCAAGTGACAATGCTCTCAGTGACTCAGTCCCCAAAGTTTTGAGGAGTGGCCACAATTCATTAACTTTGTCTAAACTGTCTCATTTCAGAGAACATACAGTATACTCTTGCAGGGTCTACTTGAGGGACTGGTTATTTAAAGCTGAAAGATGGTCTCTAAACCTTTAGTTAATATTTCCTGATTAATTGATGAAGCACAAAGAAAGTACTTAAACCCATTAGATACCATACCTATCTATCCCTCACCATGTATTTATTCTTATACTAGAGGCCTGATGCACAAAATTTGTGCAAGGAGCTAGGCCCTCGCAGCCCTGGCTTTGTCCGGAAGGACATCGGAAGGATGTCCAGAAGGTCGTTCAGCTCTCTGATCTAATTAGCATATAACGCTTTTATTATTATAGATTTGGCTTTCTTAATTTTTCAGAGCTGAAGTACTTTCATGCTTTATGTACGATTTTTTATATGTGCTGTAGTTATAGATGACAATGAGTGAACCCAAAAGTGGTGAACATGATAAAAAAAAAAAAGGCACAAGCTATTTGAAATGATAATATCTAGGATGTATATTTGTGCTTAAGAAGAACTAAAAATAAATTGTTCTTCCTTTCTATACCATTCTATATCTCTTACTTGCAGCTTATGTTTTCAAGAAGTTTTCGAGTTTTTTAACTCAAGAGCTTCCTAAGACAAATGTTCTGGCTTTTTGTGTGTGTGTGTGTGTGTGTGTGTGTGTGTGTGTGTGTGTACATTTTCAGGGTGAGCAGTGGGGGAGGGAAAGTGTTAGGGAAGGCAGAGCAACCAGTAATGGAAAATAATACCATTGCCTTGCTCTTGTCTCCTTTTTCTAATTGGCCAGAGCTGAGTCCTGGATTATAAACACACCATCTTTTGTAGTTTTAACCTGGCAAATGGAGAAGGGCATATGGAGAGCTTTTCTTGTGTTTTAATAAATAGAATTTGGACAGGAAGACATTAATTGTAAAGGAAAAGTTTGCTTAAAGTAAAAATTCAGCTAGTAGGGACCTATATGACCATACTAATTAAAAAAAAGAGAGAAATACCTCTCTTCTCTCAATTATTAAATGCTCATCTATTGAGTCCTCTCCCTCCTACCTCCTACCCTAAGATACATTCTATGTGCCTGGCTGCCTTGGCTTCTCTCCCAGGCCCCAGTTATATGACTAATATTTTTTAATATCACTGCTGAATGTTCTCAATTTAAATAACATCTATTTTCATATTCTAGAAAAAAAAAGAAACAGCATTTGAGAAGGGAAATGATGATCAAGTATATTCAAAGAAGAAAATACAATCCTACATAATAAAGAGGGAATATGCTAATTGATCATCACACCACCACAAAAGATGGTATCCACAGCCAATAAAGAGGGAATATGCTAATTGACTGCCATGCCCTCATAAGACGGCTGTGCCCACAGCCACAATATGGCAGTGCCTAGTCCCCTCAGCCCCGCCTTACCCAGTCCCTGCAGCATCCAGTTTCATCTAACCACCTCAGCCCCTTAGTCCCCTCAGCCCTGCCTAATCCAGCTGGAGTCCCCCAGTCCCCGAAGCCCTGCAGGGGAGGGCAGTTGGGAGGCCATCAGACTGTCAGGGGAGGGCAGTTGGGAGGCCATCAGACTGTTGGGGGCAATTAAGCCAGCAAGGGAGGGCAGTCAGAGGCTATCATGCTGGCAGGGGAGCAGTTAGGTGTCAATTAGGCTGACAGGGGAGAGGTTAGGGGTCTATCAGGCTGGCAGGCAGACTGGTTAGTCCCAGATTGTGAGAGGGATGTCTGACTGCTGGTTTAATCAATGCCTGACAACTTTGTGGGGTAGTTAGACATTCCCTGAGGGATCCCAGATTGGAGAGTGTGCAGGCTGGGTTGAGGGACACCCTGTCCAATGCACAAATTTCATGCACCACGCCTCTAATCTATAATAATAAAAGTGTAAAATGCTAATTAGACTGGCCAGCCAAATGATCTTCTGGATGTCATTCCAAATGTCCTTCTGGATGAAGCTAAGGTGGCAGGACAGAGGCAGAGGCAGTTAGGGGTGATCAGGCAGGAAGGCGAGCAGTTAGGGGTGATGGGGCAGGCTGGCAGAGGGGTTAGGGGTGATCAGGTAGGCAGGCAGGCCAGCAGTTAGGAGCCAGAGGTCTGGGATTGTGAGAGGGTGCAAGCTGGGCTGAGGGACCTCCCTACCCTGTGCACTGAATTTCATGCACTGGGCCTCTAGTGCACATATAAAAGCAAATGTAAGTTAGCTGGGTGTGTGCATGAGAGTAATATTTCTTTTGGACTGCTGCTGTCCATGAAAGTGGACTACTAGAAAGACTTGGCAACAGAAATTTCCTTGCCAATCTCAAACAAAAAGCCTTTTGAAATACAAAGTGAAAAGACCAGGAGAGGATATTCCCCCTCTTTCTAAATCTTTGATGCCCTCATTTATTTTTTAATGTCCTTGTAAAAAAGGTGATTCTGGGATTGAAATAATACTATCAAGCCATGGTTTTAAAAAAGTCTCAGAATAATCGTAATCAAACTTGTCTACTTTTTCTTCTTCTTCTTCTTCTTCTTTTTTTTAAAATTAATATATTTTATTGATTTTTTACAGAGAGGAAGAGAGAGGGATAGAGAGTTAGAAACATCGATGAGAGAGAATCATCTATCAGCTGCCTCTTGCACACCCCCTACTGGGGATGTGCCTGCAACCAAGGTACATGCCCTTGACCAGAATCGAACCCGGGACCTTTCAGACACTCTATCTAATGAGCCAAACCAGTTTCGGCAAACTTGTCTACTTCTAATGTCAGTTTTGGGACAAGTTAAGTTTAGATAAGTTAAAATAGCAAGATGTTATTTTAAGGGTTGCTACTCTATAAATATCTTCCCAACCAAGTGCTGTGATCTTTAGAAGTAAAGATCATTCCTATTAGTTTTTATCTTCTTTTCCAGTTGATTTGAAGGTTCAGAACAGTAGCAGCGATAGCCCACAACTCTGGCTCTCAACTCTTTCTCCAGTTGTTATGGGGTGCTGAGTGACTGCTGCTGAGGAGCAGGGCAGAGTTCTAGTAGATGCTGAACTGGGAGAAGGAGTCTTCCTGCTCTGAGAACAGTGACAGCTATTTGTAAATAATGGTCACAAAAGGGTATGCAGTTGTGATGGCAGAAGGAGGCATCATTTCTGAGACACCTGCAAATGCTTGCCTAATGATTGAGAAACTCAGACAAGTTCAGAGACATCATTTCTTTCGTTCTTTAAAAAAAATCTTTATTGTGAAAAAGTATTACATATGTCCCCCTGTTTCCTCCATTGACCTCTTCTAGCTCCCTAGCTTTCACCACCCTAATGTCTGTGTCCATGTGTTATGCACATATGCACACACGTTCTTTGGTTGGTTTCCTCCCATCCACCCACCCTCCCCCATCTTCCCTCTGAGATTCCACTGTCTGTCCCATGCTTCTATGCCTCTGGATCTATTTTGTTCATCAGTTTGTTTTGTTCATTAGATTCTGCATATGGGTGAGACCATGTGATACTTGTCTTTCTCTGACTGGCTTATTTTGCTTAGCATAATGCTCTCCAGGTAGAGACATTATTTTATGGGTATGTTGCTGAAAAGAGAATTAAAATATAATTATTGGCTTGAAAATTAATTAATACTGGTAGCTCTTACTAGGAGCAACATGCTCTCTATTCCCAAGATAAACAATACTGAGTAATTTTGGAAGTGACTTATTTCCAAAACCTCTGTGGCATTGAACAGAGTTGATCAGACTACATTATAATGAGAGTTTTTTTCTCTTCTGATTTCTTGGATGTCACCTTGGCTCTTTGGCAATCTCTGAATACTAATTTTGCTTTTATCCCTTTGTGGTCTCCTTTTGCTGTGTATTTTTCTTCTCACCCCACCACAGATTTCTCTTCTCAGATAACCAGCCTCCCATACACAGTTTGTTTTTATCCAATTCTCACCATTCAAGATGTGGCAGCTTTTTATTGCTTCATGCAGATGACTCCCAGTTCTACAGTTCTGCTCCCTGACTTTGCTACAAAGCTCTAGCTACACATTTCCAACTGCTTGCTAGACATCATGATTTGCATGTTCCACAGTTTTGTTCAACTAAAAATTTCTCAAACCAGATTTATCACCTTCCTCCACAGCACAACTCATTATGCCTAAATTTTCAATTTCTGCCAAATGTAATGATTTTCTCTCCCTTTGACTTAGCCGGAAAGATAGGGAGTTTTGTTGGAGTCTTTCATTCTGTTTAATCAGATACCTCCTTTATTTTTTATTCTGCCTATAACTGCTTTTATTGACAACTCACAGTCCTTCCCTATTTGAGTTCAAGGGTTTGTGCATTTGATTTAATCACACGAGGGGATTTAGAATTTATAGAGCAAGAATTGTGATTTTCTACCTTTTTAGCATGGCGCTCATAGCATACTGCCTTAAGCATAGCAGATACTCAATAGATAGTTAATTAATTAGTTATTTTATGATTACTCCATATACTAGAAGTAATACAAAATAATAAAACAAAAATAATTGTCATGCTTGGTCACTGAAACGAAGCAGCAAAACATACCAGTATTATTTTACTGGTTTGATTTGAGAAAGAGCCTGGTTAGCCAATTCAGTTCAAAATTACATTGAAGTTTCTTTAAATTGCTTGCCACCAGTGTGACAAAATCCTGTCTCACAAGATTGACTTTAATAATTTAAATGTTTCTTTGGATTTTTAGACTTGAAAGCTAAGTGCATGTGGGTGGAAAAAGATGATTCTGACTTGAGCTGATGAAATTAAGAAATATCTCAGCTGAGTAAGCTTTTGTGGCTATGATTCACTTAAAATGCAAAAGTTAGAGAGTTGTATAACGAAAGGCAGAGAGAGAGACTAATTTTAAGTACAGGTGAGGGATTTAGAACACTAAATAGCACCTTGCTTATGCAGTCAGAAATAATTTAACTTTTTTGGTGGGGAGCAAGAATTGAAAATGGCATTAGCTTTAAAGTAGGCAACAATGCGAGTATACTAATCGAGTATCTTCATTCTCCACCTAAATAAAAATCAGATGACAAAACAGGGCTGGGGGAAAAAAAATGGATGGAGATGCCCTTGGGCATTAGAATTGCCAAGACATGAGCTTCTTAACATTCGGTCAGCTTTCCCATCTGGTAGTAGCTTATTGCCAGCCCTGCCTTCCCCTGATCATCTGGACTCAGAGTTTCAGCCCCTTCAGGTGCAGTGCTATCCAGTTTCAGAGCCAACCCTAGACCAGGCTGGATGCACATTCATAGCCCATAATTCCTTAGGTGGGAATAACTTGAGCCCAGAGTGCCTTGCGTCATTCCCCTAATCATTATCCCTCTCAACTATCCAACTTAGATTCTAGGTATGAATAATTAAAAAATATATTCTTTTCTGCCTCTGGGCTAAATGGGGATCAAGAGTGAAATCAAGTTCAATTAAAGGAAAATAGAATGTTTTCCACAAATAACCAATATAAATACCTCTCTAAATAGCAAAATTGGCTTGCTCTTCGTCTATCATCACATTTCTATGGCAAAACACCAACTCTGCATCAACCCAAATATCTGTTTTCTCATGAGCAAATGAGAACTACTAGATGAAATCATGAACTCAGCAGATTGCTTCTAACACAAATTTGTTAGTTTCTTACTTGGACCCTAACACTGTCCAGCAAGCCTGCTACAGTTTATGGGCCAACTCTCCCACTTGCTGCAAGAAACGATGTCAAAACTTTTCTACTCTCCTTGAATGCCTGACTGCAACTTTGTTACATTGCTTCCTAGAGTATGTAGAAATTACTAGATAAATTATTTTTAATTTTTCACCATCAAATCTATCTGCACACTTTCTCTCTTTAGTCCTCTACAGAGGATGAATTGTTCTTCCTATCTAAGGTCTAGGGCTCTCTACCTCTTGGTTTGTAATCACATTTCTTTCAGCTTTTTGTATTGGTCAAAGTCTTCCAGAGAAACAAAGTACACACACACACACACACACACACACACACACACACACACACTATTATGGAGGCCAAGAAGTTTCATGATCTGCCATTTGCAAGCTGGAAACTCAGGAAAGCTGGTGGTGTTATCCCAGTTCAAGTCTGAGAACCAGGGTACCTGATGATGTAAATCTCAGTCCAAGGCAGGAGAAGACTGAAGATTTAGTTCAACCAGGCGGGCAGGAAGAGAACAAATTCTCCCTTTCACTGCTTTTTGTTTTATTCAGATCCTTTGAGGATTTGATGAATCCCACCCACACGGGGAAGGTCAGTTTACTTATTTCACTGGTCCAAATGAAACACCCTCACAAAGAGAGTGTATCAGCAAGCAATTTTCAGGATTGTGAAAGAAGTTTTAAAGTCTTCTATTTATGTTTGGTATTTTTTCGTGAAGAGATCTATATCTCTCATATCTCGGTCTATCTATCTTCCTATCTATCTTCCTATCTATCTATCTATCTATCTATCTATCATCTATCTATTATCTGTCATCTATCTATCATCTATCAATCATCTATCATCTATCTAATCAATCATCTTTTTTTTCTTCTATAATTCTGCCTTCTTAGGCCCATTTGGAAATTCTTGTCTTTCTATAGTTTTCAGAAGTATTTTTCTATGTTTTTATAATGTTTTACTTTCATTTTGTCTTTTTTGTTTTTTTCTTCTTTAGATGGATGTTGGATGCCTCAGATTGATCTTATTAACACTTAAATTTTCTTTCTTATTAAATATCTTTAACTTTTAAATCTTTTGTATTACTGGGTGGGAAGTCAAATTTTCATCAGGTCATTTGATATTCACCCCACATCCATTTTATTCTCTGTTCCTCAAACAGCAGAACTAGTAGAAACTTAATGGATGAGTTAAATAAATTGGAAATTTATTCTATGAGCATACTTGAAACTATAGTGCATGGAAAAATGCTCATAAGATTATATTACTAGAATTAAGTATCCATTGACCAACAGGTTTCCATTATATGCTGGGCATTGCTATTGAAGCTGGGGATGCACTGGTGAACAGAACAGGCAAAACCTATGGTTTTTATTTTTTTTCCTTATTTTGTTCTTTTGCCCTTTATTAAGGTATTACATATGTGTCCTTATTCCCCTATTGCTAATTCCCTCACCTCCTTGTGTCTCTGTCCATTGGTTAGGCTTATATGCATGCATACAAGTCCTTTGCTTGATCTTTCCCCATTATACCCTCCCTCCTCTACCTTACCTCTGAAGTTTGATGGTCTGATAGATGCTTCATCTGTGTTTGTTCTTCAGCTTATGTTGTTCACTATATTCCTAATGAGTGAGATCATGTGATATTTTTTTAATTTATTTCACTTAGCATGATACACCCCAGTTCCATCCATGCTGTTGCAAATGGTAAGAATTCCTTTTTTTTTTTTTTTTTTTTACCATAGCATAGTATTCCATTGTGCAGATGTAATGTACCACAGTTTTCTAACCACTCATCTGCTGATGGGCACTTAGGCTGTTTCCAAATCTTAGCTATGGTGAATTGTGCTGCTATGAACATAGGTGTGCATGTATCCTTTCTGATTGGTGTTTGTAGTTTTTCTTGGGATATATTTCTAGAAGTGGGATCACTGGATCAAATGGAAATTTCACTTTTAGTTTTTTGAGAAAACTCCATATTGTTCTCCACAGTGGCTACACCAGTCTGCATTCCCACTAGCAGTTCCTGAGGGTTCCTTTTTCTCCACATCCTCACCAGCACTTGTCATTTGTTGATTTGTTGATGATAGCCATTCTGACGGGTGTGAGATGGTACTGCATTGTTGTTTTTATTTGAATCTCTTGGATGATTAGTGACTTTGAACATGTTTTCATATGTCTGTCGGCCTTCTGTATGTCCTCTTTGAAAAAGGATCCATTTAGGTCAGTTGTCCATTTTTTGATTTGGTTGTTTATCTTCTTTTTGTTAAGTTATATGAATTCTCTATAAATGTTGGAAATTAAACCCTTATTGGTGAAAGTATTGGCGAATATGTTCTCCCATGCAGTGGGCGTTCTTGTTGTTTTGTTGATGGTTTCTTTTGCTGTGCAGAAACTTGTTATTTTGATGTAGTCCCATTTGTTTATTTTATCTTTAGTTTTCTATTGCCCTAGGAGCTGTATGGGTGAAGAATTGCTTTGGCATATGTCTGAGATTTTGCTGCCTGTGGATTCCTCTAGTATTTTTATGGTTTCCCGTCTTATGTTTAAGTCCTTTAACTATTTTGAGTTTATTTTTGTGTATGGTGTCAGTTGGTGATCTAGTTTCATTCTTTTGCATGTATCTGTCCAATTTTCCCGACACCTTATTGAAGAGACTGTCTTGACTCCATTGTATGTTCATGCCTCCTTTGTCAAATATTAATTGAGTATAGTGTTTGGGTCGATATTTAATATCTACACTTATATTATAGACAGCATTAGAAAAATAATTCTTTTAAAAAATAGATTTTATTGATTTTTCACAGAGAGGAAGAGAGAGAGATAGAGAACTAGAAACATCGATGAGAGAGATACATTGACCAGCTGCCTCCTGCACATCCCCTACCAGATGTGCCCGCAACCAATGTACATGCCCTTGACTGTAATCGAACCTGGGACCTTTCGGTCTGCAGGTAGACGCTCTATCCATTGAGCCAAACCGGTTTCGGCTAGAAAAATAATTCAAAGAATCCCTTTTAGCTATGTATAGTGGGAAATATTTGGAATTTAGATTCAGATACCTTGGATTTAAATTTTGGCTCCACTCCTTTCTTATAGTGTGACCTTGGGCCTTTGTTTCCTCAGTGTTAAATCAGGCTAAAAGTACTAGGTACTTGTCTTACCTAGCTCACACAATTTTGTGAGATTTTAAATACTATATTTGGAAGAACTTATAAACTATAAAGTACAAGTAAGTGCTACTATTTAATAAAAGTTATAGTTGATTGAGCTGTTAATTATGCTTCAGATACTATTCTAAACGTTTCACATGTACCAACTCATTATTCCTCATGACATTCTAATGTGGCTAGGGCTATTACCATACACATTCTTCAGATAAGAAAATATAGAAGAGATTAAATAACTTGTCTGAGGGCACACACTCAGTCTATGACAGAGCCAGGACTTGAACCCAGAAGTTTGACAGTACAGTCCTGTTTTTTTTTGTTTTGTTTTGTTTTTTTATGATAATGCACTCTAAAGTTCTAAAATAAACATGTGCAGGTAGGTTTACAAACATATTTTTATAACTTTAGTGCCATAGAAACTGGATCTCTACAGATTTATAGAATATCCCGTTTTAGCTATCTAATGGAAGTATGATTTTTAGAATATTTAAAAAAATATTTTAATTGGTGCTCGCTAAATATACTAAAATTAAAAACAATACACAGTAGATTAGCATGGCCTCTGCACAAGGATGACACACAAATGTGTGAAACATTCCATATTAAAAATATATTTAAATTGATTTTAGAGAGGAAGGAAGAGGGAGAGAGAGAGAGAAACATCAATGATGAGAGAGAATCATTGATTGGTTGCTTTTGGAGGTTCCACACTAAAAATCAAGCATCCTGAGCATGTGTCTTTGCTGGGAATCAAACTGTGACCTTTTGGTTCATAGGTCGATGTTCAGCAACTGAAGCCATGCCTGCTGGCCAGGCAAGTACCATGATCTTTAGAAAATTATTCCTGTACCGATTTTTAGAATATTTAAAAGAATTTTCTTCAGTTGCATGACATACAAATTCAATTTCTTCTTGCATGAATTTTCTTGAGACACAACAGATGATTACACAAGGCCATTTGTGTAAGTGAATTGCTCAGTGATATTATCAGCCAAAATTGTAGGTTGAGGTCAAGTGATGTCAAGTCATTATTTAAAGAAACAAAGACAAAGGGAAAAAGACAAATTGTGGAGGGGAAATTTAATACATTTTGGCAACCTAAGTGGGAAGGTCAGTAAAGGACATGAAGCTAGGGTGATGTCATTATAATTGGCTTCAGTTCAGAAGTGGCAGGGTGGCAGTTAGCCAAAAAGGCACTTTGATGTTGTTTGTTTATATATTCCTATTTAGCTATCCATAACCAGAAGTGGAGATTACAGCAGATAATTTTATAGTGGATGATTGAATATTGTAGTTACTGCATTATTTTAAGCTTTGTTTCTAAAATACAACATCTATCTTTTATTTAGAGATTTCGTTTTTAAGATGTATTTCCTCCATGCAAGCAGATCTGCAGGATTCTCTGTAATCAAAACAAGACCAACTGCTGCAGAGATAATTATTTGATGAAGTGATCTGGATATAGATTTTGAGTTTAGACAAAGCATTTAGAAAAGATTCTCATGATCTGTCAAAATTATGAAATAATCAGATCTCTGCAGCCTCTTGTCCGCTTCATGGGTGCTATTCATGCCAGGCCTTTAAAGAGGCAGAAAGGAGTCAGCTGGAAGAATGGTTTTCTTTTTTAGTTTTTCATTAGCTTGCATTATGCACTTTTCTGCCTATTTAAGTGACCATGACCATTTAAATAGATGTTACTCTATTGGCTAAATCACATGTATTTAGCAACTGAGGGCTTCCTATTGGTTAAAGGTTTCAGGTGAAATTTTTGTTGTATGTAAATATTATAAAGCAAACCTGTCCAATAGAAATATAATTCAAGCCACAAAGATGAGCCACATGTTATTTTACATTTTCAAGTAGCCACACTAAAAGAAAAGTTAAAATTTAGTTAATGATATATTTTATTTAGTGCAATATACCCAAAGTAATATTACTTATATATTTAGTAATAGAGAATGCATACAACTTAACATAAAGAAGATAAACAATCCAATCAAAAAATTGACAAAGGACCTGAATAGACACTTTTCGAAAGAGGACATTCAGAAGGCCCAGAGACATATGAAAACATGTTCAAAGTCACTAATCATCTGAGAGATGCAAATCAAAACAACAATGAGATAACATCTCACACCTGTCAGAATGGCTATTATCAACAAATCAACATACAAGTGCTTAGCAAGGATGTGGAAAAAAAGGAACCTTCGTGAACTGCTGGTGGGAATGCAGACTGGTGCAGCCACTTTGGAGCACAGTATGGAGTTTCTTCAAAAAACTAAAAATGGAACTCCCCTTTGACCAAAAAAATCCCAGTTCTAGGAATATATCCCAATAAACCAGAAATACCTATCTGAAAGGATATATGCAACCCCATGTTCATAGCAGCACAATTTACAATAGCTAAGATTTGGAAACAGCCTACATGCCTGTCAGCAGATGAGTGGATTAAAAAACTATGCTACAGCTACACAACGGAATGCTAGGCTGCTGTAAAAAGAAGGAATTCTTACCATTTGCAACAGCATAGATGGAACTGGAAAGCATTATGCTAAGTGAAATAAGCCAGTTGGAGAAAGATAAATATCACATGATCTCATTCATATGTGGGATATAATGAGCATCATAAACTGATGAACAAAAATAGATCCAGAGACAAATGGCAGGGCAGGGGGCATTAGAGAACAACCATTAGAGAACACTTGTATGCATGTATATTAGCACAACAAATGGACACAGACACTGGGGTGGTGGGGGCTTACCTGGGGTGGGAATGGCTGGAGGAAGGGTCAGTCGGGGAAAAAGGAGACTTATATAAAATGTTAGACAATTAGAAAAAAAAAAAAAAAGGCAGCACCAATACTGGAACTGATTTTGAGGCTAACCTGATACTTATTGCCTTACTCTTCTCTATCCATTCTGGGTTCTCTTCACCCTTAGTTACTACTTTTGCTAATTTAGATTGCCCAAGTGATCTTGCCAAGTCTTTCTCAGGCCACGCAGCAGCCTAACAATTTACTGTCAAATCTGGGCAGAGGCATCCACTTGGTCTTTCCTATTGATGGATCTTACTTCCAGAGGTCAAAACACCAACTGGGTTAGGCGATGGGGTTGCTCACTGCCATGTGTGTATACTCCAACATAACGTGAAGGATAGAGGAAATGATTACAGGGTTGTTCCATGGCCCTAGAGAATCTATTTATTACCATATGTCCTCATTCTGACATGGAATCCCAGATGACTTTGGATTCCTGAATAATAAATATGGCCTTGAAGTTTCTGGATATTCTCTTTTTCCAGTATATGATTACCTTAGTCAATGATCACAGGTTTTCTTTAAAAAAAAAAAAAAGTGTGTGGGGGTGCTGGTTGAGTTATTAGCATGTAGTGTTGCTCTTGGTATTGCAAAGTGATTCCTCGTGGATTCTTGACATCTTTTTCAGTCACTGGAGGTTCATACAGGATAGGGTAGCTCTTGAGAGCTCGTGTTGTATTGAAAGACATAAGTCTCTGCATTGTCTTCAAGTAAGGGGGGAAATGCTGGTTCTTAATAGGGAGGAATAGATCACTATCAATAAGCCCGGAACAGTCAAGAGAATCTGAGTATTGAAGAATTTTAAGCGCATAAATCTTGGACATTCCTGTTCCACGTTTACTAATTCCAGGTTTTGGTCTTAACATTGAGGAGTTGCCTATTTTAAAATTTAACCTGCTCCAGAATTCTGCTTACTTTATAATTCAGTTCTGGATAAGAACCTCAGCCTTCTTGGCCTTTCACCTACAGTAGAGCAGAGATTCTTTATGTGCTGCCAAGGAATCCCTCTGGCGGTCACACATTACCTTAAATTGGTGATTAATTATCTCCATTTTTTTCATTGTCTCCCCCCCCCCCCCCCCCAGTGAATTACTAGCCCTCAGTCATAGCCATTCCTTACCTAGTTCCCATAATCTTGTACTACTTCCCCCAAATCTCTTAAAAGCTTGAGATATTACCTGTAGCCTTTTAGTGCTTTCCTTTCCCAGCCTTTAAGTGAAAGTCTTAATAATTGCATTGCTATAGTATGCTAGAAGATATTAGCAATCCACCTATTACCAGTGATGGGTTATTTACTGCTAGCTATCAGCAGATGATTCAACTCCAAAATTTCATTATTTTATTTTATTATTTTTAAGTTTTAAATTTTTTTCAATTACAGTTTACACACAATATTATTTTTCTATTAGTTTCAGGTGTATAGCATAGTGGCTAGACAAAGCGTTTCCCCCAATATTTCCAGTACCCACCTGGCACCATATATAATTATTACAGTAGTATTGACTATATTTTCTATTTTAGAATCTGCTTTTTAGGAGCACTCCTGACTTCTGCTTTAGGTCAGACTTTGAGACAGAGGTTTGCATGAGCGAATTTTATTGACAAGTGCACTCAGGAATTGGATGTGGGGGGCATTGAAAGAAATAGGATTAGGCAGAGAGAGAGAGACTGAAACTGTCTGGTAGTTGCAATAAAGAAGTTCTAGAATTTATATGGCTCTTTAGAATTGTCCCAATTGAAGTATAAGGACTGGTCCTTTCCCCCCTCTTTATTCCCCTTCCTCAACCAGTCATTGAATGTGGACTGCCACCGGGGAGGGGCATAACCTTGGGTTAGGTGGCACCCAAATTCCAGGAGGGAAACTCAACTATGACCTATCAGCAGCCTATACTCCTGGAAGCTGGGTTGTGAGTGCCTTGGTCCACAGGGATGCACTCCATGAGATCAGAGGCATAGAGTGATCAGCTTCTTTGTAAAAGATTAGAGTACACAGAGCAATACTCTCAGCCCTCGTTCTCAAGGTAGAGGGAAGGAAACTCCTTGGAGCAACATCTGAACATTAAGAAACGACAACAACAACAAAAAAAGAACTCATGGAAACGAACAACAATGTGGTGATTGTGGGTGTATGGGGGCTTGGGAAAGGGGGAGGAGGGTATAGGGTGGGTAAATGGTTATGGATGGGAGACTTGACTAGGAGTGGTGAACACACAGTACAGTGTATGGATGATATATTGTAGAATTGTGCACCTGAAACCTGTATAATTTTGTTAACCAGTGTCACTCCAATAAATTTAATGAAAAGGAAAACAAAAGAAAAATTAAATACCGGACTATGTGTCTTGCATTGGTGAACATTGGAAAGAATTCTCCGATGTGGATGTTAAGGGAGAAATTATCTAGCAATTACTAGAATTCTCTTCTAATCACAGGGGAAGTTATGTTTCTACAAATTTGCACTTTTGTGACCTGAATACTCTCTCTTATTATAGTACTTAAAGGTTGGCCTAGTTCATGCTGAGCAGGTGGGCAATCACTGATAAATTTCTGTCAATAAATGATGAAAATATCTCAGTGGAGACTAAGCAAACATATGTGCAAAAATTATAGTGGGGGCAGCAGCCAGAAGAGAGAAGTGTTCCAATTCAGTTACCCCATTCAGTATAATAGTTGTATATAAATAATTTTGTCCATGATACAACATTTTCAGAATATTTACTGAAATAGATACATCACATCCCCATTAGACTAGCCCAGCAAGCATCTCTCTGGACAAACAGTTTTGATTCTTTTAGTTCAAAGAAAAATTAGATTATGGGTCAGTAAATCAAATATGAGACCAAACACTTTCATTTATTGTGTGACTAATGTTGCTATGTCATTTTTTGTTATATTTAGGTGCAATCTTCTGTCACAGACTTTAGTCGTTTATATAACTTAAGCACAATTTCTTTTGGGCACTAAGCCACCTCAATCATCAAGTTCTAAAATTTCTGATGAAGCTTTGCTGACAGTGAGAAATTTCAGTGTTACAATCAAGTAATTATATTATATAAAATCTTGGTACTAAAGTGTTCCATTTTTTTTCTTGTTTCATTATTTTGGTCCTTTCTTCCTGCCTCATTTATTGCATATAAATAGCTTGTAGAGGTCATGGACAAGTGTGCAATTAACAGAAACCTAAATGAGCACTGTTCTATTTGTAACTTTTTGATGAGAATGTTGAAATGAACACCAAGGAGTCATACATTTAAACTCAGATGGAGATCTGTTTTTTTTTCATAAAATGCTGTTAGTTTACTATATAACAATCCCATATTTTTAAATAGCTTTATGAATATATTGATGATAAAATGAATAACATAAAAAAATAAACTTTATATTACATTCCTGGGGTGTTTAGACAGTATTAGCCAGTATTAGTCAAGGTCTCAAGTCACTGATAGCATGGCAGTCTTATAGACTTAGGATTGTCTTCTCCTCTTTCATTCCTTCTCCTTTTTTCTCCTTCCCTCCCCTCCATCCTCCTCCTCCTCTTCCTTCTCCTCCTCCTCCTTTTCCACTTCTTCTTTCTTCCTCTTTCTCTTCTTTTTGGCCTTTAGGGAACATACTCTAATGTCCTCTTTTCTGTCCTATCTTATCTTTTCTTCCTCTGAAGAATTTAACAGCAATGGTTTTTCTCTCTTTAGAATGATTTCCTCCTCTCCCAGGGTATTTATTTATTTATTTATTTATTTATTATTATTATTATTATTTTTTTAACCATGATCTCTTCCAATTTCTTTATTCCTTGTTTATTCAAGTAATTTATCCCTCTCTATCTTTTAAATGTGGCTATTACTCATGGTTCTGCCTTTGTCCCCTACTTTGTGTTACTCTCCATTGTCTGTCTTCGCTGCTTCATCCTCTTCCATGACTACAACATGACCTATATGCCAATGAGTTCCAGAACTGTTCCTAGACATAGTGGAGCATCCTTCACTACAAGGATGCTCTAAAGCACATGTGTCAAACACAAGGCCCGCGGGCCAAATCCGTCCCGCCAGGCCTTGCAATGTGGCCCGCACCGCGCTGTCATCACTGCACTCCGCTGCGTTTCCATCACAATGACAGTTTATGACTGTTCAGTAAACCATTCGGCCCGCGATTTAGGCTGGATTTTAGATTTTGGCCCCTTCTCTGATTGAGTTCGACACCCCTACTATAAAGGCATGCGTCTGGTTCAGTTGAAGAGTCACAGACTGTGAAGCAGAAATGTAATTTGATATAACATATGTGGAATGTAAAGAACAAAATGAATGAATAAACAAGATAAAAATAGATGCAGAGATGCAGAGAACCGACTGATGGTTGTCCAAGGGGAGGGGGATTGGGGGGCTGAGTGATAAAGGTGCAGAGATTAAGTACAAATTAGTAGTTACAAAATAGTCACAGGGAGGTAAAAGTATAGCATAGGGAATATAGTCAATAACTATGTATTGTGCCAGGTGGATACTTGAAATATTGGGGGATCACTTTTTAAAGCATGTAATTATTTATCCACTATGCTGTACAAGTGGAACTAATACAAAATAATATTGCATTATCTATAATTGAAAAATAAAATTTAAAAGTATAATTTTATATTCTATAATATTTATTGTTTTTCAGAAGATAGCATAGATATTTTAAAAAACAATAATTTCAAAATTATGTACCAAACTCTGAATCTATGGGCTAGGGATGCCTTAGGTAAATGACCAAGGTCTTAATTAATTATTCATTTATTAAATAAAACTTTAAATTAGCTGACTATGTAGAATAGTGTTTTTCCACATTTTCATAAGAATCACTTGGAATGCTGGAGGTTAATTAATTCCATTAATTAAAAAATGGACCTGAAATGGGCCAATGATTGGGAAATTTTTAAACTTTCTTTTCAGATTTCAAGTCTTGAATGCCTTATTTTATTTTTTTTTCTGACTCGAAACATGCTTTTAAACTTGCTTTGCAGATTTCAAGTCTTGAATGTCTTATTTTTTCTTCTCATTTCTCAGTCTCTCAAATTTTCCTTCCACTCTGAAAGATTCTCTTATCCCTCTTCTTTTTCCAAGAGGGCAATTGAGTGTAAAAAGAAGCTTTTATATCCTCTGGCATTGGGAGAGGGACATCTGGGCAATAACTCTTCTCACTCACCCTCCCTGATGTCCAGCTCACCTCACCTGGTCTTTGGCACCAGTCTCTGCCTTTTGCAGGGTGGACTGGGCTGCTTGGTCCATCACATATCCTGAGTTGGTCTCCACTAAGGTGTGAATGGTTCTACTATGTTTTTTTTTGTGTGTTTTTTTTTAGGTATGTTCTCTTGATGACTTATTTCTTCACCACTTCTAATTATACGGCTGCCCTTGCTAATGCCTGGCATGTCCTTGTTTTTCTTCTTCTTCTTTTTTTGAAGAAAATTAATCTTTACTGTTGAGATTATTACAGATGTCCCTCTTTTTTCCTCCCATAGTTCCCCTCCACCCGGTTTCCAGCCCACCCCAGGCCCTTGCCACCCTATTGTCTGTGTCCGTAGGTAATGCATACATGCATATAAGACCTTTGTCTAATCTCTTCCCTCATACCCCTTTCTCTTTGAGAATCAGCAATCTGTTCCATTTCCATGCCCCTGATTCTATTCCATTGTCCAGTTTATTCTGTACATCAGATTTTTTTATTTATTTGATTTTTAGATTCACTTGTTGGTAGATATGTATTTGTTGTCACTTTGTTATTCATTTTTTTTTTTTTAATCTTTACTTTTTCTTCATCCTCTTACAGAATACACTTTAGCATTTCATATAATGCTGGTTTGGTGTTGATGAACTTCTTTAGTTTTTTCTTATTTGTGAAGCTCTTTATCTGGCCTTCAATTCTAAATGATAACTTTGCTGGATAGAGTAAACTTGGTTATAGATTCTAGCTATTCATCACTTTGAATATTTCTTGTCACTCCCTTCTGGCCTGCATAGTTTTTGTTGAGAAATCAGTTGTCATATGGGCACTCCCTTGTAGGTAACTAACTGTTCTTCTCTTGTTGCTATTAAGATTCTTTCTTTGATTTTTTGCCCTTGGCATTTTAATTATGATGTATCTTAGTGTGGTCCTTGTTGGATTTCTCTTGTTTGAGGTTCTCTGTACTTCCTGAACTCGTAGGTCTATTTCTTTCACCAGGTAGGAAAATTTTTTTGTCATTATTTCTTCAAATAGGTTTTCAATATCTTGCACTCTCTTTTCTTCTGGCACCCTCACAATTCTGATGTTGGTATGCTTGAAGTTGTCCCAGAGGTTCCTTACACTATCTTCATATTTTTGGATTCTTTTTTCTTTTTGCTCTTCTGGTTGGGTGTTTTTACTTCCTTATATTTCAAATCATTGATTTGATTTTTGGGATCCTCTAATCTACTGTTGTAGTCATGTATATTATTCTTTATTTCAATCAATGTATGTTTAATTTCTGACTAGTCCTTTTCCATTTTTTCAATCAATGTATGTTTAATTTCTGACTAGTCCTTTTCCATTTTTTTTTTTTGGTATTCTCACAAAGATTCTTGAAAGTCTCACTAAATTCCTCATGGGTTTCTAGAAGATTCTTGAGTAACCTTATAACTGTGGTTTTGAGCTCTATATCTAATAGTTTGCTTTTTCCATTTCTTTCATTTGTGACATGTTTCTTTGTCTCCACATTTTGTCTGTTTCCCTGTGTTTGTTTCTATATGTTGGGTAGCTGCTAAATCCTTGAGTTGATAGAGTGGCCTTGTGTAGTAGTTGTCCTAAAGGGCCTAGTGGCTCACCCTTCCCAATAACCTGAGGTGGACACTCTTAGTGCACCCCTTTGTGGGCTGTATGCACAGTTTTGCTGTAGTTGATCCTTGAATGTCACTGGGAGAAATTGACCTCCAGGCCAATTGGCTGTGGGGACCAGCTGTGACCATAGTGGAGAAGCTGCTGTGCAGGAGACACCACTTTGGAGCAGGATTTGCTTCAATGAGGCTTTGATGCTCACTGAGTCTGCCCCTTGAGTGTGTTGTTTTTGGATGTGAAGAGTAATCTGGTATGGTCTCACACTGACCACTAGTACCTGTCTCTTGGGTCTCCAGGGAGGTGTAAAGTCAGCCACTGCCTGAGGCCATCCAGCAGGAGCTACAGAGAGATCTTCAGATTCCTCCTCTTTCTATTGGGTTTGAAAGTGCCCAAACGAGGCCCTGCTATGAAGCAAGGCAGGCTGGTGCTAGTGCTGGTTTTTGGGCTTTTTATTAATGGGTTTGGGACTCCCTGACCCACCTGCAGCTTGTTTAACAGAGTTTTAGCCTGAGTAAGGACAGGTCATTCATATCCAAAAGCTATTTCACACATCTTTGGTGGGGTTGCAAATTGGGTAAGGCAAGGTCTCAGGGAATCACCAGGGTGGAACAAACAGAAATGCCTGATAGTCAGCCCTGCAACCAGGTAGGTCCCAGCACAGGAACAATGACTGCTGCGATCATCTCCATCTGGAAGAAAGCTGACCCAGAGTTCCTGCCCTGATGCCAGATAGTCCAATTTCTTCCCATATGTGTGTGTGTCTCTAGAGCCTCATCCTGGTGCTGGAGCTTAGAGCAAGCGGGAACTTGTAAATTCAGTTCATGGTACAAAAGCAGCTGGGTCTCCAGCAGTCTGTGTGTCACTCAGCCACAATCCACACTGGTTTCTACAGTCTGTAGTTCTTACTGCCTGTAGGGACTGCTTTCCTCAGCTCTGGGACCCTGGGCTGGGACCCCATGCTCCTCTGGTGGCCTCTGCAGAGGCGATCTCCCTCTCGATTGAAAAAACAGCCCATGTCAGTGCCAGACCAACCAGTTCCCTGCTTTTGCATCTCCACACATCATAATAGCCTCAATGCACTTTCTTCTTTATCTCTTTAGTTGTAGTACTTCCACTCAGCCAGCTTTCCCGCGGTTCTGGATGATAGTTGTTCTGTATCTTAGTTGTAATTTTGATGTGGTTGTGGGAGGCAGCAAGTATAGGTGTTTATCTATGCCACCATCTTGGTTCTGTCACTTGTCATCTTCTTTAGCCTACCTTTTCTGCACTTGTCCTGCAGAGCCATACCTATCTTATATGGTTGCCCTCAGGCTCTCCTGTACAGGTAGTTCCCCTCTGAATTGTTATTTTACAATGTTCATGTAGATATTATACCACGTTCTCTACTTAGTTTTTTTCACTGACTGAAGGTTCCCCAGTCTATGCCCAGGGAAGAATCAGCTCCCAAATGTTTAGATCGATCGTTTCCCACCCCCAAAGTATTCAAATCTGTCTCTATTCTCCCCCCCCCCCCATTCCACAGGGGTCTTGATTCCAGGATACCTCAGTCTCAGTGTGTCACTCAGGGTCTTAGAGGAACCAGAAATGGCATCCTCAAACTGGGCAATTTTAGAAGAGTTTAAAGGGAGACTCTTCTCAAGGCAGGGAGAAGCCACAAAGGACAGCATAGGATTTGGGAGCAAGAAATAGCAGAGTGGCCAACCAGCAGTAGGGGCTCTTCAGGGAAGCAGACAGCTTGTAACAATTCCACCAGGAAAAAGGGAGCAGGTGCCCTGACACCCTTTTGTCTTTCTGGTTCTTCCTAGGTGCTCTTCGCAGACGGGATCCAAAGGGAAGCAAGAGGAAGAGGAGCCTGTCATTGCAGCGCACCCACTGATGTAACACAACGTCTCTAGGTACTGTGCTTCACTTCATTACTCAGGAAGGAAACCTGGGAATTGTCCTTTATTTCTCACTCCTTTCATCTCTCTTCTTTTATCGTGGCCAGTAATGATACGTAACAGTAAGTGAATTTTTTTTCTTTAATATATATTTTTTATTAAATTATTATTTTTGTACATATACCATTGCTCCCTCCCCTCCCATACATACTCTCCCTCCCCAGAGTTTTGTGTCCATTGGTTGTACTTATATGCATGTATACAAGTCCTTCGGTTGATCTCTTATCTCCCCCAGGTCTCCCCAACCTCCTCGCTGTAATTTGACAGTCTGCTTGAATTTTTACCGTGTGTCAGAATGGCACTGGGTACTTTACATACATATTTCAAGTATAATCTTATGTGGGAGACACTCTTTAACTGACAGGCAACTGAGGCTTATAAGAGTTCATTTCCCCATGGTCCTACAATGGTGGAATGAGATAGAAACCCGGGAAGTCTGGTTTCAAAGCCTGCTTTATTCACCTCTGCAGTGAATTAT
Source organism: Pipistrellus kuhlii (assembly GCF_014108245.1). Lineage (NCBI taxonomy): Eukaryota > Metazoa > Chordata > Mammalia > Chiroptera > Vespertilionidae > Pipistrellus > Pipistrellus kuhlii. Next base: position 12,837,782 of record NW_023425515.1, read on the forward strand.
GATCAACCAAATTGCCAAGTCCATGTGTTGACTCTGTCATTCCCATTTGAGCTTAAGCAAAGTCCTCCTTTTTCCTTATTTCTTTTTCTATCCCCAATCCATATTCCATGTTGCTCTTTGAGTTATGTTTCTAAAACCAGCAAGCAAAAAACTCTGAATCATATTACTCTTTGCTCAAGTTCTCTAGTTAGTTATATTTTGATAATAGGATAAAGGCTATATATCTTCCCAAGACATATGAAACTAGCCATCATCTGGAACCAGTATTTATTGGTTCCACTCCTCCCTCTTTATATATGCTCACCAATATATTAATATTTGTCTTTAATGTTTTATCTTTTCCTCATTTCTTGAGCATACTGGATCATTTTATGTCTCTTTTATTCACTTATGTTTTTGCTAGAATATTGAATCTGCTACCATCATCTTTCACTGTTAATTTTTAAAAATATATTTTATTGATTTTCCACAAAGAGGAAGGAAGAGGGATAGAGAGCTAGAAACATCGATGAGAGAGAAACATCGACCAGCCGCCTCCTGCACATCCCCTACTGGGGATGTGCCCGCAACCAATGTACATTTTTCAAGACTCTAAATGTTATCTCCTTGATGATGGTTTTCCAAATTTCCCCCTGCTGAGAGTTAGTGACTTTTTCCTCTGTAACACATTGCACATGCCTTCACTGTAGAAACTGTTAATTCATCTTGTAATTACAGTGGAATTGTATCAGATGGGCATTTAACTTATATAAATTCATCTCTATCCATTGCCAATGAGAAGAAGAACTTAAAAGGCTGGGTAAAGTGTATGCTTTAAGCCATGGATGCACAGGAATCTGAAACAGGCTATCCATAACCAAATAGAGAGGGCTGTGAATCACACTGAGGATTTTCTCTTTTCCATCTTTGGCAAAGAAGGGAAATGTAACACTTATGGAGGAATGATAATGGCTTCCTAAAAGAAGTGTAAAAATAAATATTTTACTGAGGAACATTGATTAGAAGAGTTATAGAAAGATAAAAATTGTCTCCATAAAGTGAAAATGATTATAAGAAATAGGATGAGCTAACAAGTTGATATTTTCATAAATTTTCCTAAGCATTTCAAGTTCTAAAACATGCTGTAATTTCAAAATATGACATATGGAAATAGATCTCTACATTATTGAGTACAGTGTATTGCACATTTATGTACACATTACAGAATAAAGTTTTTTTAAAATATAAAACTATGTGTACCCCTTTATAGAGAATTTAGAAAATTTTATGGCTGACTTTGTAGCACTCAATTTTGACTTACGTTATGACTTTGGAATGAGTAAATCTTGTGTATAAGTTGACAATAGTTTCTACTACTTGCTCCATTTTCTAATCCCTATGCCCCACTAAACACACTGTTCTTAACTGGAGAATAGCATATTCTTTTTTCTTTTTCTTTTTAATCCTTTCCTGAAAATATTTTTAGAGAGTGGAAGAGAGAGGGAGGGAAAGAGAGAGGAACTCATTGATTGGATGCTTTCTGCAGGGCCCGGGCCAGGGAGGAGCTTGCAAACGAAGTACATGCCCTTGAAGAGGATTGAACCTGGGGGCCTTTGGTCTGCAGGCCAACACTCTATCCACTGAGCCATACCACCTAGGGCTAGCATATCCTTAGTGGGTAGCACATATTAGAATCTCAAAGGAAGGCTTTTCAAACTACCTCAAATACCACAATTTCATAAAGATTCTGATGTATATTCCCTTAGAGTTTAAGAAACTGTTCAGAGCACTCATTAACTGTAAAGAGACATGTTACTAAAAACAGTTGTTTTGCATGTAAATTGTGTTCTGTAACAAAGAGAAGACCACGGTTACCACACAGTATCACCTGACTGTGTGGGGACTAGAGCATGTCCTTTATAATTTTTTTTTCTCTCTCTCTGTAACAATCATGATACCTAGCACAGAGAAAACATTCCATAATTTTTATTAATGCCTTTGTATCTATTTTTGTACTAGGGAAAGAAACTGAAGTCAGGGTATGTTTTTACAGTATAATAGTTGATTTTTATGTGCCAACTTGACTGCCTAAGATATGTCCAAATAACTGGTAAAATATTATTTTTGGGTGTCTGTGAGGATGTTTCTGGAAGTGGTTAGTATTTGAATCAGTAGATTGAGTAAAAATCTGGTGTTGGGGCTCTGGGACTTCCCAACTTCTCCAACCCTTGGACATTAGACTGCCCGACCCTTCTTCCCTCCCCGCCCCCCCTCCCCGCCAATACCTTCCACTACCTAGGGCTTTAGTCTCAGCCTGAATTGTACCTAATGCTTTCTTCTAGCATGCAGATAGGAGATCATGGGACTTTTTGGCTTCTGTAACTGCTATAGTCAAATTTTATAACAAATATCCATATATATATATATATATATATATATATATATATATATATATATATATTCTGGAGAACTCTGATAATACACACAATGTGCTTAGTTGAGCAAGCTCCCTCACTTGGGCTGATGACTCTTGGAGCTTCTCTTTTTTATTTTTTTAAATTTATTACCTAAAGTTTTATATATGTCTCCTTTTTCCCCAATTGAACCCCGCCCCACAGTCATTCCCACCCAAGGCAAGCTCCCACCACCACAGTGTCTGTGTCCATTGGCTATGCTAATATGCATGCATACAAGTCCTTTGGTTGCTCTGAACTTCCTCCTTTCTCTACCACTTATCTCTGGATCTATTCTTGTCTTTCAAATTATGTTGATCATTATATTCCATATATGAGTGAGATCATGTGATATTTATCTTTCTCCGACTAGCTTATTTCACTTAACATAATGCTCATTAGGTCCATCCATGCTTTCCTTCATTTTTATAGCAGCATAGTATTCCATTGTGTAGCTGTACCACAGTTTTCTAATCTACTCATCTGCTGATGGCCACTTACACTGTTTCCAAATCTTAGCTATAGTGAATTGTGCTGCTATGAACATAGGGGTCCATATATCCTTTCTGATTGGTGTTTCTAGTTCCTTGGGATATATTCCTAGGAGTGGGATTACTGGGTCAAATGGGAGTTCCATTTTTAGTTTTTTGAGGGAACTCCATACTGTTTTCCACAGTCGCTGCACCAGTCTGCATTCCCACCAGCAGTGCATGAGGGTTCATTTTTCTCCACATCCTTGCCAGCACTTGTTATTTGTCAATTTGTTGATGATAGCCATTCTGACAGGTGTGAGATGGTATCTCATTGTTTTGATTTGCATCTCTCAGACGATTAGTGATTTTGAACACGTTTTTATATGTCTCTGGGCCTTCTGTAAGTCCTCTTTTGAGAAGTGTTTATTTAGATCCTTTGCCCATTTTTTGATTAGATCGTTTATCTGGAGCTTCTTTCTTGGCAGTGGTTAGCATTGCATAAAGAACCCAATCGCTTATTTAACCAATAATGGGGAATGTCCTCAGAATGTTGCCTAAAACTTAACTTTTCTCTTTTGCTTCTTCAGAAGAATTTGTCTTCTTACAACTTTTTTGTTTTAAACAATTTTTTGTTTTCCTTTAAAAAATTTCTTCCCCTCCTGTTTCTAGAATTCTGGCTGGCTGGCTAAAATAAATAGTGATATTGCTTTTGCTCATTCTATTCCATTTTAAATATATATATAATTTTCTTCTTTTTAAAATTTATTTCAGAGAGGAAGTGAGAGGGAGAGAGAGAAACATTAATGATGAAAAATAATCATTGATCAGCTGCCTCCTGCACACCCACTAACCAGGAATGTGCTCTGATCGGGAATTGAACCATGACCTCCTGGTTCATAAGTTGAGGCTTAACCACTGAGCTTTGCCAGCTGGGCCTATTCCATCTTAAGAACAGCTACATAACATGGTTCTCTAGTCTCCTTGTAGATACTCCCATTGATAATCTTTCTCTTCTAACCTCTAATGACATTGGTGGCCACCCAGACCCCATCTCAGTATTTTCCATGGCAGCCTCTGGTTCTGGTCTAGATGGGTCTTGAGGATGTGGGATGATTAAATACTCTAATGGCTGCTATGTTAGCTATGGTGTTATAGAACTTGCTTTAAAAGTCTATCAAGTTATATCATTTTAATAGACTTTTCTCATTTCTTTTCCCACCTATGTGTCCAAACCTGTTATTTCTATTAAAATGCATTTTATTTCAATCTATATGTATAACTTATTTTATATCTATAAACTTAATAAATATCATTTCTCATGTAAAATGGTTCAGGAGCCATAAACTCAATTACTGTGAGGGTCAGTCAGGTAGCAAATTTATGTGGAGCTGCCAGATAGGAGTAAACAGAGGGGTGTTAAGACTCTGGTAAGAGCAGCACATGCTTCACCTAAAGTTATTAAAATTTAACTTAACAACATGCTTCTCTGGCAAAAATCAATTTAAAAATGTTCTACAGGTCTCATTCAGTCCCTGACTTAAATCACTGACAAAAACATGAATAGCATGGGAGCTCTATTGACACCCTGCTCATTTATTTATTTAGTGGGCATTTAGTGGCCGATATAGAATCCAAGGTGTTCCTTAGCATGCTGTGCCTCTACATACAAATACTAATACTAATGCTGATGCAAATAATTTGTCTCTCACCCTCAGATTCTCCGGATCTAGTAAAACAGGCAGAAAACTAAATGCCAAATAACAGAGCTATGGGATTAAATGCAATGAAGTGTGGGGAACTTATGACAGGAGGTGGGTGACACTGGAGGACTCAATGTTCAACAGGAGAGCTAACCTTCTGCTAGCTAATCTCAATAAATAAATTTATGGATTTAGGAATGGGAAAGAGAAGATTGGAAAATGTCAGCAGGAAACAGTTTTTGAATACTGTTAGTTTTTTTTTGTTTTTTTTTCCCCCCCTCCTGTCAGTTTTTTTATCACAGGTCAAATAGTGATGTTTTTTTCCCAAGAGATTTATATGTTTAGAAACATTTGTTATGTTCATTAAGGTTGCTGGAATTTCAAAAAGCATTTCTCATAATGGTAAGGGTAGTTCACTATAGGTTATATTATTGTAGGATTAAAAAAATGGGTTACTGGTTTATAACTACATAATTAAGGTTAAATAGTCACCTTTCTGGAATACCAAGAAATGCTATCATAGCTAGTGGGCTGAAGGGTAAAAATATGAAGGGAGGCATCCTTTGTACATTTCTGGAGTTTCAATGCATATGTACACACAAAGTGCCTACGTTTCCCCCTTTTTTGTTCTTGTAACTGTTAAATTATGTGAAAAGTGTTCTGTGGAACAAGTTCTGATCTTCATTTTGAAAGAAGCCAATCTGTTTCATCAGCCAGCATCCTTCATTTATGTAGAGGAACTAAATGAAACTGGTATTTGTAGATTTTACCTCTTTCATTTGTATACTGGTACTAACTAGTCCTTGCTAGCTTAGCCAGAGCCCTTCATTTACATGGAGGGTGTAAATGAAAACAACACGTGGGGGTTTTGCCTTTATAAAACCCAGCCTTTCTTTGGTTTCTTAAAAAACAACTTTTTTTAAAATTGATTTTTTACAGAGAGGAAGGGAGAGGAAGAGAGATAGAAACATTGATCAGCTGTCTCCTGCACACCCCCTACTGGAGATGTGCCCGCAACCAAGGTACATGCCCTTGACCGAAATCAAACCTGGGATCCTTCAGTCCGCAAGTTGACAACACCTATCTACTGAGCCAAACCGGTTTCAGCTTCTTTGTTCTCTTGAGCACAATTTAGGTTACTACTTGACTCTAACTGCAGATTGCAATCCTTTGCTCAAATAAACGTTTATTGTTCTTTTTGGCAGCTCAACCTTTTTTCTTTGGTTAACAATAGATGATTGGGTTGGAAGTTAACCTGTAAAGAGTCTGATTCATTTGATAAGCACAACATCTAGATCACAAGACACTTGCTTACTCATTGTTCTTGAAGCTCTATAGAGAAAAGCAAGCAGGATACTCCCTAGAGATTCTTTTGCGTAGCAATTGCTGGTAAATAGTAAAAGCCAACGTAAGATTCAGGTATCAGTCTCCAAGCTAGAGAAGAATCAGAAGAGAAATCAAAACCCACATGTGTGAAAAATTTGCCGTTAGGTTTATTCCAATATAAAAAAACTAGTTAGATGTATTAATGCGTGGACAAGAAATAAACGGGTAAGCTAAACCACTCATTAAAATGAATGAGGTAACCCTGGCAGGGTGACTCAGATGGTTGGATCATTGTGCTCTACACCAAAATAGGCTGCTGGGTGGAATCTGGGTCAGGGCATATAACTAGGTTGAAAGTTTGAGCCCTGGTTGGGGCCCACAGGGCAGGGAACTGATTGATCTTTCTGTTTTACATCAATGTTTCTCTCTCCCTTCCTCTGTCTTTAAAATCAATAAAAACATATCTACAGGTGAAGCATAAAAGAAATGAATGAGGCAGATCTTTATGAATTGAGAAAAAATATTGTATTTATTAGGAAAAAAAAGAGAAAGGAAAGGCCCCCTCCCCTCAAAACAACAACAACAACAACAACAATACACACACAAACAACAACAAAACACACAAAACAACAACAACAACAACAACAACAACAAAACCAAGGTACAGAGTAAGGTGTCACATATATTTCTCAATTTTGTTTTTTAAATGATGTAGAAGAGTATATACGAGGTCTGCAAACTTCTGAAAAGATCGACAAGAAATGATGTACCGTATTTTTTGGACCATAAGACACTCCAGACCATAAGATGCACCAGTTTTTAGAGAAGGGAAATGAAGAAAAAAAGATTCTGAAACAAATAGTGTCCTAAAATATTTTATGTGCATTAAAACCCAACATCACAGTCATAAACACATGTAATCAACCCTGTAAAGTAAACAGCAGCATTTAGAACCATTTTAGAGCCGGGCAAGCACACAGAGACCACAAAGAGCCAGGCAAGTAAAAAAACTTTTTAAAAAAAGTATATGTGTAGGCTATATTTGGACCATAAGACGCAGGGACTTTTCCCCCCACTTCTGGGGGAAAAAAAGTGCGTTTTATGGTCCGAAAAATACGATAGTTATTCATGAGGAGTGAGTCGTGTCTGAGGAATAAAAGTCACTTTTTAATATACTGGTATACATCTTTCGTGTGTGTGTGTGTGTGTGTGTGTGTGTGTGTGTGTGTATTCTATAGAGTTATTATTTTGTGGATCTTGACAAAATCAGTTCAGTGTTGAATTGGGAAGAGGTTTGTTTCTGTGTATTCTGGATATTCATGTTACCCAACTAAAGGGGTCCATTTGCCTGCTTGCATCAGAGCCCAATAAGACATGAACAGAAATTTGCAGCAAAGAATGGAAGGGTTTATTTTTAGGGAGTGGCCCAGGCTGGAGACAGGTGAGCTGATGCTTAAAGACCTGTTTCCCCCAAAGCTGCCAGGATATGGGTTATATAGGGGGAAATGACTAATCACGGTAACTGAGGGAGTTAGGGTCACTGTCAGGGTTGTGATCTCTACTGATTGGTTGGTGCTAGGGTAGGGGGTCATTGAGTTCAGCCATGGTGTCCCCTTGTCTAGTTTTGCTGCTTTTCTGGGTCTAAAGCTAACATACAACTGAAGCCTAGATGTTATCTCTAGTTAGATTAAAACTCTGTCTCTGTGATCAACAGATCTGAGACTTTGTTCCTGAAATTACTTGATCCACATCAGAACCTCATTGTCCCGAGGGCTCAATGATTAAGGGCTAAGGACATGCAAGGGAGAAGGAGGCAGGTGAGTAGGGGTGCTGGATGAGGTCAGTTTGAATCAAAAGAAAAGAAAGGTAAAAGATTATATTAAACAAGTTTCTACGCTGTTACAACTGTTCCCCTAAACGTTGTGAGCATTCCCAAGAGAGGCCATTAGGAGCAATAGAGAATGAACGGACTGTGGAGTCAAGTAGATTTCAGGAGGAACAAGTTTGAAACGTGAGCTTTATAAACAGCAATTAAGTTGATATAGCTAAGCTTTGTTTTCCTCATCTATAGAGTGGAAAATAACAATCCTTGCCTTCTGGCTTATTATGAAGGAAGTGTCTAGCACAATGCCTGCTATTATGGTTTTTATGTATTTAAACTTTTATTATTACATTGACCTCTTGCAGTATGCCATTTTTTTCTCTCTTCCGGATATTTGAAACTTAGAGTATTGTTGGGGACAGGTTCTTGGTTCGTCTGACTGGTCTAATAATCAAATTGACATAAGACATTAAAAGGAGAAAAACAAACAAATTTAATATTGTACAGAGGCCTAAGAAGTAACCACAGCAGGCTGTTTCTATACCTTTACAGACAAACAATTTCATGCGTGTGAGGATTTGACAAAACAAAGGATTTGGGCTTGGAGTAGGTAATGAATGAAGAAGTAACAAAGTTTGTTTATACAGCTTCCTCTGCCAGGAATTCCTTGTCTCCAGGGAAAAAAGATGCTCTCCATGTTCCTGACATAGAGACATAGGGGAGATGCTTTCACATGGAAGGTTTATTTCCTGCCTGCAAAGAAATAAAGGAAGCTGAAAGGGTTCTCTTATGTTGAGTGTTTCTCAAGTAAATTTAATTCAAAATAATGCACATGCCAAAGTGGCATGCTTTGGGGGTGGCCTATCCTGAATTCCATCAGTCGTATTTTGTGCAGTTGACTCTTGAACAATGTGGGGGTGAGGGGCACTGACTCCCCCATCCCCCGTGCAGTTGAAAATCTGCTTGTAATTTTTGACTCCCCCAAAACTTTGCTATGCCTTGGTATCCACAGAGGATTGGTTCCAGGACCACTGTGGATACCAAAATCCACGGATGCTCAAATTTCTTGTGTAAAACGCTGTAGATCTGCCTGGCAGGTGTGGCTTAGTGTTTAGCATCTACCTATGAATTAGGAGGTTACAGTTCTATTTCCGGTCAGGGCATATGCCTGGGTTGTGGGGCTAGATTCCCAGTTGGGGACGTGCAGGAGGCAGCTGATCAATGATTTTTGTCATCATTGACGTTATTTTTTCCCTCTCTCTCTCCCTCTTCCTTCCTCTCTAAAATCAACAAAAATACATTTAAAAAATAAAATGATGTAGATTAATGCACATATCAGTCCTCTGCATCTGCAGACTCCAAACTGTATGTAGAAAACAGTACGGGTATTTAAAAAATCCACATATAAATGGATGTACATGGTTCAAACCATATTGTTCAAGGATCAAATGTATATGATAAACTCTAAATATATAATATTTTTCTCTAGATTTTTTCTTCAAGAGAAAAACAAATTTATTATTTTTCTATACTTTGTCTCTGTATTATGCCTCTATGCTCCAAAATATCTTTTGTTAGCCAATCATTCAATGATGAGTCCTCAAATAATTCTTGTTTCTTCCTTTTCCTCTTTCTCCCTTCCTTTCTTCCGTCCTGTTTTTCTTTGTTTCTATCCTTTACTTTGGCAAAAATACAACCCATTTTCATTTGAGATCTTTGCCCTGAGAAACTCGTTATGTGGTTTTGTTTTTCCAGTGTTGTTCTTATAATTATTTTCTAGCTTCATACCTTTGTGGTTGGAACGATGCTTGATATGATTTATATCTTATTGAACTTATTGAGATTTGTGGCCTAACAAGTGATCTATGCTGGAGAGTGACCCATGTGCACTCGAAAAGAATGTTTTCTGCAACTTTTGAATGGAATGTTCTAGAAATATCTATTAAGTCCATCTGGTCTAATGTGTCATTTAAGGCCAATGTTTCCTTATTGATTTTTTTGTCTGGATGATCTACCTATTGATGTAAGTGGGATATTAAAGTCCCTTACTGTTATTGTATGACTATCAATTTCTTTCTTTATGCCTATTAATTCTTGCATAATATATTTAGGTGCTCCTGTGATGGGTGTGTAAATATTTATAACTGTTATGTTCCCTTCTTGTATGAACACTTTTGTTATTATATAATGCCTTTATTTGTCTCTTTTTACATTCTTAGTTTTAAAGTCTATTATGTATATAAGTATAGCTACCTCTGCTTTTTTTGTTTCTATTTGCATGAAATACCTTTTTCCATCTTTTCACTTCCAGTTTGTGTCTTTGATCAGTTACTTCATGTCTTTTGATTGAAGCATTTAGTCCATTTACATTTAAAGTAATTAGTAATAGGTATGTACTTCTTGCAAAAAATTTCCCCCATAAACATTTTTGTTACAAAAGTCTTCGCCATATAACTAATTTGCCATAAGGCAGTTTTTCTGTTAAAGGTAAAATAATGAAAAACAAAAGAGGGACATTAAAAAGGACATAATATAACATAAAAAATGAGCAAAACTAAAAAGACTTTATTGTGAAAATTAAAATATCAATATTGTCTTTTGTTTATAGTATTATCTATTTTTTGTTTGTTCATTTGTCTCCTTGGCATCACACTTTTCCCCCCCTCCAATTTCTTCCTTCATTAAGAGAAGTATCAGATTCCAACCAAATAATTTATAATTATTGCTCTTAAAGACTATGACTTAGCAGTCACCTCTTTATATTTGCCACAGCTTGTCAGACTTTTGGTTTCTGAGTGTTGGGAGGGATGATTGTGCCCACCAAAGGATTTGCAAACTGGTATGTTGTCATTTTCTAGTACAGTACACAATCTGGCTTTCCACATAGCTTTGAAATCTGGCTTTATGCATACTTGTTATCATCCACTATTTTAAGACCACCATGTCTACTCAGTGCTGTACAGACCATTTTGAGGGATAAGATTTATATAATAAGAATGGGAGCATTGTGAGAATTTCATCAATGGAAATATAAAACCAAACTGACAACTAGCTTAAATACATTAAGTCTTCCAAATGTAAATCAAATGTCAACCAGTTATATTGTCTTTCATGGTGAGATTGCCTTATGGAGATGTTTATAACAAATGTACTTACTGCAAAGATGCTCACAGAGAAAATACCAGGTATGAGTGGGGATCACCTTGGAACACCTGTACATTTAAAAAAAATATATTTTATTGATTTTTCACAGAGAGGAGGAGAGAGGGATAGAGAGCTAGAAACGTCGATGAGAGAGAAACATCAACCAGCTGCCTCTTGCATACCCCCTACCGGGGATGTACCCGCAACCAATGTATTAGGGATACATGCCCTTGACCAGAATCGAACCTGGAAGCTTTCAGCCCACAGACAGACGCTCTACCACTGAGCCAAACCAGTTTTGACACACCTGTATATTTTAAAAGAAAACTATGTGTAAATCTTGTGACACATTGCCCACATGTTCCTGACATACAGTGTGTCATGACATTGGGGTTATAGAGCACAAACAACAGGACTGGGGCTGGGCGGGAAGAAAATCAATATATAGAGAGTATATACCATACACCTGGCCTTGTCCCAGACATTTTCTACACAGCCTCCCAAGTTTCACAACCTTTCAAGGCAGATATTAATTTTTCCATTGTACAGAGGTGGCAATAGATGTTCAGACAGTTGAACAGCTTAAGAACATACAGCAAATAGCCACCCAGCAGGGATTTAACACAGGTTTACTTCTTTTATTGTTCTGCTGTGATTAAAACATGCCTCATTTTTTTTTTTAAAGAATGCTACCCTTTGCATAAGAGAAAAGGGGATATTTATTTTCCAAAAAAGAAGCACGCAGAGTGTTAAATGCTAATGTGGATTTGTCACAGGGACACAGGGGCCAGCTTGAATGAGCTTCCATTCTGAGCATTAAAATGAATTATGACAGGAATGGATTAAAACACATTTAGCAACAACAGCAGCAACCACAACCAAGAAATTCCTCTTAGCTCTAGTTGTGTGCTTTAAACCACATTAAATTTTCTCTCCCATAAAAAGTGACTAAAAGGCAAATGTGTGTACTCTTTTGGTATATTCAGGATGTATTCATACACATACAGACTCATATTTGTCTCCATAACTGGTTACATATTTTGCTAACTATCTTTAGAGCAAATAGCACTTCCCTTACACATTTGGGTCAACTATTGATAACAAATAGTTGGATTGACCAATAAGGGTCAGAAATGTCAGTAAAATCACTGAAAAGGATTGATCGCATTTCTAAACACACTTAGTTGGCAATGTTTTTTTTTTAAATATTAGTTGAATTAAATTGTTAATTTTGGCAATATTCTGTATTGATGTTAATTTAATCATTGAAAAACTTATTATTGAGATATTTAGGTAAAACTGCCTTTAGTGAATGGTATGAGGTTTAAGTGACATTTTCAAAAACCTAATACGTTATCTATATTGATATAGTTCATCAAACCATTTACCACACACATTGTTTTGTGCATATAGACAGTGTGTAATAAACATGAGTTATAGCTCAGTGATAAAAGATTGCTTTCTTTTATCATATTCCCCTGTAAACAGTCATTAACTAATTTATTTTGGAAGAGGAATGGCAAGCTATGAACTTTGTATCGAAGTTGTGTTCAATTACATTGCTTTTACATTAACAAGAGTTATGGTCAAAGGTGTCAGAATAATTTCAACTGTGCTTATTTCATTTATTAATCTTCCTTTGTACTAGTATCACCAATTTTTTAAAAACAAAAATGCCTTTATCATATTTTATAAAGGATTCATCTTTTATCTGGGAGTCTAAATTCGCATAGTTGCTTTTACCATCTGAATCAACCAATTTCCCCCCTCATTAATGTGTTGTATCTATTATCTATGTATTTATCTACACATATATCTCTTCTATAAACATATCTAAAAGTAATAGTTGATTTGTTGTAATTATCTAATTTTTACTCTTTAAAAATCACAAAAGTTTAGTGAATTTGAAGTCTTATAAGGCTTCAGTATACCTCAATATAACATGAAGGAGTTACATTTTAATAGAAAATGCAAATTTTCCTTAGGAATTAGATTAATACTCTTAGGCTAATATCAACTTTTGAAACTAAAATTATGAGTCCAGCTGCTATAGTCCATGTCAATTATGCATAAAAATACTATCAATGATCAAAACTAAATAGAATGTATATTATTTTTTCTCCAGAATAAAACTATAAGTCATTAAAGTGCACATTGTTGCAAGAAGGACGAAGGACCTACCTAACTACTGATATCTTCCTATATGGCACATGCAGCTGCCTCAAATCCATTGTGACTTTGTCCAATTGGAAGAAAGGAAGGTGGGAAGGATACAAAGAAAGGAACAATGTATGAATACGCTGTAGTAAAACTCTTCACAGGGTGACTTGATAAGCCACTGGAGTGCTTTCAAAACATTACAGAGATGTGAAGGAAGGAGGATAAGGAGAAGAAGTTGTGTTGGGATGCAGTTGCAACAGAAGCCTCAGTTCTCCTCTGGGGAGATCTGGAATGGTGATCCTTCAGAGGATTTCTAACTGAGTCAAGGGGCTGGGTCTTTATACCATGGCCACATTCATTGGCTGCATGCTGCCCCTAGGGAAGGGGCATGATGCAGGGCTAAGTGGCTTCCTTTGGCCAAGGCAGTTCCTGCAAACTGTCAGCAATCAGCACTCCCAGGAGCCTTGGGAAGAAGTAGTTGGTGAGAGTCAGATCTGGGAGGCATCCAATGCTATCTATTAGAATTGAACACTCCTGACGTAAGTGAGCCTTGGCTTTTTAAAAGAATCTTTAATATAAATATCCTGTTGGAGATAATTCAATTATTCCCTTAACTGCCTCTACAGTGAAGACCTTACCTAAATTGCTGTTGGCTCTATTGGCTGGGAACCTGCTTATATATTTTGGGTCTCTGCCCCAGGCCAGTCCTTCCTACCTACCTTCATAGAATGCTGGCTGCTTAACATGGAACAATATCTAGCAATGACAGAAGCCTACCTGACTTCCAATTATTGTCAGTGTCTGTCTCTATACTCCTGCATTCCCTGCTATTGGGTCCCGCACAATAATTGGATACTTCAGTGGGAGTATGAAAGGGGTATGATACTCCCAGGTTTTCAATACTCTGCTCGACCTCTGAATGTCTGCTTCACTCACTGTCAGCTGGTCATCCACCAACCCTCGTCCTGCTATCGTGAGCTACTCCCTCAGACTGAAGCAGTATTTAGACTCATTCTGACTTAGCCCCAGATTTACTCCACCATATTAAAATAATGGGAATATTCTGTGCAGTGATTGTGTTACCCATCTGGAGTTTCAAGTTGCAAGAGTTTTGCAAGGCAGATTTGAGCAGTGGAAAATTTGTGTCATATGAAACTGGATGAAATCTTGTGAGTTTTTTTTACAGTTAAAATCTAGTGTAGCTTTAGCTGAGCTGAACTTTATTTCTGAATCCATAATGTACATTAATTTTGCATACATTGAGAGTTTACAGCTGTATTGAAAATGAATATTTTGTTGGATTTAACATACTATGATTTTGAGCCAAAACCAGAGAAATATTTTGGTTCATTAAGTCACTATGCTTGTTACTATCTTGATTTCTGCTCTGCTCATTCACAAAGGGGGAGGATATGTGATTGTTGATTCTCTCATTTATTTTATTCTCAGATGGGTTGTATATATTTCTTTTATTAAAAAAAATCTAAATCATGTCACTGACTTTTTCTTTGACATCCTGTGGATTACTCAAAATCAGATATCTAAATCCACTAGAAGTTAAGCATAATGGATTTTTATCAATTCAATTTTCTATTTTGTTCTTTCATATAAGAGAACCACCTAAGAGTGTCATCATTCTCATGTTGTTATCTGGAAATCCTTTATTTCAGTTTTCTAATTTAATAGATCAGCAAGAACTGTGAAGATTCTAATATTTTACCCTGCTTGCGATGTAAGAAGTTAGCTGGCCACAATTTTGTGTATTTTGTAAGAAGATACAGGACTCGGCCGAAACTGGTTTGGCTCAGTGGGTAGAGCCTCAGCCTGTAGACTGAAAGGTCCCAGGTTCGATCCCGGTCAAGGGCATGAACCTTGGTTGCGAGCTCATTCTCATTAGGGGGTGTGCAAGAGGCAGGTTATTGATGACTCTCTCATCGATGTTTCTAACTATCCCTCTCTTCCTCTCTGTAAAAAAAATCAATAAAATATATATTTTTTAAAAAAGAAGAAGATACAGGACTCTTGGGTCAGAGTCAAAGTTTATTACACAAAGAAATAGCAGTAGCCAGAGTATCATGAGCTTCCCATATCAGAATTATTTCTGTGAGACTAGGTCAAACTGGTTAGATGGGAAGTGTGATTTTTATCAGAATCTTTCAACAAGAATTTTAATGGCTACTATTGACAGCCAGCCACTGGAATAATATGTTGATTAAGAAAAGCAAAGTTTATTATTGTCTAGTAAGGGAGTCTACTTTCTTGTGAGATCTTAGTAGTATCTTGGGAAAGGAGAGATCAAGGACAGATATTTATAAGAATTTGGGGTCTGGATTTTGGGGGCTCATTGGGATTGAACAATCCTCATGATATCATAGTTTAGGATTAGTGAACTTGGCATTAATTTGAATTAAGTTTTGATAATTAAACATTCATTTAATAAGCAACTAATTTGCCATTATGAGAATGTATTGTACACAGGAGGAGCTATTTACTCAGATGAGCAATCAATTGTTTTGAGAGAAAGCTAGTTGAATAATTGGTTATTTGAGTAAGTGGATTTTGCAGGATTTCGGCAGCTTTATCTTACTGGAGAAGAATTTTCTGCAATAGTAATGTCATATTATGTACATAACCTTACTTCTTGCCGTTATTAAGATGTTTAGTTGTAGGCAGCTTGTTCTCTCAAAGCATTAACTTGTCAATCCAAGAATTTGTGGGCAGGAGACATTGGAAATATAATCTGGAAGAAATGGAGATATGGGTTGGCTGAAAGATGGAGGCAAGCATGTGATGATTAAATGACCAACCTATTTGGTGAGTCACGAGTAGAAGTTGAACAAATGAAGTGAGCTTCAAACCCAGAATAAGTGAATTCAAGGGTTACTAAAGACGAAACATGATTAAAAGGTTGTAACTTTGAGCCAGCCTGACCTCAGAGGAAGAGAGGAGGGCTGGAGGTTGGTTTCAATCATGTGATCAATATTTAACCAATCATGCCTATGTAGAGAAAACTCTGAACATGGAAGCTAAGTAGACTTTCCTGGTCGGTGAACACATACATATGCCAGGAAGATGGGATGCCCTGACTCCATGGGAGATGGCATGGAAGCTCTGCATTTCCTTCTAGACCTTGCTCCATGAGTCTTCATTTGTTTGGTCCTCATATGTGTAAGTCTATACTAATAAAACTGAACTCATAGGTCTAGCACTTTCCTGAGTTCCATGAGTGGTTCTAGTGCACATGTGTCAAACACAAGGCCCACGGGCCAAATCCGTCCCGCCAGGCCTTGCAATGTGGCCCGCACCGCGCTGTCATCACTGCACTCCGCTGCGTTTCCATCACAATGACAGTTTATGACTGTTCAGTAAACCATTTGGCCTGCGATTTAGGCTGGATTTTAGATTTTGGCCCCTTCTCTGATTGAGTTCGACACCCCTATTCTAGTGAATTATTGAGCCCAAAGGGGGTCACAGGGAGCTTCTGGATTGGTAGGTAGTTGGTCAGAAGTTCAGGTGGCCTGGGGGACACTCTGAGACTTGCAGTGGCCTCTACAGTGAGAGTAGTCTTGTGGAAGACTGAGCCCTTAAACTGTGGGGTCTGACACTAACTTAAGCTTTATAATTGAATTGCAGTACATCCAATTAGTGCTAGACCATTTGGGGTGAAAACAGAACAATATGCCACTGAATAAAGAAATCATCCCCATAGATTAAAGTGAGAGGAAATTTTCAGGTGCCTTGTATAGACATGGGAAGCAGAAACTGAGAAATGTATTTCTACTAAAAATAGAAAAAAAATAAAGAAAACACGATTTTTAAAAATAGTTTCCTTTAAAAAATCATTAAAGCCTATATCTTATTAGAAGTTATTGCACTACTTTCAAATTCAGAAATATATATGATCTTAGTTTTTTTTTCCATTTTGTTTCTCTGGCTTAGCCTTTTAAATAATGACGAATACAACTTTCTAATAGTGTAAAGCTTGAAAAAAAAATAAGTTAAGGGTGTAAGAGAACACTTCATAATTGATTTAATTTCCCCAGGTATTTTGATGCTTAAAAAGGAAGGAGGGGGAGGGAAGAAGCAAAAGATATATATTCAAATTCCTACCAGAATATTGGCAACAGCTTTAATCACTATAGAAATTTCACTCTCTTTTACTCCTGCAGCTATAAAAACAACAACAACAGTAGTTCCCTAGTTAATTTAAACAAAATAACACTGAAATTGCTGGAGATGAAATGTTCAAATTGCATACTTTGCTGCTGAAAGCATATCAATAGCATGAGATTTTTCTATTTTATTTTTGTTTCTATAAAAAAAGAGAAATACCACCCACACAGATAACAAGAAGGGAAGATAAATATAACCAAGTCTCTTTGCTTGAATCTCTTCTCATAAAATGTATAGAATTTGAAGAACATTTTATCGTTATCCTTGCCAATATCACAAAAAGCTCATTTGTATATAAAAAGGAAAGACTTCCTTGGAGAATGCTGCTATGACTTTATAGTTCACCATATCTTTGTCAGGATTGCTGCCCATTACAGAAGAAGCTCACCAGGTTGAGTTTACACAAAGGAAGTGGATGAGAAATATCAGCGAACATGATTACTAGACTAAGAAGGCTAGTAGCTTTAATAAAGTGTGAAATGTATAAAATGTACAAAAAAGTGCAAACCATGTCATAATAGATAAAATTTCTGTTTCTTCTTATGGGGTGTAAGTAGTTATACCTCTGATTGAATCTGTCCATTTCATCTAAGTTGTGGATTTATTCCCAAAAATATGTTCACAATGTTCCCTTATTATCTTTTAAATATTCATATAATCTATGGTGATGTTACCTCTCTCATTTCTGATATTGGTAACTGTGTCTTCTCCCCTTTAATTCTCTTTTTTTGGCAGCCTGTCTATAAGGTTATAAATTTTATTAATATTCTCAAAGAACCAGTATTTGGTTCCATTGACTTTTAAAACGTTTTAATTAATTAATTACTTTTTTTTTTTTAACCCTAGCCAGTTTGTATCAGTGGATAGGATCTGGGTTCAATTCTAGTCAAGGCCACATACCTCAATTGTAGGCTTGATTCACAGCCCTGGTTGGAGCATGTGCAGGAGGCAATCAATCAATGTATCTTTCTCACATCAATGTTTCTCTCTCTGTCTCTCCCTCTCCCTTCCACTCTAAAAATCAGTGGAAAAATATCCTCAGGTGAGGATTAACAAAAAAATGTTTTTAATAAAAAAAAAACACATTTTTTTTTCTTTTTTTACTTTTCAAATATTGGGGACTTTTTAAATTTATGTTTTTATTAGTATGTTTATGATAAATTCATGTAGCTTTGGTATGTCTGAAAAAATCATCACTTTCACTTCATTTTTAAAAAACGTTTCTTTGGTTATAGGACACAAGGTTGACAGTTATTCCCCCCTCTGTAATTTAAACATATTGCTCCACTGTCTTCCCTCTTGCATTGTTTTCAATAGGAAATCAGCTGTCATTTTCATGTCTTTTTTATCTTATGTTATCTCTTTCTCCCCCAACCCGCTTTGACACCTTTTAAAAATTTCTCTTTACCACTTGGCTTGAACAATCTTATTATGATGTATGCTGGTTTAGTTTTCTTTATGTTTCTTATGCTTAGGATTCATTGAACTTTTTGGATGATAAACATAGTTTTAGTCAAATTTGGAAAGGTTTGGAAATTATTTCTTCCTTTATTATGCTGACCCTTCTCTTTCTCCTCTCCATGAAATATTCTAAGTATACATATATTGGGTTGATTGAAGTTGTCTCAACTCACTGCTGCTATATTCATTTTTTTTGGGTGAGTTAATTTCATTTTTCTCTTCATGTTTTATTTTGGGTGGTTTCTATTAATATACCTTTAAGTTCACTATTCTTTTCTTCTGCAAAGTCTAATCACCATCAACCTTATCAAGAGAATTTTTACTTTATATAGTCCATGTTGTTCTTATTTCTAATAATTTGATTTAAAAAATTCTTTTATGTCTTCATTTAATTTTTGGGGCATATGGAATATAGTTATAGTACTATCTTAATGTATTTTTCTGCTAATTCTAACATCTGGGTCAGTTTATATTGATTGATCTATAATATATTGCTTGTCTCATTATGAGTCATATTTTTTCTGTATTTTGCATGCCTGGCAATTTTTTTCAGCTTTATTGAGGTATTACTGACCTGTAACATTTTTACATATTTAAGGTTATATAACATGATGTTTTTATATGTGTATGCACTCTGAAATGATTACCATAATTAACCTATTTAACATATTCATCATCTCATATAGTTACCTTTCTTTTCCAAATGTGAGAACTTGTAGCAAATTTCAAATATATATTAATAATACATTATTACTAACTATAGTCTACATGATGTATATTAGGTTCTCCAGATGTATTCATTTTGTAACTGAATGTTTATACCCTTTGACTAACATATCCCCATTTTCTCCAGTCCCTTTTAATTACCATTCTACCCTCTGCTTCTATGAATTTGACTATTTTAGATCCCACATATAAGAGGTCATGAGTCTGTCTTATTTTACTTAGCAGAATGTCCTCAGGTTCATCCATATTGTCAGGTGGCAGCATTCTTTCTGTTCTAAGGTAGAACACTATTCCATTGTATAAATATAGCATACTAGAGATCTAGTGCATAAAATTTGTGCACAGGTGCAGTTCCTAGGCCTGGCCGGCGATTGAAGCGCAGTGTCTGGCATGGAAGAGCAGGTCCCAACTGACCTCTGGGCCCTGGGCAGCACCTGGGTCCTGTGCACCTCCTCCTCTGCCTGAGTCATTGGGCTCCTGTCTAGATCCCTCAACACCTGGAAGCCAGGCAATCATCCCCTCCCCCCCGCCCTCCAGCTGCTGCTGGTCCCGCTCACCTGCTCCATCATCCTGCTCATAGTCCTGCTTTTGTCAGGGCCCATTGGGGCCGGCGCGCCTTTACTGCCACCCACTGCCAGCACCCGTTGCTAATGCCTATCATGTTTCATGCTGCCCCTGGTAGTCAGCGCACATCATAGCAAGTGGTCAGACTCCTGGTGGAACTTCTGGTCCAGAAGACAACTTGCTTATTAGGCTTTTATTACATGAGATTAAAAAAAAAACTATTCAACCATTGGTAGATACTTAGGTAGCTTCCATATTTTGGCTACGGTGAATAATGCTACAGTGGACAAGAAAGTGCAGGTATTTTTTTGAGATAATGATTTTATTTCCTTCAGATATATATACAGAAGTGGGATAAAGGATTATATGGTGGCTTTATTTTTAAATTTTTTGAGGAAACTCCATATTGTTTTCCAGGAAGGCTATACCAATGTACATTCCAAGTTACATCAACAGTGTGCAAGAATCCCCTTTTCCCACATTTACTTCAGTACTTGTTAACTTTTGTTATTTTGACAATAGCCATTCTAATGGATATGAGGTTATATCTTTTTTTTAAAAATATATTTTATTGATTTTGTACAGAGAGGAAGGGAGAGAGATAGAGAGCTAGAAACATCGATGATAGAGAGTCATCAATCAGCTGCCTCTTGCACACCCCCTACTGGGGATATGCCCGCAACCAAGGTACATGCCCTTGACCGGAATTGAACCCGGGACCTTTCAGTCCCCAAGCCGACGCTCTATCCATTGAGCCAAACCGGTCCCGGCTGAGGTTATATCTTGTAGTGGTTTTCTATTTGAATTTCCCTGATGTTGTCTTCTTATTGTGCGAATGCATGCCCATGCACGCTCACACACACACACACACACACACAAATAAATGGAAAGCTTTTGGAAGTGACCAATATATTTATGAGACTGATGATAATTTCATGGGTGTATCCTTATCTTCATATTCATAAAATTGTACACATTAAATATATGTAGCTTTTTGTATGTCAATCACACCTCAATACATTGTTTTTTAAAATTACTTTATAATTGTAGAGTTTTAGAATATATTGTTATTAGATGTATGTGCTCAAGCTACCATATTGAAACAGAGTCAACATTGGTAACTATTCACTGTTAGCATTATTCCAACTCTTCTCAGGATCAAGAAATATCCTTAAAATGTAGACGTATACAACCTCAGATAAAAGGTTACATTTTTGCCCTTTTCTCAATGGGAAATTCAGAAAAGTCATTACTATTGAAATAAGTTTCTCACGTTCTGGGAGAAACCTCATTCTCACATTCTTCTGGAAGAGAAGTGCATTCAAAGAAGAGTGATTACATGGTGGCTTCCCTGTGCTTTATCATTTTGAATATGGTTTGGCTTATGGACTTACTTAACTTATTAAAGAACTCAAAAAACATAAGGGAAATAAATAAATAAATTTATTGAAAATAAATACCTGCAGTTCTTTAAAACATTAATCTGTGGTACCTGGATTTATTTCTTTGTAGACTCAAGTCCCTGCTCAATCAGTCCCTATTTTGTTCCAGGACAGATACACGAAGTCCTGTGTTGTTGGCCCTGCCAGTGACCTTGGTAGAGTAAGTTTGAAATGCTCCCTCTCTTTGTGCATCTGTGTCTGTGGAATTTTTCCATTTGAACTAACCTGGATAAAATGTTCTCATCACTATTCTGTAGTGTTGTTTACATTTTCTAGTACCAGTTTGATCAAGTGGAGAAAGTTTTGGCATTCTTCTGGGGAAAGCAACTTAAGAAAGGAAATGAGTGACTTATAACAAATTCTCCATTTTATTTATTTATTTATTTATAAAATACATTTTATTGATTTTATACAGAGAGGAAGAGAGATAGAGAGTTAGAAATATCGATGAGAGAGAGTCATCCATCAGCTGCCTCTTGCACACCCCCTACTGGGGATATACCCGCAACTAAGGTACATGCCCTTGACCGGAATCGAACCCGGGACACTTCAGTCCCCAAGCTGACGCTCTATCCTAGGGGTGTCGAACTCAATCAGAGAAGGGGCCAAAATCTAAAATCCAGCCTAAATCGCGGGCCAAATGGTTTACTGAACAGTCATAAACTGTCAGTGTGATGGAAACGCAGCGGAGTGCAGTGATGACAGTGCGGTGCGGGCCACATTGCAAGGCCTGGCGGGACGGATTTGGCCCGCGCGCCTTGTGTTTGACACATGTGCGTCTATCCATTGAGCCAAACCGGTCCCGGCCAAATTCTCCATTTTAAATATTCCACCTTCTGACTCAACTTCAAATGAAATAAAATTGCTTTTAAGAGCTAGAGATTAGCTGAAAACCAGTTTGGCTCAGCGGTAGAGCGTTGGTCTGCAGACTGAAAGGTTCCAGGTTCAATTCTGGTCAAGGGCATGTACGTTGGTTGAGGACACATCCTTGGTAGGGGGTGTGCAAGAGGCAGCTGGTTGATGTTTCTCTCTCATCAATGTTTCTAGCTCTCTATCTCTCTCCCTTCCTCTCTGTAAAAAATCAATAAAATATATTTTTTAAAAAAGTGCTAGAGATTAGACTTGTGAAAATTTGTAATTCTTAAAAAGTTGTATCAATTATAGTTTAGTTTTGATTGATTTTGTAGGGAAGGATTCAAAACATCCTTTGATGCAAGGTTTTCATTTGGAAAGTCTAAGAGAGGCACCAATGCACCTAGCCAAATTTGCTACTTTGCTACCTGGCATCAGTTTGGCTATTTTCATGGAAATGATGGCCTTTTTTATTTTGTTGTAGCTTTGTGGATATTTTTGTTATGTATTTCCATGTACCCATAAGATAGGCGCTTGTAAATTTCATGCTAATGTATGCTCACTATACAGATGCTTTTCCCTCTAATCTCTACCCTAATTCAGGGAACTTAAATCTCCTCTGTGAATTCATTATTGGGAGAAATGACTTCTACATTCTTTGTGAGTCTGCTTTAATAAAAAGAATGTTTTATTTCTCCTTTTAATTAAAACAATACAACTGGCTTTTAAAAAAAGAAATCCAAGTCTCATATAATTTCATATGTAAAAAGGAGATGCAGGGAGGCAGACTTTATGTATGGTTTCTGAAACGATCCTTTAGTTACCAAAAAGTAAATACTACCCCTTTTGCGCACTTATTTCTGAAACTGTGGAGTGTAAGAAAGAGTGAGGGATCCGAACAAATAAAAAAATAATCGTGGGGGTGGCGCCATTTGTTGAAGCAGAGCCAGGAGTTTCCTGGCGCAGCTGGTGGGAGATGTCAAACAATACCCTGAGACAAATGAACACCGAAACCAAATAGGAACCATAACCTACTCGCACGAGGATATGCTTTAAGTTGGGGAGGAATAGTTTTTGGTTTGGCTGACAAGGGCCTGTTGTTGTTCGGCTTTGCTTGTTAAATCAGAGCATATGCACCCCGACATGCACATATAGCTTTTTTCCAGAGGGACTCTCCCTAATATTGAAAATTCTTGGCTACTTTCCAGTCTAAGGAGAGGTTAGCCAGAGACTAAAGCTTTACAGAGACCACCCAAAAGATCAGACTGCATCCCTCCTCTGAATCGATGCCACTGCAATACAAATGGAGAAAACTTAAAGGGGAAGGCAATGGAGTGGAGGACAGACGGGGAGGGGAAGGAGAAAGGGAACAAAAGAAAATGCCACTTTTCACCGAATAAAATTGAATTCTCCTTGCGTTGTACCCTCTGGATAGATGAAGAGATGCAAAAATAATGACATTGCTTGCTGCTTAGCGTGGATATTTATTTATTTATTTATTTATTTATTTATTTATTTATTTATTTTTTATTTGTGTGTATGTGTTTGCTACTTTTAGCCAGAATTACATACTGTGATTTTTCTGTAATACTTATATGTTGCCAACTGTAATGGGTGTTTTGGGTGTTTCTCAGATTTTAGTTGAAAGCAAACACAATATTTTGAGAACATCTGTCCTAGAAGATTTGTTTTGTACTGTAATATTTTGCATGGCGGGGAACTATAGGAACTCATTCCATGACATCTTGAAGGCATCTTGGAAAATTCTCACTCATTTTAATGAATCTTTTCGTTTGGAGATTTTTAGGGGTCAAGAGGCTGGGTCCTGCTGAGATGTAGCTGAATTAGATCCTTTAAAAGATTACCTCAAATGTTTATTGGAATCAATCAAGTGATTATATGCTTATTAGCAAAAACATTCATAACATTCTTCCTGAAGTTGTGTAAGTTCCTGTGAGTCTCTTAAAACTTTTTAAACAAGTTACTGTAAATGTGAGCACAATGAACAGAGTTGATCAGCAGTTTCAAGTGCTGTGTAGGAACGCACAGTTATTTATTTATTTTTTAACTAGCCATGAAGTGGATCTGAAATGCAGAAATGCATAGTGGTACTTCAGAGCATTAGAAAATATTTCAGAATATCAAGACAGATCAAATGTAAGAGAAAGATCAAAGGAAGCAATGGAATAAGTGACAATGTGAAAAGAATAAGAAGGGACATAAAAAAGAAAAGAATGGTGAAGGGAGGAAAGGCATGAAATGTGAAGATTTGAAGAGAACTGATGCCTATTTGCTCTGGAAGCCCATTGCAAGGCTAAAGAGGGGTAGGTAGGAGTTGCAAGATGAGACAAGAAGAAAGAGATGGAACACAGCGATCGTGTCCCACACATGGTTCTCTTATACGTCTCCACATGTGTACTCTCAGGATTTACACAGCAATGTGCACAGACTTGGTTTATTCACTTCTGTGACTCTTGCTCACTTCATATAAACATTTCCCTGGTGGTTTAAACATTTCTGGAAGCAATTATGTTTCTTAGAAGTAACTCTGAGCTTTCCAATTAACATGCTATGAAAAATGTTGTCAGTCTTAAAAGTCAGACATGTTCTGTTATTATGAAGGATCCTTAAAATTCTCATGAAAGAAATCTCTGTCAGTGACCCAGGATCTTGGAAAGTTCTAAATGGATATATATATATATCTACATAGATGCTCACATTCATATATATATATATATATATATATATATATATATATTCACAAAACTGGCCTATAATACTCTATAAATTTATGTTCCATCACCCTGAGCTTGGGAAAAAAGTCAAGAAAAGTTTTATTCTTTTCAAGCAAACAGGCTTGTATTAGAATAGTCTACAAACAAGAGACATTTCAAGCCTTCATTTCCAAAAATTAAAAGAGAGAAAAATCTGCTCTCAAGATCTATCACTTTAAATTGTGCATCTTACAACTACACAGATGAATTCAAAATTTTAATCCTCAATTCATTGACAATGCAAATTATTTGCCAGCATTTGGAAGTCAAACAGGGTGAGAGGGGAGAGCCTTTACATATTCCAGGTTTAATAGCTCTGCACCAGATGGAAACAATTCTACAATGAAAGAAATCTGTTAGGTTATTTTGGAGATCTGTTCAGTTCAGCGGCACGTCACCGGTTATGGAGGCCAATTTTTCAGAGGACTTATTTAAATTGCAGATACTGAAGTAGTGCACTAATTTAACCCAGAAAATGCCAAATTTTGAAGTTATTTAAATTTCAGTAGTTCTTTGATTTAAAAAGTATCAGTTTTTCTTTCCATAATGCCTCATGTACCTTTACGAAGACTTCGGAGGCAATTAATCATGAAGGGAAGGAGGGAGAATATATAAAATGATAAAAATGTCACTGTTAATGTCTACAACTATGACTATTTTAAGGGAATTGTAAATCTATCTACACTGTTTTTTTGTTTTGTTTTGTTATGAAAGTCTTTTGTGCAGGACAGTTTATGGCACTTAATATCAAAGGATTTGAAACAATGAACAACAGTTAAAATAAATATATTAGCCTATGCACCTTTCAAAGGCTGATTTTTAAGTGAATCTGAGCAGAAACAAAGGGAAACAAAATCTGCCTGGTAAATAACAGATGCTGAGAGCATTGACAATGAAAGACTGGGAGACCAGTAGGACACTAAGCAATAACTTTCAGAGGGGCCTCGCTCATATTCAGACCTGTGTTTTCTGGCAAATAAGCATTGAAATTTGCAGCTTTATGACAGCAAAATTATGCATTACATGGTGGTTATAGATTTGGGGTGAAATCCAATTCAAATCCTTTCATCAGAACTTGACACAATAAACAAAATACATTGCTTTCCCAAATGCACTTTGTTTAAAATAAAAGAACAAAATACTGCTTTTATAATAGATGATCAGAATGTCAATCCTGCCCTCCTCCACTGGTAGATTTTCATTTCATGAAGGATTATGAGGGCACTGTATCTATACACAATGTGCTGAGAGACTAAGATGAACAGGGGTGGGACCGAGGGAGAGAAGGCAGAGTGTGAAGCTTGTCCATGTGTTATGGGTGGTGAGAATAGTGGGCGTCTTTGTGGTGAGCAAAGGGAGCAGAACATTCCGCTTCCACCCTCTGACTTGGTCCTACCCTTTCTGCTAGACATTGGGACTTTTTGAGCACAGAGGTGGAAATAAGGCAAGGGGGAAATGGAAAAGGCATTTAAAAGCAGTAGAGAGAAACAGAAGAGAAATGGAGGGAATCATGGTGAAGAAACTTTTTTCTTGAGTCATCTATTGTATAAGGTTGAATTATTGGTTTCTAACAAAGGACATTACCCAGTGACCCTTGCTGTCTTCTAATGAGTCATGTCTTTGAGACCTTTAGCCTACCTTCATAGTTTTCTTAGTATTAAATGAAGAGGATGATCTGAGACAATGTGGAGAACAGATCTCATGGTACTAAGATTGTCTCAGCAATTTAGGAGGTCAAGAGAAGTAATTTAAACTTCCCCATATGGCTTACCCCCACCCCTCACCTCTAAAAAAGAGAACTGCCTTATGACCCAGCAACTCCACTTCCGGGAATTTATCCAAAGAAACCCAAAACACAAATTTGAAAGAATACCTGCACCTCCATGTTCATTGCAGCGTTATTTACAATAGCCAGAATTTGGAAATAGCTCAAGTGTCCATCGGTAGATGAGTGGATAAAAAAAGCTGTGGTACATAACCAGACATCCTGAGAAGAGAGGCCATGGGGAGACAAAAACATAGTCCGCACATGAAAGAAAAGCAGGCATCACCAGAAAAGGAAGTAAACGAGTCAGAGGCAAGCAGCCTACCAGAGCAAGAGTTCAGAATAATGATCATAGATTGGCTAAAAAAAATGGAAGAGAAATTTGACAATAACCAAGAAGAAATGAGGAAGAACCATGAGGAAGTGAAGAAGAGCCATGAGGAATTGAAGAAGAACCAAGAGGAATTGAAGAAGAACCAAGAGGAACTGAAGAAGAACCAAGAAGAAATGAAAAATGACATCACTACCATGAAGAACTCAATAGAATGCATAAAGAGTAGACTAGATGAAGCAGAGGACCGCATCAGTGAGCTAGAAGACAAGATGGAAAAAAATACCCAATTAGGGCAGCTTCTAGAAAAAAAAGATTAAAAAGCAGGAGGAGAGCCTACGGGAGCTTTGGGACAATACAAAACAAAATAATATTCGAATAATAGGGGTTCCAGAAGGAAAGGAAACTGAGGTAGACATGGAAAAAGTATTTCAAGAAATAATGACAGAAAACTTTCCTGAAATAGAGAAGAAAAAACCCACACAAATCCAAGATGCTCGCAGAGTCTCAAGCAAAATGAATCCCAGAAGACAGACGCCAAGGCACATTATAATTAAAGTGGCAAACAACAACGACAAAGTAAGAATCTTAAAAGCAGCCAGAGAGAGACAGAAAGTTACATACAAAGGAACCCCCATCAGACTAGCAACTGATTTCTCAACAGAAACATATCAAGCCAGAAGGGAATGGGATGAAATATACAAAGTCATGCAAAGGAAGGGTCTGAATCCAAGAATACTGTACCCAGCAAGGCTATCAATCAAAATTGAAGGGGAAATCAGGAGTTTCACAGACAAAAAAAGACTGAAGGAATTTATCTCCACCAAACCAGCAAAGCAAGAAATGCTAAAGGGTCTACTGTAAAAATAAAGAAATAGGAAGTGAAGAAGGAACATCGGTATAGAACAAAAATGGCGTCAAATGAGTACCTATCAATAATAACCTTAAATGTAAATGGATTAAATGTTCCAATCAAAAGACATAGGGTGTCAGACTGGATAAGAAAACAAGACCCATACATCTGTTGTCTACAAGAAACCCACCTGAGAAAAAAAGATGCACACAGACTGAGGGTGAAGGGATGGAAAAAAGTTTTCCAGGCAAATGGAAATGAAAAAAAAGCTGGGGTAGCAATACTTATGTATCTGACAAATTAGATTTCAGAGTGAAGGACATAACAAGAGATAACGAAGGCCACTTCATAATACTAAAGGGAACAATCCAACAAGAAGAAATAACCCTGGTAAATATATATGCACCCAATACAGGAGCACCCAAATACATAAAAAAAACTGCTGGAGGACATTAAGGGAGAGATTAATAGCAATACAATCATAGTAGGAGATTTTAATACCCCACTGTCACCCTTCGACAAATCATCTAAACAAAAAATCAGCAAAGAAATATCAATCCTAAACGACTCACTAGACCAGATGGAATTAATTGACATCTTCAGAACATTCTACCCCAAAGCCACAGAATATACATTCTTCTCAAGTGCACATGGGACATTCTCAAAGATAGACCACATTTTGGAACATAGGCAAAGTCTTTTCAAATTCAAGAAGATAGAAATCATAGCAAGCATCTTCTCAGATCATAATGGCATAAAACTGGAAATTAACTACAATAAAAATAATCCAAAGAAATCAAAGACATGGAGACTAAACAACATGCTATTAAACAAGGACTGGGTTACCAGAGAAGTCAAGGAAGAAATTAAAAACATCCTGGAAACAAATGACAATGAAAACACAACAATCCAAAATCTATGGGACACAGCAAAAGCAATTTTGAGAGGGAAGTTCATATCCTTACAAGCCTATTGCAAAAAACTAGAAAAAATGGTAACAGATGATCTAACTCTACAACTCAAAGAGTCAGAAAAAGAGCAACAAAAAAAGCCCAGTGTAAGCAGAAGGAAGGAAATAACAAAAATCAGAGCACAGATAAAGGACATAGAGACCAAAGAAACAATACATAAGATCAACAAAACCAAGAGCTGGTTCTTTGAAAGGATAAACAAGATAGATGGACCTCTAGCCAGGCTAACCAAGAAACAAAGAGAGAGGACCCAAATAAACAAAATCAGAAATGAAAGAGGTGAAATAACAACAGACCCCATCGAAATACAACGGATTGTTACAAAATACTACGAACAACTCTATTCCAACAAACTGAACAACCTGCAGGAAATGGACATATTCCTAGAAAAATACAAACTGCCAAAACTCAATCAGGAAGAATCTAAAAATCTCAATAGACCAGTGACGTGGGAAGAAATTGAAACAGTCATCCAAAAGCTTCCAGCAAACAAAAGCCCAGGGCCAGATGGCTTCACAGGAGAGTTTTACCAAACATTCAAGGAAGAACTAAAACCTATCCTCCTCAGACTATTCCAAAAAATCCAAGAGGAAGGAACACTTCCAAACTCCTTCTATGAAGCCAGCATCACCCTAATACCAAAATCAGATAAAGACAACTCAATGAAAGAGAATTACAGGCCAATGTCCCTCATGAACATAGATGCGAAAATCCTCAACAAAATTCTAGCAAATCGACTCCAGAAGAACATCAAAAAGATCATACACCACAACCAAGTAGGATATATTCCAGGAATGCAAGGATGGTACAATATCTGCAAATCAATAAACGTGATACATCACATAAACAAATTGAAAGATAAAAATCATATAGTCATATCAATTGATGCAGAAAAAGCATTCGATAAAATCCAACACCCTTTTCTGATAAAAACTCTTAACAAGGTGGGAGTACAAGGATCATACCTCAAAATAATAAAAGCTATATATGATAAACCCACAGCCAACATTATACTCAATGGGCAAAAACTAAAACCATTCCCTCTAAGAACAGGAACAAGACAGGGATGCCCACTCTCGCCACTACTGTTTGACATAGTACTGGAAGTACTAGCCATTGCAATTAGACAAGAGGAGGAAATAAAAGGCATCCAAACTGGAAAAGAAGAAGTAAAGTTATCCTTATTTGCAGATGACATGATATTGTACATAAAAAACCCAAAAGACTCCATTAAAAAACTAATTGACTTAATAAATGAATTTGGCAATGTAGCCGGATACAAAATTAATGCCAAGAAATCCATGGCATTTCTATACACCAACAGTGAAACCGCAGACACAGAGACTAAAAAAGCAATTCCATTTACCATTGCACCAAAAAAATTAAGATACCTAGGAATAAATTTAACTAAGGTAGTAAAGGACCTATTTGCGGAAAACTACACGACACTGAAAAAGAGATAGAGGAAGATGTAAGCAGATGGAAGAACATACCATGTTCATGGATTGGTAGAATCAACATCATCAAAATGTCCATACTTCCTAAAGCAATCTATAGGTTCAATGCACTCCCCATTAAAATACCAACGACATATTTCACCGACCTAGAAAGAACTCTCCAAAAGTTCATTTGGAACAATAAAAGACCCCGAATAGCCACAGCAATCCTGAGAAAGAAGAGTAAGGTAGGAGGGATCTCAATACCAGACTTCAAACTATATTACAAAGCCACTGTTCTCAAAACAGCCTGGTACTGGCACAAGAACAGACATATAGATCAATGGAATCGAATCGAGAACCCAGATATCAACCCAAATCACTATGCTCAATTAATATTTGACAAAGTAGGCACGAATATACAATGGAGTCAAGACAGTTTCTTCAATAAATGGTGTTGGGAAAATTGGACAGACACTTGCAAAAGAATGAAACTAGATCACCAACTTACACCATTCACAAAAATAAACTCAAAATGGATACAGGACTTAAACATCAGACGGGAAACCATAAAAATACTAGAAGCATCCACAGGCAGCAAAATCTCAGATGTATGCCAAAAGAACTTCTTCACTGATACTACCCCTAGGGCAATGGAAGCTAAAGAGAAAATAAACAAATGGGACTACATCAAAATAAAAAGCTTTTTTACAACAAAAGAAACCATCAACAATACAACAAGAAAGCCCACAGTGTGGGAGAACATATTTGCAAATGATACCACTGATAAAGGTTTAATCTCCAACATCTACAAACAGCTTATACAACTAAATAAAAGGAAGATGAATAATCCAATTAAAAAATGGGCAATGGACCTAAATAGAACATTTTCAAAAGAAGACAGAAATAAGGCAAAAAGGCACATGAAAACATGCTCAAAGTCACTAATTGTCCGAGAGATGCAAATCAAAACAACAGTGCGGTACCATCTCACACCTGTCAGAATGGCCAACATCAACAAGTCAACAAACAACAAGTGTTGGCGAGGTTGCGGAGAAAAAGGAACCCTCGTGCACTGCTGGTGGGAATGCAGACTGGTGCAACCACTGTGGAGAACAGTGTGGAGTTTCCTCAAAAAACTGAAAATGGAACTCCCATTTGACCCAGTAATCCCACTCCTAGGAATATATCCCAAGAAACTAGAAACACCAATCAGAAAGGATATATGCACCCCTATGTTCATAGCAGCATAATCTACAATAGCCAGAATTTGGAAACAGCCTAGGTGCCCGTCAGCAGATGATTGGATCCAAAAACTATGGTACATCTACACAATGGAATACTATGCTGCCATAAAAAAGAAGGAATTCTCATCATTTGCAGCAACCTGGATGGAATTGGAGAGCATCATGCTGAGTGAAATAAGCCAATCAATGAAAGAGAAACACCACATGACCTCACTCATTTGTGGATGATAAAGAACATTATAAACTGATGAACCAAAAGATAGATATAGAGACAGTATATCAACAAGTAGACTGTCAAATTACAGCGGGGAGGGGAGGAAGATCTAGGAGAGATAATAGATCAACCGAAGGACTTTTATACATGCATATAAGTACAACCAATGGACACAAAACTCTGGGGAGGGAGGGGATGTGTGGGAGGGAAGGAGGGGGGCAAAAAAAAATCAATAAAATATATTAAAAAAAATAATAAAACAAGCTGGATGGCAAAAAAATAAAAAAGCTGTGGTACATTTACATAATGGAATACTAGTTGGCTATAAAAATGGAAAGGAATTGCCCTTGCTTGGTCAGTTTTTTTGGAGCATCATCCTAGAACTCCTAAAGGTTGCAGGCTTGATTCCAGATCAGGGCGCATACCTAAGTTTCGGGTTTGAACATCATTTGCGGAGTGTATGAGAGGCAGCTGCTCAATGTTTCTCTCTCCTTTCCTCTCTCTCTGAAGTCAATGAACATATCCTAGGGTGAGAATTAAAAAAAAGAAAAGAAAATCTTACCCTTTTTGACAGCATGGGTGGATCTGGAGAGCATTATGCTAAGTGAAATAAACCAGTCAGAGAAAGACAAGTACCATATGCTTTCACTCATATGTGGAATCTAATAAACAAAATGAACTAACAAACAACATAGAGACAGACTCATAGACAGAGAGCAGGCTGACAGATGTTGGAAGGGGGTTGGGTGGGGTCAGTGGTTTAAACAAAAAATAAAAAACGCATGGACATGCACAGCAGTGTGTGATTAGGGGGGCTGGTGGAGGAGGGATTCAGAGGGATAAATGATGATAGATGGAGACTTGACTAGGGGTGATGAACACACAGTTCAGTGTACATGTGATGTGTTGTAGAATTGTGCACCTGAAACCTGCATAACTTTGTTAACTAGTGTCAACCCAATACATTCAATGAAAAGGAAACAATAAGCAAAATGAACTTCCTCCTATAGGTTGCACACTTTTAGATATTAGAAAAGATGGGGGCAACTTTCCCAAACAATTTACAGTTGCTCTGAATATGTGAAGCTAAAACTTGCCAAAGGATATCTGGTCCATGAACCAAGAAACCCATGTTCAGGTCCCACATTTGCAGCTAACTGTGAGCGAATCATATCGTTTTTCTTAACAGTGTAGCATCCTAGCCTGTAAAATAAAGAGGTTGGTTTAAATGAATTCTGAAGTCTCTTCAATGAATGTTTCTAGGTTTGCTTTATTCTAAGAATTAAAACACCCATGCTTCCTTAATATACTGACTGTAATAAGTTGGTAATAAGTATCTGACAAAGACCTGTGCATATTTGAGTGTTTCACCCCACTTACCACTATCTTTCTTATCTCTGTTTTCTGTTCTGTTGGATTTTAGGAATCTATACCTTACCAGTTTAACATTTGAAAAACACTGATTGGGTGACTCAGTTTATATTGCCTTGTTGAATGACCTGTTATTGAACATAATAAATTCTTCTGGAATCACAGAGGTCCTTTGATGAGGCAGGTTGTCTTTGATGATGAAGGACTTCATTCCCTAACTCTGATAAGCAGAGTGTTGAGAAGTAGAGTACTGGTGATTAAGGTAGAGAGAGGGGAAATGGGTCAATAATGGACAATTCCACATACTGGAGGGGGAAAATGTATTTTTTTAAAAGCTGAGAACAACTTGCTAGTGCTCTAGAGTCACGATCCTTACTTTCACTGTGAGTCCAGAGTTAGCTCTTACTTCTGATTTCACATTAAAGTCACTGGAGTCTGTTTTTCCTCATATCCAATTTGCTCTGTATTAGTAAGGTATAAACTTATATAGCTTTCCTGCACTAAGTCATTCGAATTGAGAAATTTTAGGGATTGAGTACATTTCATTGATGATCTTTCAACTTACTACTTACAGATGGCCACACCATAGTAAAATGGTTATTAAAGTGGGCTTAGAATAAAAGAAGTGTATTTTTTGGCAGCTTCTTTGCCTTTTAGATGATGACTTTGGGCATTTATTTTTTTGGAATTCAGCCGAATTTTATTTATTTATTAAGACACTTTTGTAGTATTTTATTTAGATATTAGAAGCCTGGTGCATAAATTCATGCATGTGTGGGATCCAGCTGGCCCACCCTGATGAGGCTGATCAGAGCCAGGTAGCCAGGATGAGGGGTCAGGGGAGGTTGGCTGGCTTCAGTGCACATCATAGCGAGTGGTCATTCCAGTCATTCTGGTCCTTCCAGTCGCTTGGCTTTTATATATATAGATAATTTGCAGATAAAATACACCCCTTTAAAATTCACAGAGTTGTGTAACCATCAGCACTATATACTTTTGGAATATTTTGATCATCCCAAAGATAAAGCCCATGCCCTTTAGATATTGGATATTATCTCCATTTTCCCCTACCCACAGGCCCTGGCAACCACTAAACTCTTTTCTGAATGCATGGATTTATATAAATTGTATATTTCATATAAATGAAATCTTACATTGCATGACCTTTCATATCTGGCTTCTTCCACTTAGTATAAAGTTTTTAAAGTCATCCATGTTGTAACATGTGTTGATATTCAATTCCTTTTTGTGGCTGAATAATTTTTCATTGTGTTAATATGACACATTTTACTTATCAATTCATTAATTGGTGGACATTTGAATTGTTTGCACTTTCTGGCTCTTATGAATAATGCTGCTATGATATTACTATGCAAGATTTTTTTCTTTTTTTTAATAAGCATATGTTTTCAATTCTCTTGATTTATAGACTTGGGAGTGGATTGCTGGGTTAAATGGTAACTTTCTGTTTAGTTCTTTGAGGAATTTCTTAATTGCTTTCCAGAGTGTCTTCATAATTTAAAATTTCTAAAAAACTAAAAAGACCTCAGAGAATACTGAAAATATGTCTTGAGAACCTTGATAGAAAATCATATGGAATATATGCATATAAAAATAACATGATATTAGATAGTATATGTTTCATTGAGTTGTAAATTTATTAGTTACTGCTCCTGCAAAAATAACATTCTGTTGAAAAGTTATTATTTTTCTCTCTCGTGATTTATTTAGACACAAAATATATCTTTACAATTTTCTGTTTAGCTGTGGAAAGCTACACTGAAAAGTTCTCTTTATAAGTAGAAAAGGTGTTTATATTTAGTTATGCGTTAGGAGTAAAATTTATAAAGTTTCACCCAAAGGTGGAAATTCACACCCTATCCTCCACTTACACTCTCTCTATCATACATTTCCTATGGATTAAGAAAGTCCTGGAATCCTAAAAATTCAACGAGTATTGGTGAATTTCTCTATCTATTCCCTGAACTCTGAAACTCTGAGAGACTCCAATGGTCTTATGGTTTTATAAAAACATAAGTAGATGCTCTTAATAATCACACACGTTCAGAAAATGAAGAAAGCCCATTTTTTTAGCTTTACCAGCTAGTTTTTTTTTTTTTTCATAACCAAGGACCATTTTTGGCAAAAAAGAATATTTAAAAAAATTATTGTTGACTAAGCCAAGAATGAAAGACTCTGAGTAAAAACTGAGCATGCTCACAAAAATCTGCAAGCAGTTAGATTTGGATAAGAATAAGAGAAGGGATATGAAAGAGAATCATTGTAAGACTGTAAAACAGTCTTTTAATTACCCTTGTTTAATTAAATAGAAATTGTGTAGTACAAAAAATACAAAAGGATTTTGTTGTTAAAATATTTTTAAGTTTCAGCCTTGCTATTTTCTAGTAATTTGAATGTGAATATAGCAAGAGGTAGTGATTATTATGTATAAAAATGAATAATAACCATATTTTAGACTGAGTCTTTGATTTTTAAAATTTCAGATAACAGAATTCCAAATTCATTTAAGTTCACTGAAACAATTCTGTGACATAATATACCACTGCTTTTTATAATTACCTGACAATACAGAGCTTCAAGGTTAGCAGACAGAATATGGTATTAGACAATAGACCAAACTAAAGCAATTCTATCTATCTATCATCTATCTATCTATCTATCTATCTATCTATCTATCTATCATCTATCTCTCTCTCTCTCTCTCTCTTTTTCTCTCTCTTTTTCTATCTCTATCTCTATTATCTCTATCATCTCTATCTCTATCTCTATCTCTATCTCTATCTCTATCTCTATCTCTATCTCTCTCTCCATCATCTCTATCTCTATCTCTATCTCCATCTCTATCTCTATCTGTGAGATAAGACTTCTAATATATTTAGCCTCAGGAATAGTTTATTAGCAAGATCTAGATTCATTCTACTTAAAATTTGACAAGTACATAAGAAGCCATCTATTTTTTGAAATATACCACACAGACAGAAATAAGTATACACCACACTAAGTACTTGGTATTGTTTTTCTGGTTTTCTTACTCTGGGTACCATAACTTGAGTTAGTCATTGGGAAGTATGTATATCCCTTCAAAATAGATATCTGATACTATTTTTAGAAACTACAGTGTTTCTTTAATTTATGACTTTTTAAAGATGGCAAAAGAAATCCTACATTATGCAATGGAATTAACTCTAACTGTAAATAATAAC
The DNA here is from genome assembly GCF_014108245.1 of Pipistrellus kuhlii. NCBI lineage: Eukaryota > Metazoa > Chordata > Mammalia > Chiroptera > Vespertilionidae > Pipistrellus > Pipistrellus kuhlii. Next base: position 12,874,243 of record NW_023425515.1, read on the forward strand.
TATAATTAATAATCATTAGGGTTCTGATAAAATTTCTAATTTATGGCATGAAAGCCATTTTCTGAAATGCGATTCTCTTCTTGTTTGAATAGCCATTCTTTTTGTTCTCTTGGTTTACTTCTGCTTTCTGAAATGGTCTTTTTTCACTCCCTTCTGTACTGTGGGTACATTTATGTATGTGGGCTCTAATGCTTAGTGTCTACTAATGATCTTACTCAGCGTACAGCCTTGATCACTTTTGTGAATTATTAGAGATGATTGCTTTTTTTTTCTATAAGGTTGCTAGAATTATTGCTGTCTATTTTATATATTATCAAAGTGAATTTCCTCTCTTTGTTCACATGGCCCCTCTTTTTCTCTGCCTTACTGAGTGGGTCATTTTGTGTGCTCCCTTCTTTGTGTACTGCACTTGGAAGAGATGTTCTGAACAGTTGATAGGGAAAATATCTTCATGATCAGGGCCCAAGCTACAGGTGCATTTCTTTCTTTTTCTCAGAATTAATTCTTTTGTCAACACCATTACACATCTTCTATCCTAAATACAGAAAATCAGGGTATGCTTCTGTAAAAACATTTCCTAATCAATATTGTGAAAGCTGTACTAATATTAAGTAACCAAAGGCTAGATTATGCTGCATCACAAACAACCCCCAGTGTTCAGTGGCTGAAAAGTAATAGATGCCACATATTCATCCTTGTTGGCTGGGGGCTTTGCTCATTCTGATCAGTGAGAGATATAAGCTGACAGAGGCTCCATTTCAATATTGCCATGATTTTCAAGTTAGTAAGGAAATACGGCAAATCTGCCCAATGATACCTAATATTTTTGCTCCAGAATATAGCATGCCACTTCTACTCATGTATCATTGGATAAAACCAGTCACCTGGCCATACCTGATATAAAGGGGCAAGGAAGTAGGATCTACCATGTGTTCAGAATTGGGAAAAAGCAGACACAGCAAAAATTACAACTTTGGTAGCAGATAAGAGATCTAAATCCTAGTGAGGATAAGTGACATATTCAAGATCATCCAGTTATTAACTAACTCAGTAACAATGACAAGACAGGCTCTTGAATTAAAACTCATCATGTGCTTGAAGGTTATGGACCAAATAGTCACATGCTTCTTACATGGTAAGTTGAAGGACAGCAATAGCAACCTGGAACAATGGTTTCAATGGTTTCAATAGATAAGCAAGCAGAGATAAGCTAGCTTGCATACAATATCCAAAGATGAGTGGATCTTTTGGGCAAAACTTGGAAATATATATATATATATATATATATATATATATATATATATATATAGTACTCAAAGGGAGAAGCCAAGACACAATACACTCTGCAAAAAAGGAGGTGGGGTGGGCTATCACAGAATCATCATATATAATAAAAGAATGATATGTAAATTGACCATCACTCCAAACAGAATATGTTTGCCACCATGTGGTCAAATATGGCTGCCCCCATGTGGACACAAGATGACCACCACAAGATGGCCTATAGGGGAAGACAGTTGGGGGAGTCCAGGCCTGCAGGGGAGGGCAATTGGGATGGACCAGGCTTGCAGGGGAGGGCAATTGGGATGGACCAGGCCTGCAGAGGACGGCAGTTGTGGGGGACCAGGCCTGCAGGGGAGGGCAGTTAGGGACACTTGGGCCAGCAGGGGAGCAATTAGGTGTCGATCAGGCTGGCAGGGGAGTGTTTAGGGGGTGATCAGGCTGGCAGGAAAAGCGATTAGGGGCAATCCAGTAGGGATTGGGCCTAAACGAACAGTTGAACATCCCTTGAAGGGTCCCAGATTGGAGAGGGCATAGGCTGGGCTGAGGGACCCCCCCCTCCCGTGCTCAAATTTTGTGCACTGGGCCTCTAGTTCTTATAAGAATATTTAGCATGAAGCACTTTTGGTAATGCCTCTTTTCTCCATGGCCCCCACTAGTCCCTCAACAGTAATCATGAATAGTGGCATTTTCCTTCAGGAAAAACCATCACAATTTAGAGAGATTCTCTTTAACATAGTGGGAGCACATATTCCGCATAACAATAAAACATTAGAAAATATAATGTGAAAGGGGTATAATCTTAATTAAAATGGTCTCCTGTTGCTAATGCTATAGTAAAAATGAAAAATTAATAGCATTTTTCTTTGTCACTTTTAATGATCTTTGGAATCTTTCCAAGCTATATATTTATTTTTTTTTGGTACTCACTGATGATGATGAATCAGATTAGACTTGCCAAAGTAGAAATGTTTACATTTCCTGTGAAGCCTCATGTCTCCCTCAGTATTGGATGTGACATGCTTGCTTTGTAGTATATTCAGGTGGAATTGAATTCATACTTAAAATGTGTTTACTTTTACATTCATTACACAAGCTTTCAAGAAGCTTGGCATCCGTAGAGTGCATTTTCATATCACTGAAATGGAAAAAATTAGTATTGCTAGAAAATGTTACCTCTTCTGTTTAATTTGAAATCACATCTTTCAGAAGATCAGTTTATGCTTATATTATCAGTGGACCTATTTTTTTTTTAAAGCAAGTTGACCCTGGTGGTTGTGTGTTATCCTGTGCACCAACTCTCCCCAATAAAACTTTACTCTTCGTCAGATGTCTAGGTGGATGATTATAAGACTTTCCTTGCTATAAGACTTCTCTCTACAATATAGTAAAAGTTGTTGGTTCAATCCCTGATGTGCCCTGGTTACAGGCTTGATCCTCAGTAAGGGCATATAGGAAGCAACTGATCAATGGTTTGCTCTCACATTGATATTTCTCCCTCTCTTTCACCCTCTCCCTTCCTCTCTCCCTAAAAATTAATAAAATAGTTTAAAAATTAGCAAGTTAAATTTTGCTAGAAATTAAGTTTTTCTAATTTAATTGCCTACTGATTACAATTTTTACATGAGTTTAAATGCTTAATTTTTAAGTGGTATAGAAACTGGAGATTTAAAAAAATAGTACAAAGATTACTTAGATGAATGTGGAGACCTTAAAATTGTAATATGCTCAAGTATATAATTTCTACACACTTATTAATGTTTAAAATACTCTGACAGTTTGTTAATTTTTCTTAACAAAGTAAAACTGAACAATATTTACATCTATACATTCAAGTGTAGATAAGATAGAGTGGGAGGTCTGCTTTCCTTATGTCTGAACATTTCTGTGCTTATTTTCTTTATATGTTAATACAAGATGTACTTTATTTCAGCTGAAGCAATTTTGTAATAGTTATTTGTAAAATGATTCCAGCTGGTCTATTTCAGAGTTTGCAGCGCCAGTTTTCTGCTCTTTCAAGGGCAGTTTTGAATCTTCTCTTAGTTATCTATTGATGTGTTACAAATCACCCTAAAACTTAATATCTTAAAAACTATGAGTTTATTACTCATGATTCTGTGGGTCATGAATTCAGGCAGAGCTCTGTGAGGATGGCTTGTCTGTGCCTTATCTGATGTTGCCAGGGTGGGTTCAGCAGGGCAGGAGGATTCGAGATGGCCTCAGTCACATACGGGGACTATGGAGACAAATGTTGGCAGGGCATCTTGGTTCTTTGCCATGCATCTAGTCTCCCACCATTTAGTTGTTTTGCCTGAGTTTCTCTAATAAAAGGTGAGTTCTGAAGGATAAAAAACAAACATTGTAAGACCTTTTAAGACAATTGCACATGATCAGGTCCATGGTATTCTACTGGTAATACAGAGCTGAGGATAGCCCAGATTCAAGGTTGAGACTCTATCCTAGTAGTTCCCAACCTTTCTAATGCTGAGACCCTTTAATGTAGTTCCCCATGTTGTGGTGATCTCTAACCATAAATTATTTTTGTTGCCACTTCATAACTGTAATTTTGCTACTGTTATGAATCATAACGTAAATATCTGTGTTTTCTGATGGTCTTAGGCAACACTGCTAGTGGTTCTCAACCCCGTGGGTTGTGAATTCTGTTACTGTTATTCTGGCTAAACATTTTAGAGTACATGCTCTACTGAAATTGATATGAGCACAGTTTTATTGTTTCTACCTTTAAAAATAATGAAATCTCAGTCAAAGATTTCAACTGCCCTTCCCTACCCCCCCCCCCCCCCCAAAAAAAAAAAAAGCTCAGATGGGCATGAGTTAAAAATGGAAAAGGGTCAATTGAAAATTAACAAGAAGTACTATTTCCATGCATGGTATTTTATATAAAAATTACAGGTCATTCCTTCTTTTAAATAGTTGATTTAAAAAAAGTTTTAAAATAAGTTATATTAGACATTACTATAAAATTATTCCAACAGAGAATAATTTTTAGAATCATGGGTAATATGTTTATTTTATAAATATAATTTTCACACTATTCTTTAAAAAAAGTCAGTTTTCCCTTTATGCAGCCTGAAAATTAAGCAGGTGATTCATATTTTATTCTAAACTTTAGAACTGAAGGAACCTTTAAATACATTTTATTGTTAATTTAGACCTTAGTTGGTATTCTGACTCTGCCCTTTACTAGTTATGAGAACTTGGGGGCAAGTTTCCAACCCTCTGTATATTTCACTGTCTTTATCAGTAAAATGTGGCAATAACTCTTACTGTATATGGAGCCCTTGTGATGGGTATCTGAGATCTTACAGCACACTATGTGATGCATGGCAAGCACCCAATATGTGTTAGCTACTGATATTTTGTAATTACCATTGTTACCCAGTCTTATAGTTGAAGAAACAAGAGGCCAGGAGAGGTTAAAGGACTAGGGAAAGATGTGTATTTAGCAGCTTCAGAACCCAAAAGAAATTATGGTCACCGGGTCCCACATCAGTGCTTTCCCCTGAGCAGGGCAGCCCCTCATGGAGTTTTTAAGTTCATGATGAAAGAGAATAGTGATTCTGGAAACCACAGCACTGCTGACATTGCCTTGAATGCAAGAACATGAATGGCTGTAAATATCAAACCACACACACACAACCTTACACACACACACTCACACACACACACACACACACACACACACACACACGCTCACACGCTCACACACATACACCATATACATAATCAAACACAAACATATTAATTCATACAATTGCACTAAGAGTAAACTTTTCTGCCAGTCAAGGAACTCTCCATTTATGATAGGTCATTTCACTTGTGGTTTCAAAGCTTTTGGTCAAATTTCCACAAAAGAGGTGGAAAATGTCTACCTACAATGATTGGACCACTTAGTAAAGTTAAACAAAGAGGGTTGCTATTTAGTTTAAAGAACATAGCTATGGGCACGTTCAGTTTTATCCAAAAGACCGCACAGGGCCCTACTTCAGTTTCATTAGAAAAGTAAAATTGGAGCAGCTAAATATGAAATCTTATAAAGAAATATCATTTTCTTTGATGTCATTGGGAGCCAGTGCAAACTAGAGGCGAAGTTGGAGCTGGCTTAACTGCTTCTGTGCTAAATAAAACATCAGCCCTAAACCATGCACCTACACGCTCCCCACTTTACCTGCTGAAGTTCACTTGGACTCATCAGCTCAGGCATTTCATGGGATGCCCGTTTCAGGACACATATGTTTCCTATTAGCAATAATGAATTAATGGGACATATGTGGTAATAGGATAGCAGAATTCAGTAAAAATTCTATTTGAACTTAATTCTGTGGAATATGAACATAACCCACAAAGGAGTACTCTGATCTATAGTGAAGAATAATTTGCCTACCGCTCTGGTTTGCAATTAATGAAAAGTCCTCAGGAAATCCCAATTTCTGATTAAAGAGAGTTGATTATGATTAATGTATCCAAATGAACTGCCAAAAAAGGAAGCCACCTCCTAATTATCTACATTATTCCTTCAAGTTTAAATTCCTAAGGCTACTCATATCGTGCCCTGCTCTCTAATCCTTAAAGATGTCTGTTTGGTTTTTTAACTTTTGATTAGCAGGACAACATTATGCTTTGTTTCTGCATGCAGAAAATATTCAAGGCCTCATGAATATTCTTTTCACCCCCCCCATCTTTCTGCCAAAACAGTGTTACTGGTGTTCCAGCAAGTTGCCATAAACCCAGGATGTCAACATTAAAGCACTTGGTCTAATCCTCTAATCATGACCTCGCTCCAGAGTTCTTATTCTTAGCCACTGCCCTGGGCTGCCTTTCATAGCACTTGGTTGAATTTTGAAGGAACAAAAGATATTTTTCAGGCAGATTAGGTGTGCAGGGATGGCTACTAATTTCATTTTTCAAGATAGTTCCGTAAGTAAGAAGATTCTTGCAGATCATTTTTTTTTTTTGTCCCATTGTGAGCTTTTGCAGTATTTAGGGTATGAACTTCTATCTGAGAGCAGCATTCATGTATGACTGCTGGGAAAGAAGAGAGATCTGGGGGACTTGTCTTAAAGCTGCCTTTTCTTAAAATGTTATTTATGTTTCAAGATAGATGTAAAAAATTAGAAATGTGTTCCAAAGAGGATTTTACTAAAAATTTACTAAAAAATGTGGATTGTTTTTAGAAAAAGATGATTACTATGAGTCATAGTAATACTGATACTCACACAGAGAGTAGTAGTAGGAGCTTTAGTGGAGGTGGGCAGTGGAAGTGAGGGGTTGATGGGCATAAGTCCCTCTTTGGTCTCCTTATGGCTACCCAACATCCCAGCTAACTTTTTTCTTTTCTTTGAGTTTTTAAATTACATTTATTGTGGTGACATTGGTTCAGAGATGAAATAACATAATAGATTACAGCAACTTACATGGTATACAAGTGTTCCCCATGATCACATTTCAAATTAATATGATGAAATAATGTAAGATTATAGATAGTTAAAAAATTATAGATAGTTAAGTGTTTAGAAATCAATGAGGACAACATTAGGATTTTACAAAGGGGGAAACAACCCCACCCACTTTTCCAAAGTTAATGCACTGTTAAAGTTATACTCAGATAGAAATAGTTCTAGGGTCTACGTTTTCTGGTTCCTACATGAACGGTCTTGAACTAGGATCTGTATCAGGTTGTGCAATTTCAGGATGAAGTAGGACCTACAATGACTGGTTACTTCCTTTCTCAGGTCACTGACTGCACAGTAACTAGAGGAAGAAGAAAATATGAGGACAGCAGTTTTATTTTTTCATTTTCACATCAAAGACAATTTGCTTTAATACTGTTATGCACCACATTTTTCTGGTTGTCTCTGAGGAACAAAAAAGGTAGATCTGCCAAAGTCAGGTTTCAAAATAGTGTATAAGCCACTAAAATATTTTCTTTTTGTTGTTAGTATAAAACACTAGCATTTACTGTCACACTATTCCACTTCCTCAACCAACCAACCTCCCTCTCTCTGCCAACTTCTTCCTTCTCTCTCTCCCCACTACTTCTCCCTCTCTTTCTTTTTTTTTTTCTTTCCCATTTTCCTCATAGTAAGCTTTACTCATTTTAAGTAACAGTGAATTAGATTCATGGGGAACTTTCTAGTTTTAAGATTGCTACTTAATATAGTGTTGGTTAAAAGATCTTGCTCTGCAGACTCTGCTATCCCAAGATAGAATGTCACCTAATCTAAAATTTCTCTCATTGTCTAAAACTCTTCTGCTCTAAAAATTCTTAAAAAAATATATACTTTTTATTGATTTCAAAGAGGAAGGGAGAGGGAGAGAGAGATAGAAATGATGAGAGAGAATCATCGATTGGCTATCTCCTGCTCCACACTGGGGATTGAACCCGCAATCCGGACCTGTGTCCTTGATTGGAATCATACCTGGGACCCTTTAGTCCACAGGCCGATGCTCTAGCCAAACTGGGTAGGGCCAAAATTTTTTATTTGTATCTCTATTAATAATAAATATTTGAGCAAACAAGCACTCTGCAATATATATTTACTTGTAAGTAGTAATATGTAACTCATAAGTCTATTAATAAAGCTTGATCACTGACTTTGGGATAGATGTTAGAAGTTCTAATATGTTCTTCAGATACTTCCACATAGTTTTTCTAGCGTGTCTTTTGAGGTATGCATACCCCACTTTGGAGCAGGAAAACAGCTGCTCTAAACGTTGGCAGGAAAACATCTCTCATGTACTTATAAACTGGCATACTTCCATCACCTACAGTTTAGTTGTTAATTTTCCCAAGGATACCATGTAATGTTCTGTTTTCACTTTTTTACTGCCTATTGAAAAACTTGGTATAATTTTTCACATGATTCTAGCATTGAAATTAAATAGAAGGCTTGAGTAAAACTTATTCTGAGTTGCAGAATAAAACTTATTCAAAATAAACTCATGATTTTTTCTTAAATATCCATTAACCTATTACAAATGGAGAAGTTTTTAAATGTTTGTAACAATATTTTAGAGTCTCTGCTTCTATTAATACCACTAGGGAGTTAGGGAGTTGCAGCAACGTACAGTCTTGCTTGATAGGCACATTTTTGTGGTGGGGAGGGCTGGAAATTTTCCAGTGCAATGATTTTCAGATATGTAGCATCCATCACTCAAGAATTCTTAGGGGGGAGAGAGAGAGAGAGAGAGAGAGAGAGAGAGAGAGAGAGAGAGAGAGAGAGAGAGAGAGAGAGAGAGAGAGAGGGAGAGGGAGGGAGAGGGAGAGAGAGAGAGAAAGAGAAAGAGAGAGAGAGAGAGAGGTACTAAGATACAAAAGGATAATTACTGTAACATGTGTTTCATATTTTAAAGACAATTAGCTGGAGACCTCAACCTTTCCTTTCTCATTCAGCACACACAATAAAAAAATATGTTTCAGATTGGATAAGTATTTTATGCTTTATGATTGTTTTATCTGATGTTTTTACCAATTCTCTGAGGTAGCCAGGAATGATTTTTCTCATTTTTTTTTCTCTTGAAAGAATGGGTAAAGAGGAGATAAATGGCTTAAAGGTCATCCAGCAAATCTGGGTGGAATGAACTAAATCGAGATCTCTAGTGCCCTAAGCTTGCCTTTACTTAAGGAAATTTTTGCTTGGCGAACCTTTAGTGATTTATGTGATGTATTTGCCTGTTGTAGGTGTATAAGATTTTCATTATGCTAATTATAATCATAAAAACATTCTTAACATAAAACTTCTGTGTGACTTGAATGGAATAAATATTATTGTTAGTTTGGAGGCTCATCGGTTCTCCAGTGTGAAGATGAAAGAGTTGGAAGGAAACATACTATGGTTCCTTTGAGTTCTTTTAGACTCTGATTATACCTTTGTACCTATCTAGTTCTTTAAACTTTCTTGTAATGAAAACATGCACCTTTGCTCAACAGCAACAACAAAAATTTTCATTTTATAAAATAGAATATAAATTTAAATATACCAGTTTGGCAAATTTTCTTCTATGAACCAACAGCATTATAATGTATAATGAATAATATAGAGTAAGAAATTGAATAGGAAAGCCAAAATTCAAGATAGTATTCTAGCTGGCATCTCAACTTGATTGCTTTGGCAAAGGTAGAAACTTCTCCAGAATAAAATTCCTAATTCATGTCCTACGTCAAACACAGCTGCAGGTGCCATTGATCATGAGAAAAATTGTTATTTACAGTCTCCATTTAGAATCGCTCTAATCCTTAAAAGTCTTCTCATCTTTAGTAGTAATCTCTTTGTTAGTTTATCATCATCTAGAATATTTATTTACCTTATATCATATGTGCTATCCTTTATTAGATAGATCAAGCCATTTAAAGCCCTTTTCCCAGTACTTATTTTAGGGGAGTCAATACCATTGAAATTTTGTCCAGGATGCACAAAGTATGTCTGCAGACTCTTAGTGAGTTTTATCTGTTATCCAGTGATTAGAATATACAATAGTTGCTGGGCTAGTTCATAGACATGAGAATTACATTAAAGGCAGAGCCTTCTGGTAGCATGATATGGGAAGACAGAATCCTGAAAGTGTGTCAGCATTTTCTTGAGGAGCACCAACCAATTCAGGGGAAAATGTGACAGTGTGAAAGGTGAGTCACGGGTAACAAGTAGTGTCTTTTTCAGTTCTAAATAACTAGAGGCCTGATGCATGAGATTCATGCTCTTGGGTCGGGGGCTAGTCCTCAGCCCAGCCTGTGCTCTCTCACAGTCCGGCAACCCTTGGGGGATGTCTGATTGATGGCTTAGGCCCATCCACTCCCCACAGACATCCTTAGCACTGACGTGGAGGTAGGAGAGGCTCCTGCTACTGCTGCAGCACTCGCTATCTCGCCAGCCTTGAGCCTTTTTTCTGGCTCAGCAGCACTCCCCTTATGAGAGCGTACTGACCACCGAGGGGGGGGGGGTAGGGGGGAGCTCCTGTGTTGAGTGTCTGCCCCCTGGTAGTCAGTGTGCATCATAGCACCTGGTTGGTTAGCCATTCAGCCGATTTGCATATTAGCCTTATATTATATAGGATGTTTTAAAGTTAAACTGTCCAACTCTACTTTTCTAAGGGCAGGTTCACAGAGTTCCTTTGTGTTCCCTTTACAAACGATTCATCTACACTATTGCCCTCAATCCTTCGGAGAAGAAAATATGAATTGTCCCTATTATTAGGGACAGTTGTGGAGCTGCTACAAAGAAAGCCCCATGGATCTGAGTTTCTATGCAAACCTGGGAGCTATTCCCATAGAAAGAAAATGTTTTATTTCCACTTAATCCATTCCAGCAGAATTGATGCCATGCTTCCTTGCGTTGCCCAGTCATTTGGCTATAAACATTGACTTGAATATTTTCAGATATCATCTGTATGAGATAATACCCACGTTGAATTTTATAAGCTATTTTTCTATATACCATATTCTATTTTCTATTTACCATGTTATTATGTTAAATCCTGCAATTGTTTCTTTTGACAAGGGATCCTGAGACGGTTGAATCATATGCATTTATACTTCCTTGGGGAAGAAATGATTTTTTTTTTTTTTATCACAAACACATTTCCACCATTGAAAATATAAAAGGAACCAGATTTATGGCCTGAATTTTATTGGGGAAATGTGAAAACAACATTTTTACAGTGAGTTGGTCCATGGGGTAGATAGGACATTCCTGAGAGTTATTGCTACTTGGCCGCAGTGGGGATCCTCAGGGTGCTGCCAAATTGCCAGTTGGTGATGGGAATATGTTGTTAGGGAAGAGTGAGACTTTTTTTATTTTTGGGGCTTGGGTACTATCAGGGGAGAGGAAGGTGGGAGAATGGCAGAAAGATAGGTGGATAAATCCTCACTATAGTCGGACAATGGTCACAAGAGTGCTCTGCACAAGGACTGAACGGCCAGCTTTTTCCTCTTTACTCAATGTGTGGCCTGCTCATGGGTCCCTGAGATGGCAGGTCTCATTTTATCGCCCATGAAATGTGGTGAGTAATAACTCACTGGCATGAGTGTGATGTGGTTGAGCAGAAAGAATGTTTGCAGTCTTTTGTAAACTGTGTACAGCACCGGTCTTCTACAAAGGCAAAGCATCCTCATTTGGGTCCATCTATATTCATCAATTTTACTATTGTCTTATGGTCACGTTGAGAATCGACGCGGGGGAAAGGGGACGGTGAGGAGAAAAGGAAAAGAGCCTTTGATTCTATTTTCCAGGCCTCAGTCTGAAGGCTGAGAACGATTGGGGTAGTGTTGGTCCTCTTTCCTTTTAGTGTGAAGGCCAGATCTGAAGAACAATTTTTTTTTTTTTGTGGTATTCATTTAGGGTCAGGGTGACCGTGTCCGCAGATGGTGTCTGACATATTCCGTTTGACACTACTTCCTCTGCCTAGCAGCCTTTCACCTGCCAACAAACCTCTGCCTCCACACCAAAGCTGGGCCTTGGGTTTCAAACCGAGGGGATGACAGTCAGCAGCTGCTAACGAGACGAGCCAACGCTCGTCTTTGCAGAAGCTTGTCAATAGCCCCAATGACAAAGGACTGGTCTGGAAACAACAGGCATGGGGCCTGGGTTTATTGAGGAGCTCATATCTTTGGAGGATTTCGATAACTTTGATGTTCCTCACAAGCATGGTTTTCCCCTCACCAGTGCAAAACAAGTCAAAAGATATGAGCAAAGGGCAAGTGATTCATAGCCAGAAAGCAAGACAGGTTAATATGTTAAACATGCTTGGAAAAAAAGAGCTCTTTATCTTTTATAGCACATAAAAGCGGTTTTCACTTGGCAAATTGTCTTTCTTTAAAAATAGCATAGAGCCATGTGGTAGGAAACGAGAAAGAAGAGGGAAAGTCCTCTAGCATGCTTTCAGAAAGTTATGAATTGCGTTTTCCCGTGTGCTTAATCTGAAAATAGCTGCTTTTTTTACTAATGAAAAGTCATTATAATTGTTTGTCATAACACTGTTTTTTTTTTCTTCTTCAAATAAAACAAATGTGATCCCTAAAAGAAATGCAAACAAAGTTTGACCACTCTGACCTTGGGAGTTTGACACATTCTAGATGATGTTAATTGTATCATTGCTGGGTCACACAAGTTCCTCTGTCTCTTATAATTCATGAAAATTTGTCATTGTAACTAGAGGCTTGATTCTACTCAGGTCTGTGTTTTCAAGCAAGGTTACTCCAGAGATGGTGTTATATACTTACATCACACCCAGGAGGCACACAAATCTGATGTGTGTGTGTGTGTGTTTGTGTGTGTGTTAATAGCAGCCATTGATTATCATTTTTTAAGACCCATTTTAGATGGATAATCTAATTCTGTCAAATATTTTTTTTTCTGAATGTGTACTGATAGAAGACAATAATATTTCCAATTGTTTGGATATATGAGGTCTGAGAAAAAGGAGAAATCAATGATGACTTCAAGATTGGGCCTTAGCAACTGGAGGAACTGGGTTGCCATCACTGATATGGGAAAGGCTGCAGGTTGAGCAAGTTTTGGAGTTGAGTTTTGGACTTGTCGACTTGAAGATGCCTGTTAAATATCGGTATCAGTTGGGGTTTAAGCAGGGAAGCAGAAACTACATTTTAAAATATTCTAATTATTCTAAATAAATAGTAGAGACCTGGTGCATGACATTCATGCACAAGAGTGGGAGGGAGGTCCCTCATCTCGGCCTTCACCCTCTTGCAATTCAGGAACTAGGGATTGGGCCTAAACCATCAGTCGGACATCCCTCTCTCAATCTAGGACCACTTGCTCCTAACTGCAGGACTGCCTGCCTGTCTGATCACCCCTGACGTCTCTGCCTGCCTGCTTCATCACCCCTAACCACTGGACTGCCTGCCTAATTGCCCCCTAACCACTCTACCTGACTGCCTGCCTGATCACTCCTAACCCCTCTGCTTGCCTGCCTGATTGCCCTTAACCACCTTTGCCTTAACCCTTGCTGCTGCAGCTTCATCTGGAAGGATGTCCGAAGTGACATCCGGAAGGTCGTTCAGCTGTCTGGTTTAATTAGCATATTATGGTTTTATTATTATAAATTATATATATGAGGATATGAGGCCTGGTGCACAAATTTGTTCATCAGTGGGGACCCTCAGCCTGGCTCACATGATTAGGCCAAACCTAACTCTCTGACATCCCCTGAGGGGCCCCAAATTGCAAGAGGGCACAGGCCAGGTTGAGGGACTCCATTGGTGCATGATTGGGGCTGGGGAGGGACATGAGAGGTTGACCAGCTGGGAAGGGACTGCAAGAGGGATCCAGGGCATGCCCAGCCCATCTCATTCAGTTCCAATAGGCCAGATCCCGGCAGCAAGCTAACCTACCAGTTGGAGCATCTGTCCCCCGGTGGTCAGTGCACATCATGGCAACTGGTAGACTGCCCCCTTGTGGTCAGTGCATGTCATAGCAAGTGGTTGAGTGGCCTTATCATATCATTAGCACATTGCACTTTAATTGGTTGAATGGATAACCAGACGACTGGACACTTAGCATATTGGGCTTTTATTGTATAGGATGTAACTATATATGTCCAATTCAATCTAATGTATCTCTTTATATAGCATTACCTACCTCTATCACAACCAAGCAGCTAGAGTGATTCTGTTCAATACACATCAGATCCAATCTCTCTACTGCTTCAAGTCTTCCAGCAGCTTCCCATCTCACTTAGAATAAAAGGCACGAAGCACTTATCATGGTCTGGCTCTCAGCTTCCTCACTGACCTCATCTCTTACATTCTCTTTTTATTTTGCTCCACCCTTTCCACAAAGGCATTCTTGCTTTTGCTTAAATGTACCTGTCACACTTATGTCTCAGACACTTTACAGTTGTTTTTTTCTCCCCTTCCTTCTTTGCCTACAATTATCTTACATAGGACAAATTCTTCCCCTAGGCCTTTGCTCTAATGCAGCCTTTCAGAAAAGTCTTTCCTGATCTTTCTAGCTGGAATTTCAAGCTTCCATCCAACATTTCTTATTCCTTTTTTTATTTTCTTTCTAATTTATAGATTATTTATTCTCAACTCTTATCACTATCTATTGTAGCATAGCATTTATTTTACTTACTGTTATTGCTTATTTTTGGTTTCCTTTTAGAGTGCAAACTCATTGAGTACAAGGGTATTTGTCTATTTTTTTTTCACCTCTGTATCTCCAGCACTTAGACAAGGGCTCACATAATTCTAGACAAAGGTTTCTTTTTCTAAGTGACATGCTTTTCTTGGCCCTTTGATTCAGTCATGTCAATATGCTCAATTTTATTATTTTTACTATGACAGGGGGAAACAAGCCCAAATAGGAAAAGAAATGTCCCTAAGAACTTAATCAACTCTAGTGAGAAGACTGTGAAACAAGTAAATAAATAAATAAAGACATTGGCTTTGAAACCATGCTGGTTGAGCCCTTTCTGGGTAACTTAATATGAATTAGCAACATTTTAAGATCAAATAATATATTTGGGAATTAATTGTGATATAATTTTAGTTGCTGCCTGGCATGGTTTCTTTTTGTGAAAAATGTAAAAATTCATAAATTCAAGAATATGTAGGAGATACCCTTTTCCAAATGGTAAGAGAAAGTGATTGAGAGATTAAGTTTCATAAAGAAAATAATAAGAATTTAAAAATAGAATGTAAGCAGGAAAAGAATTGCCATATGCATGGAGGAAGTTTTACAATGATCAAGGACAAAAGTATGCTAATAAAAATTGGCAAAGAAGAAGAATAAATAAAGCTGAATTATTAATGGCTAATTCTGAAAAATAAAAAAAGATAATGACCTCTAGGAATCTAGCTGTTATGGACTGACTCTCGCACTGAAAGTGCCCACCATTCCTTTCTTTCTCTCCAGCTGTCCTTATTGGTGTCAATTATTTTCCCTTGAGACTTCATAACCTCAAATTGTCCCCAAACCCTGAGGGTTTACTGCATCCTCAGGGCATCAGTCCTGCTGTTAAAGACATTTGGGGAGGAACTGGTCATCTGCTCTGTTCCCTGACATTGTTCCTGCTCAGGCTGCCCTCTGAACCCGCTGTTGAAGACTGGTCCTGCTCATTCCTCCTGTGTTGCCTCTCTCACCAGCTTCCCATGCTCTGCACTTGGGTTGACAGGAATATGTAGTTCTGTTCTAATTCACAGTTTCAGCTTCTGACCTTGGATAAGGTACCCTGCCTGGGAAACTGGACTTGGAAAAATGTCAGCCCTCAGCCACAAGTCAGGCCTGACCAGCTCTTTCTGTTACTATAATTAGTGCCTCGCATTGAGCCTGGGTTCCCAGCCCAAACTCCCCTTCCCTTCTTTAATATTCTAATTTGGGAATGTCTCACCTGATTTCCTTCCTCACTACCTGATGTTGGATTGAGCTATTCTTGTTCACTGTAGCAGTTGTACCTTAGTTTGAACTTTGGAAATCAAAGTGTGTGTTCTCAGCTCCTGTTCTCCTCTATGTCTCTTTGTTCTTATGGAAATTGATCCATAGCTCCTGTAGGGATATGTGAGTAATGGGTTCAAGGGTAGTGGTATGAAACCATTTAAAAAAAATATTAAAGGCTAAAGTATACATACAAAATAAAATAAAAATTGTTATCTCTTTGCCTTAACCATGCATAACTAGCATGGCTCACTCAGGTGATAACATCTTTTAACAAAGAAAATATTTTCCAGTATTCGGTATCTGCCTTAGCAGTGATAAGTTTACATTAGTAATAAAAAAAGGAAACAATAAAACAAGCACAATGAGAATTGGTAAGGATATGGAGCTGTAGACATCCTACTATAATACTGGTGTGAGTGCAAATTAGCATAAATATTTGGGTAGGTATTTATACTAAACAATATGCTATTTAGCTATTGTTGCATAATAGACTACCTCAAAGTTCTGTGGCTTAAAATAATAAGCACTTATTACTCCTTGCAAGTCTACAAGTTGGCTGGAAAGTACCTGGTAGTATTTGCTAGTCTTAGTCACATATCTGTGGTCCTCTAGGGGTCAGGTGGGTATCTCTGTTGATTTTGGCTGGACTCTTTTACATGTCTGAAACCAGTTCACTACAGGCTTGTCTAGGATGTCTTTGCCTGGGATAAATGGGCTCTCCCCTCTGTACTTAGCAGGCTGGAATAGGCTTGTTCACATGTGGTGGCAGGATTCTAAGAGGGAGAAGGAGCATGCAAAAACCTCTTGAGATCTGGGCTTGGAATTTGCCAAGTCCCTGCTGCCAAATTATATGGACCAAACAAGTCATTAGTTCAACCCAAACTCAAGGGGTGGAGAAATAGCTATCACTTTTCAATGAACAGTGCTGCATAGTCACATTGTAAAAGTATGTGTAATAAGAGTCTGACTCATATTTTTATGTTCGACTGCTGGCAGCATTTAATCCTCACTCCTCCCTCTTTCCCCTCTGCCCCACATCTGGGTAACTTGGTAAGAAAGCTTTGGCGCATCTTCCTTTGGAGCCCGTGGGAAGCTCAAACCACTCAAGCCCCTGCCCATGCAGAAACCTTTACCCCAGCAGCACCTTCTGACTATTATAAAACCCCAAGGCAGATACCTTTCTTGCTCTCAGAAGTCATGTTTGAATCAACATGGGAGTATCTTCCCTAATATTCTTTTTAAAAAAATATATCTTAATGATTTTTTACAGAGAGGAATTAAGAAGGATAGAGAATTAGAAACATCAGTCAGCTGTCTCCTGCACACCTCCCACTGGGGATGTGCCTGCAGCCAAGGTACATGCCCCTAACTGGAACCGAACCCAGGACCCTTCAGTCCGCAGGCCAACGCTCTATCCACCGAGCCAAACTGGTTTTGGCTTCCATAATATTCTTATTATCCAAGTGGTACATCTTTTCATACCCTTTTGGTATATGTGGCATCATTAGTCTTGACATCAATTTGGGGGTCCATCCCGAGTGGTACAAGTGTGGATATGTGGATACAGGTTAAATGTGAAGAAATGCAGCTATTTGTATAATTTATCATAATTAACATTTGCTACAGTATATTAGCCATAAACAATCCTCTAATCTAAGTAGGTTGTAAAGAAAAAGGCATATTTCTTGCTGATATTATATGTCTTTTTTTGTGTGTGTGTGGTGGGCTTCACTCTCTTCCTGTTGACTGTGGCTGTGTCTATGGCTACTGATGTCAGTACAGGAGGTTGATAGCTGTGATCCACATGGCTCATTTGCATGGGACATTTAAATGCTGGAACTCAAGATGATGGAACAACCTTCAATTGGGTCATGCAGTCAGAAAAAAAGGAGCAAGAGAGTGTGGCAAAAATGCAATGGCCCTTGAAACTACTACTTGGATGTAGTATGGGTCACATCTTTTTCTATGCACTTGGCCAAAGCAAAGTGTGTATGTATTCATGATCAGAGACAATGGGACAAGAATAAACATTCCTTCTATAATACAAAAGGTATTTTAACTACATGGCAATGGGTGTTGAATTTTCTTAAGGGAAAGGAAGTGGTTAGTTGGGAAAATTAATATAATATATTTAGAAATTTAAAACATTTTATTTAGTTTTTGATATGCTAATTTTCTATTTAGGAATTAAATTCAATCAAATAAATTGTTTGAAAAATGGATTGATGAGGAGCATCATCACAGCCTTGTGTGAGATACACTCGCATCAAAGGGAATTTGTTAAAATGTTACCGTGTTTCCCGGAAAATAAGACATCTTCTGAAAATAAGACCTACTTACAGGTTTCCTTCTGAGTGAAATATAAGGCATCCCCCCAAACTGAAGGCCTCCCCCCCCAGGCTAAACATGAGAGATTTGGTCCACTGATTCTGAAAGAAATGGAGTCACAAGAAATTCACCAGGAAATTCAGGAATTGGATTGTTATGATGATGTTCCAGAAGATGATGACATGATTGTCACTGAATAAATGAGTAAATTCTTGATACTGTAGGATTCACAGTTTGTCTGGTTTGTGTTGACAACTACCGTACTACCGTACCATATACAGGTAATAAATTTCCTTTATTTTCATTTAACAATAAATGTGTACCGTATTCTTCTTCATGGAAAAATAAGACATCCCTTGAAAATAAGACCTAGCGCATCTCTGGGAGTAAAAATGAATATAAGACACTGTCTTATTTTCGGGGAAACAGGGTATGATACACTAGTGGACCAGTGCAAGAAATTCGTGCATGGGGTGTGTGTCCCTCAGCCCAGCATGCACCCTTTCCAATCTCAGATCCTTTGGGGGATGTCCAACTGCCGGTGTAGGCCCGATCTCACAATCCGGGACTGCTGGACCTCTGGCTGGGCAGCCTCCGGGTTGGGTGGTACCATGGGCCTGTGCATGTCCCCGCTGGTGGCTGCTTCTACTCAGGCCAAGTGGCACGGCATGCCTTCTCGTAACCCCTGGCTGGGCAGCCTCCAGTCTGGGCAGTGCCGTGGGCCTGTGCACACCTCCACTGGTGGCTGCTCCTGGGTGGTGCCTGACCAGTCATGACTATTGCATGCCTGGACCAGTCATGACTGTTACAGAGTCCGGGTTAATAGCATATCCCTCTATTATTATATATAATAGGATTATTATTCCACACTTCTATTATCTATTAGAATAGTATAGAAGAACACTTAATAATATAGAAAAATGTTCATGATATTGTCATGATAAAAGTTTATATAGAGAGTATATACCAAAAAGGCTTATTCACTTTCAGAAAGTTTTAGTTGTAGTTAAGAAATACATATATAAATCATTTATTTTTAAGGAAAAAAATTATTTATACAGCTATGCATTGGGGAAAATACCAGAAGGAAACACATTGAAACATTTATAGAAATATCTCTTTTTATTTATTGAGATCATAAAAGAACATGTAGCCTTTGCAGTATAAAAAGCGAATGATGAAAACTTGGATATGTTTGATGTAAAGAAATAGAGAAATGCAAGGTTTTATTTATGAACACAAAGGGATGATAGAGTATGGAGCATCCAGAGTCTGCACAGGTTATATTTGACACCCAGGTTATGATCTTCTGAGAATGTGGTTCGTGGATTGGTGATTTTTTTTCTCAGTTCACACTGATTTGGGTAGCACGAATCAAAATGTCCCAAAGCATGCCTCCAACTGAGAGTCTACTCTAGAGAGTCAGCATCCTATGATATGGAAAGGAATGTATTGCCATTCTAGGTCCTTGATTTTCATAATCCAGACTGTTTTCCTGAAAAGTAGAAGAAAAGAGAAATGTGAAAATGGTAAGTTTCCATTCAAGAAGAAAAGAGTATTAAAATGCATATTTTCAGTTGGTCTACCAGTGGTGACCTTATAAAAATCATTGCTGAAAGAAGGAACTTCTTTTATTTAGAAAATTCTTCATGTTCTCTTTATCTTTGATTCATTTTGTCTTTTAAAGCAGGTGGTTCTGTGAAACGATGGGGAGAATTTTGTTATTTGGTGTGTTTCCCTTTAAGCCTCAGAATGGTTTCTTCAAACAAATGCTTACCTGGGGCCAGGGGGAGGGGAGGGGAAGTGGGGGGGATAGGTGGGGTTGCAGGGGGGAGGTGGGGAGTGTAATTTTATACTTGGGGCTGCCATGCCTGAAACAGTGGCATGTAGGAAAGAGGTTCGGAGTCCTTCTTGATCCTCTTCTCTTTGCCCCTCAGATCTGTGCCCCACGAGAAGCCAGTTTAAACCACTAATTTGAAGTATAAAGCAACACAGCTCTGCTCTTAGAAATAAATACACATGTTGTCCCTCTTACCATCAACACTTTTAAAAATAACTCCACTCAAACACTGCAAGTTTATAATTGAGGAGTTTACAATTCCTACCAAGAAAATGTTCGAATTATAACATTTCCATGAAAATGATTGAGTTATCCTATTTTCAGAGGGAACATCTGTAGGAGTTAAATTTTACATGGCCTTACCTGTAATTAGGCCATAAAAGATTTATTTAGACAGTTGCATGCAGGTTCAGCGAGCCATACACACAGCCTTTATTTTAGTACGAGCGAGGGTAATCTGCGGTGTGGTATTGTGGATTCAAAGGTTACAGAGTCCAGGTAACATGAGGAAGAGAGGACATAACTTTTTATGTACAGAAAGAGGCAGATTTCCGAGGGTCTTAGGGCAGAACAAAGAAATCTTTGAGACTTACGTGATGCAGTTATTGAAGAAAGCCGTGAATGTTTAGAATTAAGCTATGCTCAAGAGAGGGCTGTAGAAATGTGATTGCATTCTTTAAAGGTTTTGATCTTTATGCAACGCAATTCCATGTCAATGATCTTATTTTCAAAACAATAAGCTAATAGGGGTGCAGGCCCTTACACGATTTCTAGTGTCCAGCGCAAAATCTCCCTTCCTCTCTGAAATCAATTAAAAATAATATTTATATATGACAAGAAGGGAGGGTGAAAAGGAAAAAAATAAAAATAAGTAAATTATAATAATAATTAAAAGAATCTCACATAGGAAGATTATGTTGGATTATCTGAGTAGGAAGATTATCTTGGATTATCTGAGTAGGAAGAATGCTTACAAGAGGTAGGCAGAGTAAATGAGAGAGAAGATGAAAGATGGAGGCAGATGTTAGAGCAGCAGGAAAACACTCCACTGTTGACTGAAATGAAAGAAGGAGCCACGAGCTAAGGAGTATAGGCTGCCTCAAAGTAGATGTGTATGATGTAACGAGAAATATTTTATCTCATGGAGTTTATAATCTACTGATAAAATGAAAAATGCACAAATAACTGTAATATAAATAAAAATATAAGTGCATTGAGACAGATATAATATGACATGGGAGATTAATCTGGGACACGTGGAGAGGTAGCCTGGGAAGGTAAAGAATTTCAGGTTGAACAGTTTCCATGTGCTTTATATCCTGAGGTTATTGAATTTGCTGAGAGGGAAAAAAAATTCTTGAATGGTAGAGGGTTTGTTTGAAAGAAGAGGAAAAGTGAATGATCACTGCTATAAGTCCAAAAAAAAAGCTATTTTTAATTAATACAAATAAAATAAAGTAATAAAAATTCAAAAAGTGTTTTGCAAAGAATAATAATGAGGGAAAATGTGCTTGGTGAAATATTAAAACGTATAACAAGGTTGCAATGATTAAAGCATCATGAACTTGCCACATGTCCAGGCTGGCTGATAGGTGGATCCAATTACATAGTCCAGAAATAGATTTGAGTAAATATAACAAGTTAACATATGATGAGGAAGATATTAAGGCTCATCAGAGGAGGGTGGGTTTTTCAATATATGTTGGATCAACCTTGTAAAATTATTAGTATTTTACAATTGTTGAAAACCAAACTAACTTTATAAAAATAATAAAAAGTCTGATCTTTTCCACACTCTACATATCAAAATTTGTGAATGACCTAGA
The DNA here is from genome assembly GCF_014108245.1 of Pipistrellus kuhlii. Classification (NCBI taxonomy): domain Eukaryota; kingdom Metazoa; phylum Chordata; class Mammalia; order Chiroptera; family Vespertilionidae; genus Pipistrellus; species Pipistrellus kuhlii. The sequence continues at coordinate 12,895,932 of NW_023425515.1, forward strand.
TATTTAAGTATAAAAACAAGATTCAATAAATAAAAGTGGTGAATATTTGATAATTCATGGAATAGGTGTTTCTTTATAAACAGGAAAAAAATTCAGAATTTACAAGAAAAGACTGATAGATTTGATCCTCTCCAAAATATTTTATGAAAAGTGGAGAGTGAGAGAGATTGAAAGACATTCACTAAAATGTTAATAGTCTCTGGAGACTAGGATTTTAGTCATTTTTACTTTAATTTGTATTCTTTCCTGTATTTTTCTCAAGCAAAGGAATTCTTATGAGTAAACTAATTTTAATTTTGACAAAAGATAAATTAAAAGCTGTTTATTATTTGGAGGTGTTTGGAATGCCAGAATTTGAGGTCATTTGAGGTCATTACTTGGCACAGCTTTGGGAGCCTCTGTGTTAAAGTGGGAAAATGAGTTGTGAAATATGCTAAATATTATGGATGAGTAAAGTGGGTAGGTGGTATATATGGGCTTTTAAGATGCTGCTCTGTGAACTTCTAGGGCAGCCTAGGAGACAAAGCAATGCAGAGAGACAATTGACTGGAGACCCAGGGAGAGGAGGAAAAGGAGCCTGTGAGGGCAAAGGACAACAGAATTATTAGGATGGACCTGAGTTCTGGATTTCAGAAATTAAAAAAAATCAGAGCGATGGTCATATACAAGGCATAACTGTTTCTTATAAGGAGTAGAAGTTGGTTAGAAGTAATGTAACTTCAGTTGTCCTGGGTAAAAAATGTTACCCAATATTTTTATAGAAAGGGATCTTTGAGGAAAAAAACTAAGAATGCTTTTAAATGTATACAGAATTGGAACACTATGATTTGCATATTATTTGTTAATATCAATGGTATACTTATATTAAAGAGGTTATCATCTAAACTAGGGGTGTCGAACTCAATCAGAGAAGGGGCCAAAATCTAAAATCCAGCCTAAATCGCGGGCCGAATGGTTTACTGAACAGTCATAAACTGTCATTGTGATGGAAACGCAGCGGAGTGCAGTGATGACAGTGCGGTGCGGGCCACATTGCAAGGCCTGGCGTGACGGATTTGGCCCGCGGGCCTTGTGTTTGACACATGTGATCTAAACCATTGCACAAAACCTATATTTAGACAATTTGTGCAGATTGAATTCTGTTCTTTAATCTTGCCTTCTACTATCTCCTTTCTATTTTCTTTTTCTTAAGTAGCATTTAACATTGCTTCTGGACTCATTGCAATATTGCTTTCTTTGCAGAAACATCTGTGCATTTTTAAAAAAAATAAAGTTATGCAGTCTTGGCATGTGTTCAATGTATTTTAAATTGATTAGTTTTAGTGTGATCAGCACTATCCTTCATCTTAGATGTCCTCTATGATTTATATTAGTTGAAATACAGTTCTATGATATAATAAAAGATCCACTGAAGTAAATCTGAGCTGAATTATTGAATTTGTTTATACATCTACAGCGGAGAAGAGTATAAATGAATCTTAACAAAAATTAACAACCTTTCTCTGTTGATGGTTCACCATGTCCGCCAACCCCTCATAAAACTCAGCTTTTATATCTCAGAGATCCTTATCATCTAACATTGGCTTTCATTACATTTTATATGATTGCTTATTTACAACCCACTTTCAACTGTTATCCTCTGCTGAAGGTGAAAAGTCAGTCTTATTATCTTCTTCTGTACATATAATGAAATTGAAGCTCAGCGAGGTTAACAGATTAGCAAAAGGATACACAGAAAATAATAAGTAATTATGGGCTCAGAGTTAAAAGGGCAAGACAAGTTTATTCCACGGAAAACTACACTTTGAAAATGCATTGCACGTAAATGTAAATATTTTTCCCTAATCCTGCTGAGTCAACATGTTTAATGAATGGTTAGATAAAGAATAAGCCACAGACTTCTAAAGGCAAATTGTTTTATTGATATAATTTCTTCAGTTTTATGAGGAGTAAATTCTAATTCTTCATATCAAAATAGTATTTCCTTGGAATTTTTTTTTTCTCTTTTAAATTTAAGACTTACCATATTCTGTGAAATTTCGAACCATGTAGAACTATCAATACATTAGAACTACATAGACACTGTTCTAGATTTTATATTCAAAGTTTTCTATTAATATCTCCTAATAAACTTGAGTCAGAGAAAGGCTTTCTATTAGAAAATTTTCTCTTACTTGAGGCTCTTAAAATGCCACATGTAGGCTCCACAGTATTGTTCCATCTCACTTTTGTTTGCAAATTATTTTCAACTTGTACATTTAAATTGCTAAGACACACTGTGACACTCACTGTTATTGGCTGAATTGCAAGTCTGTCACCTCCAAATTCATATGTTGAAGTCCCAACCCCCAGTACCTCAGAATGTAACTGCATTTGGAGAAAGAACCTTGAAAGATGTAATGATATCAATTGGGTGGGCCTTAATCTATGTGACTATATTTGGAGATTGGGCCTTCAAAGAAGGGTTTGGGTTAAAATGAGGCCAATAGGGAGGGTGGACCCTAATCTAATATAAGCAGTGTATTTATAAGAAAGAAAAAAGACTAGGGATGCATGTGCACAGAGGTAAGGCCATGTGAGGACACAGTAAGAAGGTGGGCATCTGAAATCCAAAGAGAAAGGCTTCAGGAGAAACCAAACCTACCTACACCTTGATGTTGGACTTCCAGCCTTCAGAATTGTGAGAAAGGAATTTCTATTGGTTAAGCCACCCAGTCTATGGAGTTTTGTTATGGAAGCCATAGTTGACTAATACATTCACTAATAGATGACTTTCTCCTCTCAATCATCATATATAATAAAAGGCTAATATGTTAAGTGTCTGGTTGTCCAGTTGGCCATTCAACCAATCAAAGCGTAATATGCTGATGATATGCTAAGACTGCTCACTATGACATGCACTGACCATGAGGGGGCAGACGCTTTGACTGGTAAGTGAGCTTGCTGCTGATGTCTGGCCAATTGGGACCGAGTGAGATGGGCTGGACATGCCCTGGAGCCCTCCTACGATCCCTCCCCAGCTGGTCAACCTCCTTCGTCCCTCCCTGACCCCAATTGTGCACTGGTGGGGTCCCTTGGCCTGGCCTGTGCCCTCTTGTAATCTAAGAAGATCCCTCAAGGGATGTTGGAGAGCTGGTTTTAGCTTGATCCCATAGGCCAGGCAGAGGGACCCCACTGGTGCATGAATTTGTGTACCGGGCCTCTAATATGCCATAAGATTGAAACACTAGTTTCTGTTAATGAATCAGTGCTTTTACTGTTCTAATGCAAATGGAAGGCTGGATTTCCTGGACTCCTTGTTTATTGAGGGCTGATGTTACTAGTTCTGGAGCATTTAATTGTTGGTGCAAGAACCTCCAGAATTCCCTCTGCCCAGGTGTTTGTGGAAACATGAGGTAGAGTTGCTCCCTGATTGACTTTTGAATATGTACTTTCACTCTCTGAAGTCACTAAGTTTGGGAAGGGGAAGGTCATTGTTTGCCACCACACATTTACCATTTAATTTATCCTTTCTGATACTACTGTGCATTATATTAGTTAAAAATGAGTGACAGCTAATATTTTCCTGCAGTTAAAGAAGACATAAAAAAAAGAAAAGAAAATCCAAGTATCAGCTTGTGGATACATCACCTGCAAAATCATTCCAATATCTTGTTTATGCAAATCGTTGAAGCCACAGATAATTTAATCATCCCTATTCATCTCCGTGGAATAAAGTTAAAAGTATTTTATTTATATCAGGGGAAGACTATTTGGGTGATTAAAGGCCTAGAGCTGGCAAATGCGACTCTTCACTGTTTATAGAACAGCGCTGGCTAGGTTCCTAAACATCTCCATTTATAAAATCATAAAAACCCCCGATTCAACATGAAACGAAGCCAAAGTTCATTTGCTCAGTTTTGCTGCTGTAATTGAAACCACTTAGGGTTGTTTATTGTTTTAAGACCAGAAACAATAAAGATAGCATAAACAAGAAACTGACCCAGTGTGATGCTATCAGATGAATCAAAGGAAAACAGCGAAGTTTTTACATACACAGTTGAGCTCATTCTCTTCCTGACTGCGGTGAAGATGCCAGCATGGAGCTTTATATTATCTTTTTTTGAAACTGGGGATGAGGTAAAGGGCAAGTCCATGATGATTATAAAAATAGCTCTATCTCAGCATGTTTCTCTTCTCTTCTTTTTAATGTATACACTAAAACATGAATCTGATTAGGGAGAAAAGAAAGCTAATATTTTTGTACAGCCAGTCACTCTGTACTTTACGAAGAAAAGACAATTTTTTTCCCTTTTATTAGAAGAAATGTTGGTTAAGGCATTTTCATGTGCCTCACATAAAGACTATACATATTAAGCAAACATAACAAATACCAAAAGTTAAAATAAAGTGAACAGGTTCCCAAATGTTCAAAGTATTAGGAGACAATAATAGCAAACTGGTGCAGGGCTCATAAACTGAGAAGGCAATAGAAAGAAACTGAATGGTTATTAGTTGTTCAAAGGACACATTGGGCCATTCCACTGGCTTTTTTTTTTATTATTGATTGTAATCTTTATTGGTGAAAGTATTACATTATTCCTCCCTTACCCCCTCATTGACCTCTTCCCGCCAGCCCCCGCCCCACCCCAGGTCCTTACCAAACCATTGTCTGTGTCCAAGGGTTAAGCATATATGCATACAAGTTCATTGGTTGATCTTTTCCCACTCACCCTCCCTTACCTTCCCTCATTCCATTGGTATTGTTTGCAATATTTGTGTAGTTATCTTTTCAGACTCAGATCTCATGATATATGTGAATGAGGCTCAGACGAGAGAAACAGGATGGTGGAAGGGAGAGTTGTCTTAGGGTCACTGCCTCTAAAAGATGACAGGAGGTACTCACTTAGACACTCAGATGCTTTGAATATGCTAGTTGGATAGAGCCATTAGCTGAATTCATGGAGAGCCATCCTTAGACAGGTATGAGGGTATCTGTAGTTAGATTTAGGAGAGAGGAGACCAGGGGTTCCTCCAGTTGTGACTTCAGGTGGGGAGGTAGCCAGCTGTGTGGGGTCATGACCAAAGGAGTCACATAGTTTAGGCCAACAGTGAAGGCCCTACCAATAGTGAAGTGACAACATGCTCCTCCCCCATCTCAACACACTGTTTCTTGATTTTTGTTTCTTTTTGATGTTCAAAGAGTAAGGGCTGGGAAATGACTGAACATCTATAATTCAGAGACTGGGTTTATTGAAAAGAGATTGTTTCATAACAGAAGAGAGTAAGATAATTATTTGCATGATGATGATGACGTAATTTTCCTGTTACCAAGGAGTAGGTGGACTCCTGGATAATAGATTCAGATCCATTATACAAATGAAAGAAGCAACCAACTTTTGCACAACTGGAGTTGTATTGTGTACATTACTGCTCCTTCTAAAAATATTTATTAATATTTTCAATACAATATTAGGCCAGTCATTTTATTCACTAGTCTTGTTATTTAAATAAGATTTATTGTTAACTTTTTCAGTACACAATTCATTATGGCAGTAGATTGATTAGTTTGTGGTTTTAATTTTTGTAAGTACAAATGTTTTCTCAGGTTTAATTTTAGGTTAAAAGTTTAATTTGCCAACTCTATTTGGGAATATGTCTTGTCTATAGTGGTTTTATCAGTGTTAAATGTTTTTAATTCTTGTTTCATCTTCATTGCTATGATCTAAGGCAGGACATCTGTTTATTTGACACCTTTCCGCACTCTCAAAAATATCACATTTAAAAAAAGGTGATTTTTTTAAACCTATTGATAAATGTTAATGGTAGAAAATCAGAGAGTAGAGGTGTCTACTTTCAGGCAAAGCAAAATATATGCAAGTGTCAATTTATGTTGTCACTTATTTTTTTATTGTTGTGCAATTTATGTTGTCACTTATTTTTTTATGGCAATAAGATATACATACAAGGTTAACTGATAATAGCTAAAACATAACTCTCCCTGGGAATACTTGTATTGTAAAAGGAATAAAAATATCTCAAGGAACCCACAAAATGACAGAGAATTGCAGATTGATTTGTATTTTGAGTTGATATTAAAAGAAAGAGAAGATAAAAAGTATACTGGAGTGTATGAAACAGCATCAGAAAAAGTCATTTAAATGTACTTTCTCCTCACTCTGATTTTTGTTTTTCTATAAATATACTCATATGGCAACTAAAGGAAATAATAATTCACATTTAACGTGAAAGGCCAGCAGTGACTGAGAGGCAATGTGGTATGGTGGTTAAGACATGGTCTCTAAACCCAGAGGCCTGGATTCCAATCTTTGTTCTGCTCCTTCCGAGACAAGTGATCTTAGGCAAACTAATGAACCTTCCCCTGCTTCTAAGCAAAATTGCTAAAATACAAGGCTGAGTTGCATAGAGGATTAAATGGGCTGATAAATGTTAATAGTCCCGCATGGTGATGGCACAGGCTCAACTAGTATTGGGGCATCTAATCACTTCAGATTTGTGAACAATCTGGGAGGAGAATCCAGAGAAGAGAAATTGAAATAATTCACACCATAGAAGAATTAATCCTATGAGGGCAAAGAAAGGGTATAAAATTTGTCTTGCCTGGCAAAAGGACAAGGAAGGGAACATAATCACCACCTACTGGTCTTAAAAAAATTCAAGGAGCAAAGAGATGTATTTAACCTGGCAAGAAGGAGTACTCTGTAATTAATAAGACTAAGTCTCGAAAGAAAAGCATGTTGACTAAACATCAGGAAAGCAAAAAAAGAGACACTTCTTCAAAACGAGAGCGATGCGATTGTGGGAAGCTTCCCTCGGAAGGTGAGCAAGGCCTTTCTCCTGAAAGCATTTCTCACGCTCCAGTGTGTGAGATCCTGCCAAAGGTCACTGTCCCATTCCATTTGGAAGGCAAACTAGAGAGCTTCCAGCATGCCAAATATAAACCCAGTCTTCTTTCTCTCTCCTCTGTCAGAGCGAAAATGGCTTATCAGCAGGAGTTTCAAACTTTTGTGTTATTTTTCCCCCATATATGCCGGATCCAAATATTCAATCCATGGCAGGAACAGTCACCTTAACTAAAATAAAAAACAAAAATGAAAGTGCATTCTCTTCCTAGACAATATTACAATAACTCCGGTATCAGAGGCCATGAGAAAGCCGGATCACAACCCTTTGTTCCAGAATGTTGCTGTGGGTCTCATCCCTCGGGGCCTCCTGGCATCCTGACCTGCCTTCACACAGATAGGACATTTTGTTCACCTGCCTAAGTTGATGTTAAATCTGTACAATGGGAGAGATCAAGCTTTCTCCTTAAATACTTATGATTCTTTTATATCATTAGAAAAGGTGAAGCTAAACTTCCATGCCACATGACAAAATTCAATAGCAAAACCAGAGATCCAAGTCAATTAATATGGTTTCTAGAAAATGAGAACAATGGGAAACATATTCCCAATAAGCAGTGTATTGGGTGAAAAGCAAAATAAAAAAGCAAACAGCAGACCGAATTGAAAATGGAATAGAGCACACCTTACTTGCTCTACTAATTTTTAAAGGTGATTTGATTACCTTTTTGGAGGTATCCATAAGGATTTGCCTCTAATATGCAGGGAGAAAAATATTTTTGATTTGTTTGCTCTTCTTCCTAGAGTTGACTAGATAGAGATTCTAGCAAAGGCATTGTAAGCCAACTGTCAGCTCAGAACCATGAAAATAAAAAGCTGATGGCAGATTATTGTTCTTTAGATGGTTTAATTTAGTGCACTTGAACAGTAACAGTTATTAAACACACACAGAACTTTTTAATTTCCAAGCGATTTCATATGTTTTTTCATTAGATCCATTTTGTTTTTCTAAATTTATTTTTATTTATTAAAAAATAGATTTTTATTGATTTCAGAGAGAAAGAGAGGGAGAGAGAGATAGAAACATCAATGATATGTCAGAATAATTGACTGGCTGCCTCCTCATTCCCCCTCCCCCTGCCCCCCTGCCACACACACACACACACACACACACACACACACACACACTGGGGATATAGCTGAAACCCTGACATGTCCCCTGACGGGAATCAAACTGTGATCTCCTGGTTCATAGATTGATGCTCAACCACTGATGCAGGCCAAGCTAGATCCATTTTGATTAAGAGATCAGTCAGAGAAGGTGGTTCAATCCATGGTTAAGAAATATATAAATAGACTGTTTTGTTTTCTCCTGGTTTTAATTTACAGGTATTTCTATATTCTGAAAAATCACAAAAATTTGCAAAGAAGAATATTAGCAATTTCATAAGTCATGTTTCTTTTAATGCTTATATTCCCAACGCTAACTCATTTTCACACTTGAAACTGGAAGTCAAAGGATACTATTTTATATTTATAAATCTTTACTTCTCACTACACGCCAAAGTTCTCAAATATTTATGCATGCTAAAATCTGGTCAGAACCAAAGCCTTAATTATACATTATTATGAATAAAACAATTAATTTAAAATAAAATTAGTCTTTTTGAAATTGATCTTATTTATGCCATGACTTTATGCATGAAAATGAAAACAAAAATGCAATTTGATCTGACTGAATCTAGTTTAGCTGGAGTTCTACTTGGTAATTAAAAAAATAAACTATAAGTTTTAATAATATTAATAATACTGAAGGTAAGATATTATTAGTTCAACCACATAATTGTTTAAAGATAATGATATGTATTTTATGTTGTATTTTCAAAAATTTTTTTTATTGATTTCAGAGAGGAAGGGAGGAGAAAGAAAGAAACATCAATGACTAGAGAGAATCATTGATTGGCTGCCTCCTGTATGCCCCCTACTGGGGATCAAGCCCACAACCTGGGCATGTGCCCTGGACCACAATCGAATCTGGGATCCTTCAGTCCGCAGGCCGATGCTCTATCCACTGCGCCAAACCAGCTAGGCTCATGTAGGATTTTAAGCAGTAAAATTGCTCCGTGGTCTTCCCTGCCACAGTTATTTCTTGTTTGGCTTCTCATTCCATTACCTGTGGAAGTTGCAAGATGGTCAAAGGTGATTCTATAGCACAAGAACACTCTTCCTGCTGTAGTTAACCTATTAATTTTATTTCTTAAATTAATGGATCCTTGGGCACGAACATTTCCTGTGTGAACTCAGGGCTTCACTGAAATAGCTAATTCAAATGATGTCAAACCAGAATAGTTGTGTCCTCTTTCTTAAGCAGTCCAGTGTTAATAATCCCTCCCAGGAACAGGCACTGACAGCACAGACCTTGTCTCCCTGCAGTAATGGGGAGCAGCGAAAGGCGTGATGGCATCCCAAGCGGGGAGGGACTCGCTCCTGGGATCTGCCCAGCGGTGGGAGTCGGAGCACCTCTACAGGGAAGTGACATCTGTCTGAGTCTTGACAGAAGAGGGCACTTAGTTCTGCAGGAGCACAAAGAGGGAAACGAACACCAAAGGGAAAGGCATAAACGGGGATGTGGGAGGTGGCAGAGTGTTTTGGGCCCTGCATTGTCAAATAAGTATTTCATGAGCTCCGGGCACAAGAGGTGGATCCATGTAGTGTGTAGATTTGTGCTGGCTGGGCCAGTGGGTCACTGCAGAGTAGCAGTCCATTGGAACCAGAATTTAATTTAAAGAAATACATGTAGATATTGTCCAGTATAGAATTTACATATTATATATAGCAGTCTAAAACAGGGAACCTTGGGCACTAAAATGCCATATACATATGGCATTTATATAAAATTATATAGGTATTTTATATATATATATATATATATATATATATATATATATATATATATATATATATATAAATTATATAGGTATAATACTGGGCACGGGGACCTAGTGCCCTCAAAAATCTCGCAGTCTGCTAGTCACAAACTGCCTCCTGCACACATTGGGCCCCCTGTGTCCTGCCAGCATGGATAAGAGCATTCGCAGAAGAAAAGCAACAGGGAGTCGGTACACCACATCCCAGTTTGGAGGAAATCAAATAACAAACACCTTGTCTCGATGGCTGCCTGGTAGTTATCAAACTTCTCATGTTCATTTTCCATGTGAAGAACGGCTCATTAGAGTGATGCACCTAATTAATAAATTATGTTACAAAATTCCTTCAAGCCTGACTGTGCCCATGCATTTTTAATTCTTTTTTTGGAGCAGCTTTCCTGGGACCATAGTGGTTCTTGTCCCACACAATGAGGTAGTAGGGCAGTGTACCCGGTCTGATGCTAATTCTGTCACTTTCTAGACCTCGGCATGGGAGGTCACCGAGTCTCATTTTCCCCACTGGGAAAGGCCATGCCCCCATCTTCTGCTTCTTAGAGTTTTGAGAATAAAATGATTGATGTAAAGGGTTATGTGAGCTGCAACCCCCCCCCCGAAAAACAACAACAAAAAAACCCAAAACAAAACAAAACACAAAACAAAACAACAACAAAAAACCCCCACCACCAACAAAAAAACACAACCCTACATAGAAATAATGAATCATGGTGCAGCTCAGAGGTAGGGCATTTGCTGCAGAAAAAGTGGTAGTTAGTCCTGACTGGTTTGGCTCAGTGGATAGAGCATAGGCCTACAGACTGAAGGGTCTCAGGTTCGATTCTGGTCAAGGGCATATACCTTGGTTGCGGGCACATCCCCAGGATGTGCAGGAGGCAGCTGATAGATGTTTCTCTCTCATCGATGTTTCTAACTCTCTATCCCTCTCCCTTGCTCTTTTAAAAAAATTAATAAAATATATTTAAAAAAATGTGGTAGTTAACTACAGCCATCGCCTTCAATGTGGTGAACAGACATTTAAAAACTGAGCCTAGCAGTGCCTTCTGTAGTTCCATGAGGGCCCCGGGAAAACAGCTGGCACCCGATATAAAAATGTCCATGTCACGGAGAAATACTATGTGTTAATAAGTTATCTCTCTTCAAGTATTTAGATAGCGTTTTGAGGGCCTTCGATTTGATTAACCTTCTCAGTGGATAAAGAATCGAGAATTACATTCTGGTACTGTCTGAGGAATTTCACTTTATCACCAGCTGACCGGCCTTTAGAAACTGCTGATGGTTCTGAAACAGTTTGTTGCGCAGTATGTCTGCCATCATTGAAAGCATGAGAGACCCTTATCAAATAAGAATTGATTAAACTTAGAGCTTTTCAGAAAGCCTATTAATGCAGATTAATGAGTTTCTGAGAGATTAGAGTTCAGGAGTTTTGATATAAAACATGAACCAAAAGTACTAGCATGCCATGCTCAGGGCAGAAGGAAGGAAAAATGATATTCAAAACTTTCTATCTGATTATCCAGTCTTTATTTAGTACGCAGCTATCAGAATGCATACTTGAAACAATGGAGATGCTAAAGGATCATTCATACTGTTTTTAAAACTAATTTTCTAGTGTGTGTAGATACATCATTTTATTCTTCATATGAAAAGCTTTGGTTATCTTCAAATAGATTAAACTCTCTCTATTTATTAAGGATTGCTACAAACTGCATAGGACAAAGAAACCAGTGCCCGTAAGTATCAGAGTTCAATTCGTTTCTACATTTGCCTCTCATTGCACTTTTTCTGGGGGAAGAAGTTACCAATTATTCAAATAATGTAGGGTAAGGATAAAGGTTTAGAATCAGATTAACAACTTCCCCAAATACCCATGATTTTTAATATGCAATTATTTAAAATTTATTGGTTACTTTAGGGAAAAAAAAATCAATAATTCCTAAAACATTAAGTGAATATATCCACACATATAAAATATCTTTCCATGAATTCAGGTTTTATTTTAGGGCATTTAAGAGAATTTAACCTTATTTCCATTAAGTTTCTAAATATATCTTGTGAAATTAATCCCAAAAAGCTTTGCATTCTACATTGCTGTTGTAAATGGTATCTTTTTAAAAAGCATCCTTTCTAACTGCTTATTTTGCTGGTGTGGAGCAAGATTTCTCAACAGCCTTTCTATGGACATTTTGGGCTGGATGGTTCTTTTTTATTAAGTATATATATATTTAATGATTTCAGAGAGGAAGGGAGAGGGAGAGAAACATCAATGATGAGAATCATGGGTTGACTGCCACCTGCACGCCCTCTACTGGGGATCAAGCTTGAAACCCTGGCATGTGCCCTGACCAGGAATCGAACCATAATCTCCTGGTTCATAGGTCAATGCTCAACCACTGAACCACGCTGGCTAGGATGGTTTCAGTTTTCTAAAAGTCCCCCCCCCCCCCCCCGCATAATCATAAATAGGCATTGAATGTTATATAATTTTTTTTGCACTTGTTCAGAAGATTGTCTATTTTTCTTTCATTCTTGTAATAAATTGCATGTATGGGACTAAATCATCCTTGCAATTTTAGAAAAATTTCTACCTCAGTATCATTATCTCTCTTTATGTATATCTATATCTCTGTATATTAAATTTTGTAGACTTGAATTAACTTTTATATTATGTCCTATTGCACATGCAGTTGAAATGTTAAAATTATGCCAACTTTATACATGAGCTGACAAATTTATTTTCCTATATTCTTGGAAAAAGCTTATTAAATACATATTACTTATCTAATTATTTTTCCTTTGATGGTTTATTGTTTTTCTTGGTATTCGTACAGCTCAGATATTTTCCCGTCACTCCTCCCCTCAATTTCTTTGAATTATCCACACAGTCCTTAGAGAAGTGTATCTGGTTGGGATGTAGGGACTGGATAGCCAGGCCACATGCTGTGCTCTTCCAGGTAACTTAGACTGTTTGGGGACATGTGTAGGCAAAGAGCCTACAATATAGTAAGCTGGGTTCAGCTGGTGCTCTGCGTCCATCTAAGCACCTCGGTGTGGAGAGCATAGTGAGGTTAACAGATCTGCTGACTTTTTCCTTGGTGATCACTTCTTGAGGTTCACAGCATAGAGATATTTCCCTTCATTTCATTTTATAAACATTTCACTATTTTGATTTATTTTCACAGGCAGGGAGGTTCTGGAATTTTCATTTATTTCATAATTTGCTCAAGAGGCTTGTTTATTTATTTGTATTGTTGTGAGGAGGGGCAGTTACCAGATACATTTTTTTTTAAATGCCTGTTGGTACTAATGTAGCTTTTCAGGCCATGGGACTAGATCAAGGTCATGCCCAGACCCAGCTTCTGAGTTCCTTTTGATTTCTAAAATCGATAAACTCTCCCTTAGCCATGATTTCCTTTTCTCCTGCCATACCCTGCCCAGCACCCTCTCCCTGTCATCTCTGCTCAGATATGGGCCTAACTGGAATCCTTCATTGACTTTCAAAGGAGACTTTCATTCCACTTCCCATACTATATGTCTCTACAGGTCCAGGCAGAATAACTAACTCTCTACCTACCACATGAAAGAACCAGGCACTGTGTTGTAGCTGCTTTTGGAGGCATGAGCTAATAGAAACTTCATCATTAGGTTGATAGATTATTGTTAAATACTCAAAAGCAGAAAGTAAATGCAAAGTAGATGATAGATAAACATCCAATGAAGACATTACTAATAAACAATTAGCTAAAATATGACACTCATTTTCTTGACTTTTTCCAAAGCAAACAAATTTGGGGGTTAGTGGGGGGACCTCTTATATCAATTAGTTTCCAGTTCAAAAAGAGCATATAAAAAAAGATATGTATGCTTTGTTTTTGCTTTTAAATTTGTATTTATTTATTTTAAGAGTAGATTGAGGGACATTGTTCTGGTTCAATACATAGTACATAGTCTTAGCAAAAGTTCTAAAAATCCACCTGGCTGGTTCTAGACTTTAGAAAAGTAGGATTAAAAGTGTGGAGCTTAGCCCAGCTGGCATGGCTCAGTGGTTGAGTGTCCACCTATGAACCAGGAGGTTGTAGTTTGCTTCCTGGTCAAAGTCATGTGGGCTTGATCCCCCAGTAGGGGGCATGTGGGAGGCAGTTGACCAATGATTCTTTCCCATCATTGATTTCTCTCCTTGTCTCTTCCTCTCTGAAATCAAATACATTACAAAAACAATAAAAAGAAAAAAAAAAGTATGGAGCATGAAACATACATTCCTCCAGCTTCATCCTTGCACTTCATTTTGCAGAATATTTTTTTGAAGCAGTAGCAGCAATGGTCATGGCTTTGCTTTGGAGAGTATTCCTCTTCCCAAATGCTTATAAAAACTATGTAAATACAATAATCTAGCTATAGCAAAGGTTTTTCAAAAGCAGCTTAATTCCCACCCTCCAATTATCTTCTCCACCCCACTACTTCCTATATTTAAGTTCTAGAGCAGCCAATATGTTTTTACATAAGATGCTGAGATCCGATGATCCCTAAATCTGTGGTGGGGTTTATTGAGTTTGTATTACTGCTGAAGCAGGAACAGTTTCAGAATTTAAGGAAAGTATGATTTCTTCTATACAATAATTGTAATAGGTAACTCTGCAAGTTTCAATGTGATTCACAGAGTCTAAGAAATTGCTAGACATTAAAAATTTCCTCTGTCTCCTGGATGTTATTATCCTGTTGAGTAGCAACTATGAATTTTGCAGACGAGCCATGTATCTAGTTGGTCATTGTTTCCTTTCCTACCTTAGTGGATACAAGTGTACCATTTTACTTGCTAAGTATTTATTATAATGTATGTATTAACTCCTGATTCCTCTAGCTTATATCTTCCAGTCTCTCCTTTCTTCAGGCGATTTAGTCACATTTCTTCCTAAATCCTTGGGGTTTCCGGTGAATGGGGGAGGAGAGAAAGGAGTAAGTTTGAAGTAAAACTGACAATTACTTCTATTCAGCCACCAATAGTGGGAAAAGAGAGGAAAGAATCTTTGAACACTCAGAATGAGACTGAGAACAGAGAAGAGACTGCATTTTTGTGTGTGTTCTGTTTGTGTCCTTCACAACCATCAAGTGATCTGAAACTTTCTGTTTAGAAAGAATGTGCTCTCTCAAGACTGGGAAAGGGACACAAAGGCCCATAGTCTAGTAAAATACAGGAACAGATGGAAATTTCTTTTACTTAATTGGATTTACAGGCTCCGAGGGAGGGAGAAAAGTAATTTGAAGGAGGTCAGCTTGGGAGGATATCAGTTTCATGGTTAGGGGGAATGAATTTACCAGGTAAGATACATAATAAATATAAGAAATATACCCTGAGAAATACTATCTAGTGTCAGTAACATCGGTTATGTAACGTAGAATTCAAGAGGGAACAAAAAAAATTCCTTGAATTCAGGAGTTTTTCTCGTTTGAGATTCTCTTCTTTAAAAGTGTGAAGTTATGGTTCAGATGGGATTTGTATAGCATAAAGTGTGTGCCACATAAGGAAGCATCTGCTTAGGGTGATACCCTGTTCCCCCGAAAATAAGACATCTTCTGAAAATAAGACCTACTTACAGGTTTCCTTCTGAATGAAATATAAAGCATCCCCCCAAAAATAAGCCCCCCCCCCAGGCTAAACATGAGAGATTTGGTCCACTGATTCTGAAAGAAATGGAGTCACAAGAAATTCACCAGGAAATTCAGGAATTGGATTGTTATGATGATGTTCCAGAAGATGATGTCATGATTGTCATTGAATAAATGAGTAAATTCTTGATACTGTAGGATTCACAGTTTGTCTGGTTTGTGTTGACAACTACCGTACTACCATACCGTATACAGGTAATAAATTTCCTTTATTTTCATTTAACTATAAATGTGTACTGTATTCTTCTTCATGGAAAAATAAGACATCCCCTGAAAATAAGACCTAGCGCATCATTGGGAGCAAAAATGAATATAAGACACTGTCTTATTTTTGGGGAAACAGGGTAAATTATGATTTTTAAAAAATATATATTTTATTGATTTTTGTACAGAGAGGAAGGGAGAGAGATAGAGAGTTAGAAACATCGATGAGAGAGTCATCGATCAGCTGCCTCTTGCACACCCCCTACTGGGGATATGCCCGCAACCAAGGTACATGCCCTTGACCGGAATGAACCCGGGACCCTTCAGTCCCCAAGCCGATGCTCCATCCATTGAGCCAAACTGGTTCCGGCGTAAATTATGATTTAACTTGAAGATTATGAATCGTACAATTCTATAGGCAATCTGGCTCTCTCTTATAATCTGTTTGTGGAAACCATATTATAAAGCAAAAAAATTGCACTTGTCTTAGAATGGCAGAGGTGGATGTTATGACTTAGAGTCCCAGCTCTGTTCCTTTGGACAGGCTAATTGTGAATTCCTTTCAATTTATCAGCTATGAAACCTGAGATCCAAATTCATTTTACATGCAAATCTTAGCAACCTAATGACGAAATGGTTCTTGCAGTGGTCTCGAGGTTTGGGGTGAGAATTATCCACTCATTATCACGGAATCATTAAAAATTATACGGGAGGGTAATTCCATCCACTACACGTATTAGTACCTAACACCTTTACGGGGTCATTTTAGGATTTACCTTGAGAACCATTTTGATTCTAGGTGGTAGTAAAGCATATTTCCCCAATTCATTCTTTTGGTATTTTAATTTTAAAAGTTGGATTTTTTCAAGTGAAAATACTTGACACAAAGTTTAAAAATGGAATGCTTGACATAATATTATTCTACTCACAAAAGGAAGTAAAATACTTGTTTATAATGCCAAGTTCAGAGATGGCTGAAAGTACAGTAACCATATTTATCCATTATTGGTTAGAAATGAATGAAAGCTAGTTTTTAAGACAATTGAAACTATCATCTTTAATTTTTAAAGTGCATCTTATTTTAATCATTTTACTTCTGAAATGGGTAGAACTTTCTACTTCTATGTTGGAGCCCCATTGTCATTATTTAATTTCTTCTTGGGGACTTGCAGATATTACTGTGATCTTAATGCAGAGATGTTCTTCTGGAAGGTTTCTTGATCTTATTTAAATGCCAGGCTCCTAAGCGTATTGCCTTGTCTGTTCTTTGTCATTTCCCCCCCTCTCTCCTTGCTGTCACTCTTCCTTAGATGTTACTTCTTACTTCCTATAGTGTTCCTTCTTGTACTCTCTATTCTTTCTGATTTATCAATTCTAAACTTCTATAGACCAGGAATGCCAAAGTTAATGAAACTAGTTGAATAAGATCTACTTTTACAAAAAATTTAGACCTAAAATTCAAAATGAGAAGGATGAACTAGTAAGAAATGGATTCTTATACCTAGAAATAAAGATTAATGTAAGGAAATAAATCAGGTGATACAATACCTTTCACAAATAACATGCCAAGTTATTTGCACCAGGGGCAGCATATAAATAACCAATAAGCAAAATAGTTTATGTTTAAGAAATACAGCAGTTGCATACTCTCTGCAAATTGAGTTGTGTAGTTTCTTTTTTTTCTTCTTTTTTTTAAATCCTCACCTGAGGATATTTTTTCATTGATTTTTTTGGGAGGGTAGAAGAGAGAGGGAAACACATTGATTGGTTGCTTCCTACACTGACCTGACCAAGGCCAGGCCAGAGAGGATCCTACAACCAATACTCTTGACCTTGATCAGAATTGAACCTGGGACCCTTTGGTCCATAGGCCAACCTCTATCCACTCAGCCAAACCGGCGAGGGCGAGTTGTATAGTTGCTTATTTATTCCTTTTGGAAATATGTAAGTAGCCTGGGGTCCTCTTCAAATATAAATACAGAAGTAATGAAGAGGATCTGACATGAATTCACCATGAATTCATCAACAACTATTTGATGGGTGTCTGCTGTGGATGAGGCATTACACTAAACATTAGGAATATAGTGGTGAACCAGGCAGACTTATTTCCTGCCCTCTTGAAATTTATGGCCCTCCTGGCACTTAGAACAATATTTATGATTCCAACTATATGGCATCCTTAAAAAGGCAAACCTATGGAGAATGCAAAAATATCAGGGATTTCTAGGAATTTAAAGTGAGGAAAGGCTAACATAGGTAGAGCACAGAGGATTTTGAGGGCAGTGCAAATACTTTGTATAATAATATAATGTGGACAGATATTGTTATACATTTGTCCAAGCCCATAGAATGTGCAAGACCAAGAGTGAACCCTAATGTGAACTCTGGACTTCGGGTTATTATGATCTGTCAGTGTAGGTTGATCAGTTGTAACAAATGTATCACTCTGTTAGTGGAAGAGGCTATGCATGTGTGGGCCTGGCAATATGTGGAAATCTCTGTATTTTCCTCTTAAATTGTTTGTGAATATAAAACTTCTCTAAAAACAATAGAGTCTTTAAAAATAGAATTAAGTCAATTTTAGTGACACAATGAAATGGATAATTTATTTTATATGGAGAAGAAAAAAAAGTCAACACGACACGGAGTTAAGTGAGGAATACAACATGCAAACTGTGTACTATTTTTTGAAACTTTCATGGAAGTCTATAACCTGTTTGAAAGAAAAAATGAAAAAGTATAATGACATTCATGACATGACAAGTTCAGATGGGTAGGGACATTTGATGGATGAAGATGAGCTGGCAGTCTAGGAGAGAAGGGGATTAATTACTTCCAAGCAAAAGAACTAGTATATGGAATAGATCTGTGGGGGGAGGCAGCGCTAACATGTGGATGGAGATGAATGACATGTAGGGTGGCAGGAGCATTGGGAGTGAGAGGTGAAGGGTTGCCGGCTCACCTGGCCATCCCATCATGGATCACTCTTCTGATGCCAGCAATGCTGGTGACAAGGTTTTGAGAAACTAGAACTGATATTTTTTTTCTTCTTTCTTGATTAAGGTATTACATATGTGTCCTCATCTCCCCATTGTCCCTCAAACCCCCCACTCATGCCCTCACCCCACTGGTGTCTGTGTCCATTGGTTAGGCTTATATACATGCCTACAAGTCCTTTGGTTAATGGAGCTGCTAATTCTCTTTTTTTAAAAAAAATATTTTATTGACTTTTTACAGAGAGGAGGAGAGAGGGATAGAGAACTAGAAACGTCGATGAGAGAGAAACATCGACCAGCTGCCTCTTGCACACCCTCTACCAGGGATGTGCCCACAACCAATGTACATGCCCTTGACCAGAATCGAACCTGAGACCTTTCAGTCCACAAACGGACGAAGAGCTGCTAATTCTTAACATGTGATTTTGATCTGATCCTTTTTTTCCCTTTCATTGTATTGAGTTATTGATACCAAACCATCAACCAGCCAAGGTTTATGTTTTGTATTGGAAGAGTAAAAGCGTTTATTAATCTGACCTTATATCATATATAATTTTTTTTAAAAGCTATTTGAGACAACAGTGAGATGCCTGAAATGGGATCAAATGAATTAGTATTGAAATACTTCATTTAAAAATAAATTAATTTAGCCTTAGTTCATACCAGTGTAAGCTTTAAATCCAAAATGCATGTTCTTTTTATTTCTAAGGTGTATATATACACCTTACTCCCTATTTTCTCCCCAACTGTAGTACTAGTTTTGGCAGGAATTATTTATTATTACCATTATTATTTGCCAAATGGCACAACAAGTGGATGAGGCCATCTGTGACTAGGCGGCTCATAACCGACTTTCCAAATGCCACCGATACAAGGTCAGGCCAGGCCAGTTCAACAAAGCCCCGCCTAGACCAATAACTGCCCATCGGGATTGTGAGCAAAATAAGAGGTTGCTGTTTAAACTACAAAGAGTTTGTGTAGATATCTGATGCAGTCATCCTATTCCTTCTCTATTCTAAGACTTACCTAATTTTACCAAAGGGCAGAGCTTGTCTGTTCTTCGTTATCTCTATACAGTGCCTGCTGCAATGCTTTCCAATAGTTATTAAATTCAATCCTAATGTTATCAGAAAATGTTGGCTTTACCCTCAAACTTGAATTACATCCAAGAGAAACAGTTGAAAAACCCGTGAGCTTTGCCCAGTCTTTGTCTAAATGTGACTGATTGTTGACAGACATTGACTGGTCCTTTTTTGTCACCTAATTTAAGAAAAAAAAAAAATTCCCATTTGTCAGAATATGAGCTAATACATTTTTCCATCTCAGAGTCAACTCCCTGTCCAATTTTGAACAGATTTACCTCTTGGCTCTCATGTAAAGTAAAAGTTTTCTAAAAGGCACAGCACTATATTTAATAGCGAGTGCGAGGCAGCGGCAACCAGACCCATTACTGAAATCAAATTAATTGGCCAGAAGGGACTGAGCCGGGAAGCATTTTGGATTATAGCTGTTCTCTTTGCTGCCGTCTGGGACAATGTATTTCGAACAAAACTGCTTTACATAAAAGTTCTGTTGCAATCCAATCCTAGGGAGGTTTTTTTCTTTTCACAAAACATCTAGAGTGTTTTTACCAATAAAATAACAGCGAGCTGGGATTCTGTTTTATCCTCTTTCACATTAACTTCACATATTTCCCTTGATGAAATTAAACATAGCTCACCTGTTTAATGCATTGTGTTGGAGTGCCTTTATCGAAACACATTATAAGAATTTATAGTCTAGAGTGCGTATATTTCATACATGCGTCTATAGCTAGTAGGGTGTTTTGGTGAGATGAGAAAGAGGCTTACAGAGCAAAGGAAGAAAAATCTTGGAGGGATACATACTTGTTAAAATGTGCTCGATTTCTATTGAAGTGTTATTATTTCAGAAAATGCATGAGAGAAGGCAAATCTTTACTTTTGAAATAATTGAAAACCTGAAATTAAGAGAGGATGTTTCAAAGACTGCATATGTACGTAGGCAATTTAAGCTTTATCCATATGTGTATATTATCTTGACATATTTTGTCAGTAAGAATTATAGTGAAGCATAGATGTAGAAAGTGAGAGATATTCCTTAAATGGCTGATTCATAGTTCTTTAAGAAAGGGAAAGCACAGAGGGTTTACTGCTTCTTTTTGAACTAAGCAGTGTCAGTCACAGACAAAAAGTCGTCCAGGTATTCCTTCAGCAGAAAGGGTTTAGTTGGGATAAAGAAAGGATTGCAATCCAGCACAGAGAGCCATGGCAAGCATGTGCAAGGAGAGAGTGAAACAAAGAAGAGGACGCTCTTTTATGGAGGGGAGGAGGGAGTGGTGGAGTGGGGAACTGTTACATGGAGTTCTGTTTTAACCATAGAGTTCTTCCTGGAGGGCATTTGGGGTTGACATGAGGTGTGAGACCTCCTCCTGATTCCTGTCATGGTTAGGGTCTCTGTCATACATTTCTACAGCATTACAGAGTTTCTTCAGTAGATGTATGGTGAGATATGTTCGTCTTCTCAATGTACATTTTCCCCTGAGCCCTCTGAAGATGCTTCATGTGTTATTAGATTGAAAAATATTGAGGAATATAATCACCCACTTTTTAAAAACTTTATTGATTATGCCTAATTGTCCTCATCCCCCCATTCCCTTCCCAAACCCCTCCCCATGTACGTGCACCCCCCCGCCCCCCATAGTCCGTGACCACTGGTTAAGCTTATATGCATGCATACAAGTCCTTTGGTTGATTTCTCCTCATTTCCCCCACCCTCTATTACCTTCCCTGAGGTTTGACAGTCTGATCCATGCTTCCCTGTCTCCAAGTCTGTTTTTGTTCATCAGTTCATGTTGTTCATATAAGCACCCACTTTTAATAAGTACTAATATAAACTAATTCTAATACCAGAGAAGTCCAATTGTAAAGGTGATATGATTAATGTATATATATAAAAGCCTAAGCAACTGTTATGACCAGGGTCGACCAGTCATTATGATAATCACTGACCACCAGGGGGCAGTTACTCAATGCAGAAATTGCCCCCTGGTGGTCAGTGTGTTCCAACAGCCAACCTTCCTTGGACCCTCCCCAGGGCTGGCTGGCCACCCTGATTGGCCCCAGTCAGAACTGGGCGAGATGACCCTGGTAGGTTCTGATTGCCAGCTAGGTCAAGGGACCACACCTGTGCACGAATTCATGCACTAGGCCTCTAGTCATGAAATAAAGGAAAGAACATGAAGATATGTTCCATTCTTAGAAAGTTCACTTAAGTCAGACAGCATTATGGAGGGCTTCTTTGAT
This sequence comes from Pipistrellus kuhlii, assembly GCF_014108245.1. Lineage (NCBI taxonomy): Eukaryota > Metazoa > Chordata > Mammalia > Chiroptera > Vespertilionidae > Pipistrellus > Pipistrellus kuhlii. Next base: position 12,917,903 of record NW_023425515.1, read on the forward strand.
TTTCCTCTAGGTTCATTTAAGCATTAAGTGTCAACTGATTATTTTCTGACTATCTGACTAAGAGATGAAGAACAAAATGCTAGGCTCATTGAAAAATAATAAGAAATGAAAATAACACTGTTGTAATTAGCTAATTATTAATAGTAGGAAAGGAACAAAGGGCATGGTAGGCATGTCATTTGGGCAGCTTCACTGAAAGCTGTGGTTTCACACTCCCTGCAGATTGCTGGAGGAAGGGACTGGACAAGCGGGGAGGATGAATGCATGCACAGTGACGTTGAGATAACAGAGAGGACTTGCTGTCAGTCAAACCTAGGAACAGAAATCATTGGCTAGAAAAGGTGCAGCCTATGCAAGTCCATGAAAATATGGTGACATATAGTCCCCAAACAAAGGAGCCCACTCTCTTGCATGGCTCTCTCTTGACTCTCTGATTCCTTTGGCTTTGCTCTTGCCTGTGTTCCCTCCATAGCTGCATGGCCTTATGGCTATGTGGACCCCACACACAATGGACTGATGGACTCTAGGAGGAAACACAAACTGAGCTAACCCAAGGCTGGGTTGGACTATGACTTAACATGGGACAGAAGCTCTGGATCCTGGCTTTGATGTTAGCTCTGCTGAAAGCAAAATGGGACATCTTTTTTGGTGGGACAGCAGGAGAGGGGCCCTTGCAAACTCAGGGTGTAATTCACAGAAATAAAGCTGTGTGCAATATCTTCTCCTCCTGTGGGGGCCTCTGGGAATTCTTATTCCAGCAGCAACCCAAGAACCCTCCTTCCACCAATAACAAAACCATTGATCTTTTAAGGAAAGTGAGTTGGAAATACAGACATGATTTACAAAAACTCTATCAATTCAGAACTATTTATAGCACTTCTTTTGGATGAGATCAGGAACAAGCTTTATACTCATTTCATGTATCCGTTGTGTAGACGCGTTTGTTTTCTTGGTATATGCATGTGGATGAGTCTGATTTTCATGGTGCGGATGGCGAGAGGATGGATTTCTTTGTGGGATTAAGGGGAAGTTAGTTACCCTTCTCAGTTCATCCATAACCTACTTAGTATCTAGGAGCTCGCCCCTTTGAACAATTAAACCAGCAAACAATAGCAGGTTCTTGAATAATGTCCCTCGAATAATATCCCTTAGTTATAGTGTTCATGAGATGCCATAGGAAGTTCACTCTTATTTATATCCGTTAGCCTGTGGTAACACTGGTTTCATTATATACCTTGTTTTGTTTAAAGTCACAGAACCTACTGGTGATGCTAAATGAGGACTTATTATATAATTAAGGGCCAAGAGTGTTATTAGTTGGTGCTTCACCAGCCACAGAGCTCCAGCTACTGTCACTTTGATGCCTACCACATCTTCCTTTCATCATATAACTTGGAAACCTTCAATTATGTTCCCAAGTGGTACTCCCCTATGAAACTGTGCATGTGTCTTTAATTTCAGGAGTGGTGGGGTAGGGCTTGCTTTGGCAAAGATATTACCAGATTTTGTACCCATTGAGCAGCTACAAAAACTTGAGGCTATATGAACTAATTGTGAGTTTGTACAAAGTTGATTTATTTTATGCCCTTTTCATATTTTTTCCTCTTTGTGCCCTATGATTTTTGTCTTAGCATTTTCATGCATGCTGTTCATGTTGATTATGATTTTCTTGTCTGAGCATTTTCCATTTTGTACACCAGTCTTTATCCTTTGTTTCTGTCAAAATTCATCTAAAAATTAACTTCTTATAAGGAGTTATTCATGGTTAGCTTAGCTTTACAGTCTTGATAATTTTATTGCTACAGTACTCAGAAATGCATTTTGAGCTACAGTTAGCTAAATCCACTTACGTGTTATCTCCCCATGTGTACTTCAGTTATTGGTTTAATGTAGGTTTCTGTGTGTCTAAATAGTTTCATCAAGAGTCCCTGAACTCAGGAACTGTGCCATCCATTTATGTTACCTTCCTATGTCTCTCTAATGTTCTTTTTTCAATAAAAAAACACCGCTGGCTATTGGCCCAGGACTAGAATGTAGAAATGCCTTACAGTAGGGCAAAGGTGCTTTAGAGAACCCTGGGATTGGTTGGGATTTTCCTGTATGTCACCATGGCCCTGCACCTGGTCCTTCTGAAGGTTTTGCTAGATGCTCCCCGGATGCGTCAGCTGTCAAGCACTGAAGACATCCTGGAAATTCCCAGCTTCCATTGCTTTGCTTTTCCTGCCGTTACTTCAGTGGCAGAGCTCACACACTGCCAACGCTGCCATAATATGACCGTTGTGGGTGTTAATATCGCTCAAATTAAAACTCACGTCTGTTTCCTTGTGCCTAATCCTCACCATCCCCCTGCTGAGTCCTGGGACTGGGCTGTACAAAGTCCTCCAGACCGGGCAGCTGCTGCATGGCTCTGACTTACTCACGGCAATGCTCCTAAGTGACTGATCACAGAGAATCAGAAACTTAAATGTCAAAGCAGACATTGAAAATTCCGTGAAAACCCAACGGGCCCGAACCTTCCTTTTGTTCTCTTAGGGGCATAATTGAAGAAGCAACAGGATTTACATGGCCACCATCAAAATGCAAATGAGCATGAATTTGAAAATACCAGGAGAGCTTTTATCGTGAGCATGCATCAACTACTTCTCAATCATCTATGACTATGCACCAGGCACTGTACTGGGCACTTTCACAAAACTGCCCAATTTTACTAAGTCAGCTCTCCCTGTATCTGAAAATTGTTGTTTCCACTTCTTATCTGGGTCTTGTTTCTCCACCCCCTGCCCTTCCCTTTGGGACTAACAGAACAGTTTGTTGAGAAGTGTTAGGATCCTCAGAGTGTTTCTCCCGATTTTTAATGTAGATCTTAGCATATTATTTTGAAAATTTATAATTATGTATTTATAATTACAAATTATATATTTATAATCCCCATCATTGACAGTCAGATTCTGTGTGGTAAGTTTTAAGTCTTAATTTCAGATACTTAATAACTTTTTGGTGAATTAAATATTCTTAATAAGAAAAAATGTCTTATTCATGTTCTTCTTTTCTTTTTAAAATATATTTTATTGATTTTTTTACAGAGAGAAAAGAAGAGAGATAGAGAGCCAGAAACATTGATGAGAGAGAAACATCGACTAGCTGCCTCTTGCACACCCCCTACTGGTGATGTGCCCGCAACCAATGTACATGCCCTTGACTGGAATCGAACCTGGGACCCTCAGTCCACAGACCAACGCTCTATCCACTGAGTCAAAGCAGTTTCAGCGCATGTTCTTCCTTTCTCTGCTGGTCAACCATTTCCCAAGTGGTTCAAAGGAACATGTACATAATATTCCAGTTATAAGATCAGTGCCTCCCATCTGCATATGGCTTTGGAGTTTATAAGGAGCATCAGGGTCACACAGTTTTAGAAAAGGATCTTCTCTCTGTGCGCAGTTCCTGTGTTGTCACTTGTCTCTCTCATTGCCCTCTATTAAACCTATCCTTTCACTGCTTTTGTGCCGGCCTGTCTCCTCTCCTAGGCTTTGATTCTAATATTGACAAATGGTGCCGGAGCAATCACAAAACTGCGAGCACTCTTGAGATTTTTAATCTCGGTTGGGCTTTGAAAGAAAGTCATTTGGCAATCTTTTATCTTGTCAGGAATCTCCTCCAGTGTTCTCCGCCCGCTGCTCTAATTCTTTACAGCAATTTTAGTCCTCTAACTCATGTCCTGGCCCATTTTATTTCTCCCAGTTGTTAATGGTTGCTTGGGGGGAAAAAACAACCATTGTAGGAGTTATCTATGCTGTCCTTATCAGAAGGATGTGTGCAGTTGCTCAGACATACCACTGTCTTCTTTGCTTCAGCACTTTATCGTCCTTGTCCTTGAATCTCAATGTCCATCCCGCCTCTCTGATGCCCTTTAGCTACAATTAGTTACCCCTAAATATATATCTTTAAAACACACATTAATGAATTATGATTTTTTCTTTGTATGTTACTCATTAAGAAATGAGCAGGTGGACATGAACATTTTAGTACCTGCAATACCTGTTACATGTATGTCCCACAGCAGTGTAGTCCATATTGCCCCAGCTAGGATGTGGTCTAGAAAGATCGAGTGATAATAACCCCTTCCTCAGCAGAGAGCACATGGGAGAGGATGAGATAGACAGCAAGGGCAGAAATGGAGGAATACATCCATTCAGTCTTTGAAGGCAGAGGTGCCTGTGGCCAAGAGATCAATAGTTGCAAAAGACAGACATGAGGCATGGTAGAGTAGGATGCACTGGATTATCAGGCGAGCTGTTGGTGAATATTTGTGGGATCCGAGGCATTTCTTTCATCAGAGTTTATACAGGTATTGCTCTTATCCATCACAAGCCAAGGCTCAGTACAATGAATAGTGAGTGCATAATGAATAGTTGACTGACTAAATGAATGACTGAGAGATTTGGGTATGACAAGTATTATTATTATTATTATTATTATTATTATTATTATTTTTAAATGAATAGAATTAGCACATTATTCAAGAACTCAAAACAAGAACATGGAAGGTCCCATACTCAAACCCAAGTCTTTATTCAAGCTAGTTCTTTTCATATAATTTTGAACTAAGTTTTTTAAAAAAATACATTTTTATTGATTTCAGAGAGTAAGGGAGAGGGAGAGAGAGAGAATCATTGATTGGCTCCTGCATGCCCCCTACTGGGGATGGTGCCCACAACCATGGCATGTGCCCTGTCTAGGAATCGAACCGTGATCTCCTGGTTTCTAGGTTGACATTCCACCACTGGGCCACGATGGCCAGGCTTGAACTAAGTTTTGAATTTACTCCAGAGAAAACCCTGGATACAATTAGATATTGAATATAATTCTTCACCATCCTCCCTTTCCATTTTATAGTCTTTCCACAAAAAATTTTATGATCTTCTTTAATATACGATAGCAGGCACATCCCAAGAATGGTACAATGTGTTTATGAAAATTCCCAGTCTCACAAAAATTTCACAATAGACACATAAGTATGCAGCACACCCCCTGACCTCGATTCATCTCTTTCTTGAGAATGAATTTTAGAACTTTTTCCCATTGGCAAATACAGCCATGCAATTTCAGTGTCAAAGTGCCATTGCTTTATCTATTTGATTTTCCCCCCAAAATCTGTTTGATTTTCTTTTCTGTCTACCTTACCTCCCTTTTATTTTCCTTACTTCAATTCTTTTTTCTTTCCAAGGATATCCACTATGAGTGATTTTTAACTCAATCTACTAAATTTTCAGAAAGGATTTACTGATATAATTTGATTTGCATTAAATTTGAGAAGGGAAATTAAGCTCCATCCTATTTGCTCAGTTTTCCTTTTGAATGAAATGCTATTTCAATCTGACACATTTGATGGAATTTCAATTTTTAAGGCCAATTTAAATGACTTCTGCTCTTTTCCTGTTCAAGTAATCTTTATTCTTTTTGTTCAATCATGAGGTCAATATCTTTATATTGGATTTGACTAAATAATGTTTGTTCGTTTCCCATGTGGACTGTGCTCTCTTTCAGAAAATTATGCCATTGCTCTTGTAGCCAGCACTTATTACATTTTTGCTAAATATATGGATGAGGACTGAGGTCTCAGGAGATTTTTAGGGAAACAGGTGTAAGAGGGAGGAACATAGATGAAATCAAGTAAAATTTACTGTGAGTTTGTTGGCCATAAATGATCACAAGCCATTGTTGTTAGGAGTCAGAAGGAGGTGGTGGCAGTAGTTGCGGGGGAAGGGAAGGGGACTGGAATGAAGACATTGGTTTTCTTCCTGAAGTGATCACCACTGATTGCACCATTCTTGAAAAATGAGTAAAAAAATAAATCAATCAATTTTGAGTTAATGTGTTGAGTATAGGGGTGGAGAACAATGCTCATTTTAGTCTCTGCGGTTGGCTGAGAGTGTAATAAGTACTCAGGGCAGAAAATAACCCCAAATTACCTGAACATGTATTATTATTCAAGCTCAAACAAAGGCCAAGTTTAAATGCAATAGGAAGTACATTCCAAATAGATCAGTTTATCCGTCTGCCTCAGTCTAATTTACAATTTGCAATTATAAGCATTTCATTAATCAGTTAACAAGGCATATTTATAAGGCACATTAACTCAGAGGTTCCAACAGTAAACTGACTTAATTTAAAAGCAACTTCGTATTTTAGCAAGACAAAGCCAATGCTGTTTATTCCACTGTTTCGTTTTATATTATCATGTATGAATTGGGAATTGGGTTTAAGATTTTATGTAAACCAACCTTTATGGTAATAGCTGCTTTAGTTTATTATTAATAGTTTATCAAGGTGAATTGTTGATTGAGTCTGGATGATATAGAATACATGCAACATGAATACCAATATTTAAAAATGAACAGACAATGGAGGAACACGATTAAAGAATTAAACTTTCATGTTAGCATGTTGGCTTCCCGCCTTTGTCATCTCTGTGAAATGTGATCATAATATCTTGACTATTTCTTACAGTCAAGTTTTAAAAGATAAACAGGAGATGTCATTGAATTTTTAAATTGTTAGTGGCATTTACAGTCAACTATTCTATAATGTTTAAGCTACCGAGTAAGCATTTTTGCAGAAGACATTGTAATCCTGGTTTCCTGCACCTGTGAATTATGTCTAGAGTATGTGACTGAAGGTGGTAATTATCCCAAGCAAATGTATACTCTTAATTTAATCCCCTATAAGCTTCCTTTTCTTGGTCTGAAAGTCTGCTGATACCAGGATAGTTTTGCATCTCGGTATATGAGTTTTTTCAGGTTCTCATTCACTAAATTGAGCCAAAAGCCAGACCCTCTCTTGGATGGTTGCTGTGGTTACATTTTCCACTTTTTTCCTGCATTTCTGAGCTAAAATAGAGTTCTCAGTCATTCTTTTTTCCTAACCTGACATTGACCATCTCATTAAATGTGAAAATATTATCAGAAGCATAGTCAATGGTTGTTGAAACTCCCATGTCTTAACAGCTAATCCAAAGCCTCATGATTCAATAGCAAATCTTATAACCCTATTACCATTTTAAAGGGGGTCAGAAACATGTAAATCTGATTTTATGTTTTCTATTCAGCAGTGTTGCATATGGTTGGTGTCTAGTGCCCGGAGCTTTAGCAAGAAGTATTGATTAGCTCTCACATAATGCTGGGAGTAGTAAAATGTTGAATTTTGCTGCAGGTAAAATGTGTCCTGTCGAATAATAATCAACACCCAATTCACATGTGTATTTGAGGAGAGAATTCACATCTGGCAGGTCATAAACCCACAAAGACATTAGTATTGATTCACGTCTTCATACTAGTTTTGAACCCTTCCCGCACACATTCTTAGAAACACCCTGGCTTTGGATATTTGTTCACATTAATAACACCATATATATGCCTTCAATTAAAAGCTACCCTAAAGGTCATTATTCTGTTCATTCAGTTCAGTTTCCCTCCTATGAAGGAAAATGGCCATGTTTTAAAACCATGCTGAACATATATTATCAGCTCCAAGCTGTGTCTAGGAAGAACATTGGGACATTACATCGGAGGCCACAGCTTCATTTTCCCAGAGCGAGGGTGCTGGGAAAATGACCCTCACATCCGTCTGGTTTTGGCCTTGCTTATCTCTCTGGGTTTCAGTCAGTATAGAGGGAAGAGTCTGTATCAGTGTATCTCCAAGGTCATTCCCAGTTCCAGGGGGCGGAAAAATCAAATCACATAAATCTAGTTTTTAAGCCATGAGATTCCTTCTCACTTTTTTTTCTTCTTAAATTATTCGGTATATTTTAGGAACTGCAATGTAATTAGTCATTAGAGTGACTGCTGTTTTTCAGCTTCGGTTGACTTGACTATGACAAATCCATTTCTTTGTGACTCCTCCCCCCCCCCCCCAACTTAAGCAGCACATAGCAGGTCCCATGTGTTACATAAGGTAATGGATATGTGAATAAGCTAAACAGAACATATCTAATATTCATAATTTAAACCTCCCCTCAGAAAGGCAAATGTGTGCCTGAAGGCTCTGTTTTGATATTCAAGGATTGTGGAGTGATGGGTAAAGGCAAAGTATTCAGATAACTACACAATTAATTCACATGCCACCACCAGGATGGAACCTTCAGTGTCCAAAAGCTTTTGAGTAAATGTCTAAATAGCTACCGCTTTACCTCTGAAGAAAAGAATGCTTTCTTAACATTATATAAGCCATTTCATTAAATAGCATTTAATACTCACAATAAACTATATTGTAAATGGCTAAGCAAAGACTATAGCTTAAGGACAGCTGATGACTTTACCGCGATCAGGTACAAAGGAAAAAGGTAATTTTTGTGCATGTGTATACGTAATTGCATTTACATTTTATGTCAGTTGAAATGAGAATTGTTAGTCATTTGAAGAGGTGCCTTCAAGATACATTTAATGACACATAACCAGCCTATTTAAAGAGGCCTAAAAATTATAAAAGGGAGTTTTATTTTGAAAAAAAAAATCTTTCCCTTCTTTGCAGCCCATATCAGAATCTATTACTGCCACTTTGTACTGGATGACTAGGGTTGTGTAGGTGGCAAGAAGGAGGGAAGGGGGCTGACAAGTACCAAAAGGCCTTTCAATTTTCTAAAATTGAAATACCTCTCACCATAAATTAAGTTTAATTTCAATCACTTGGTATCAAATATCTAAAAACAACGAAACTGAAAAGAAAAAAAAAAAAAGACAAAATGAGAGTAAGAAAAAATGTTAGAGCTGAAAATACCCTCTAAAACAAACAAAACAAAAAAAACTAACTGAAACCATGACACTCTTTCTTACTTAATTTTTAATATTTTTATTGATTTTAGAGAGGAAGGGAGAGAAAGAGATAGAAATATCAATGATGAGAGAAAAATCATTGAATTGCTGCCTCCTGCACACCCTCAATGGGGATCGACCCCCAAACCCAGGGTATGTGCTCTGACTGGGAAATAAACAATGACCTCTTGGTTCATAGGTTGACATTCAACCATTGAGCCACGCCGGCTGGGCTTATTATTATTATTTTTAAATTAGATTTATTGGGGTCGAGAAGCTCTTAAGACTGTGTTAGTAATTTAGGTTGTTACTCCTGTATCAGCCAAGCTCCAACTTGTAAGTCGCATCCAGACAGCACCCTGCCTCAGGGTTATGGAACTAGATCCTTCCCCCCTAGTTTTGCTGCTGACTTTCTGGGAGACCTGGAGCCAACGTAAGGAAATTGAAAAGGCAGACAGTTGGGAAGACGGGAAGTGGCAGAAGGTTGGGAGTAATGAGGAACCTGCACAGTACAGGGCAGACCTTCAAGGCGGGTGAGAAAAATGGAGAAGTGTGGCATCATTAGGAAAAAAGACAAATGATTCAGATGCTTGGCATCTGCATTTTCCAGAAGATTTAGAAAAGATAGCAATGGTGGGAGCCTGTGACTTAAGCCATTTTTCCTAGAGACAATTTACCAATCTTAGAAATCAGGAAATCAGGCTTATTGGAGTCACCACTATTATTTTGCTGGCAATGTGGGACCATACTATGTCTTGTTTATGGTCTGTAAGTACTATTTTCAACATCATAGATTTTGATGACTTCTATTTAGTCAAAACTATATTATTAGGACCTTGTAAATTATACAGGATTTGAAATGAAGGCATTTGTCATTTCAATGGGAGTTCTAGTACTGTTTGTGTGTTATTAAATACCCAACTCCAATATCAGAATTTGCCATTCTGAATTATCATGTTTTGTTTTAAAGCAATGTAAAGACAGAGCATTCTCATTATACTGGCTTTGAATTGGTAAAATATGAATAGTCAAGGCTTGAGTTTAAACTATATTGTAAATGGCTAAGCAAAGAATATAGCTTAAGGACAGTCTATGATCTTACTTTAAAAAAAATGATTATTGCAATTTCAATGGTAAGTAAAATTTTACATACTAAGACAATTTTTTTTCAAAAGCACCAAAGCACTTTAAAAGTACCCACTCCCCTAAGAACAGCCATTAGGTGAATTAAATATCATTAAAACTTACTATTAAGTAGGTTTCAAAGGGTCTTACTCCTCTGTTAGCCTTGTTGAGTTGGTGCATATGAGAACAGGGAATGCTTTTGCTACCCTTTAAATAGGCCACAGTGGCAAATACTATTATTTGCTTACTTCATATCTATTTTCCTCTTTGTACTGTTAACAAAACAACAATCTTGTGTGATATGACAATAGCTCTAGGCATCTGTTCTTTTCCCCAACTTCCTTTGCAGCTAAATTTGACCATATGACATAGTTCTAATAGTTTGAAGGGTTAGAATCAAGAGCTCAAAGTGAATGTCTTGAAGGGTTTCTGGGAAAGCTTCAGTTTTCTCAATAAAAGGGCAGTACTACTGTTATATTTTCTTTCTTTCATAGTGAAGATTAAGCATGTCAAACTTGCGGCCTGCGGGCCACATGAATATTTTTTTCGTCCCAGCCAATATAATGGTATGTAAGAAATGTTTTAATAAAAAAGTTTATAACTTAATTTTTATAATATCCTTTTATACATAATTATTAATAATGAACCACAATGTTCGCTAATGACTGATTACTGTAATCGTGTTGCATTATTTCCCTTACACCCAGTTTCATCACTAATACTAGCAGTGAATATTTTAGCATCCGATTGTCAAGTCATTAGTCTTGCACTGACTTGTTTGGTGTGAGCAACAGGAAATATTTTGCTTTCGGAGAACAAGATAAATAGGTTTATTTGCATTACACCTATTAGTTTGTGCAGTTATTCAGTGTCTGGTAAGTTAATGTTCAAGAAAAATATTAATTTTTATTAAAATGTTCTATTATTTTATGTTAATGATTTCTTATTTATTTCCGCCCTTTGTATTCAGCATGTCTCTATCGAAATAAATCTATGGTTCTATGAAAATTGAGGGATCAATCTGGGTTTAATTTCTTCAAAATTATTTATTAATTGTCATCATTATTTTGGTGTGAGCATAACCCCTCACTGAGCCCAACTAGATAAGGCCGTGGTTGGCAAACTGCGACTCGTGAGCCACATGTGGCTCTTTGGCCCCTTGAGTGTGGCTCTTCCACAAAATACCATGGCCTGGGCGAGTCTATTTTGAAGAAGTGGCGTTAGAAGTAATTTAAGTTTAAAAAACTTGGCACTCAAAAGAAATTTCAATCGTTGTACTGTTGATATTTTGCTCTATTGACTGATGAGTTTGCCGACCACTGAGATAGGGCAGAGCAGAGCTCATTGTCTTTCCTCTGTCTGACCATCACCTCTTGTTGACATACCTGAGAGATTTTCAGTAAATATTTGAAAGTTGGCCGAACTCTTTGATGGACAGGAAATGTTAGTTTAAAATATTTTAACAAAAGATAGGATAAGTTGAAAATATATTTTAAAATAGCGTATTTCAAATGAGCAGCATAAGAGCAGTATTAGGTTACAGCTTCCATCAAGTTTCCATATGAGTAATTGAACTAACGAGGGGCCTCGTTGAAAACGATCTCATTTAAACAGAAACCGAAGTGTTGTGCATTTAACCTGCCAGAAGAACAGGTCTTCTTTTCATGCTAGGCCTATAAAGAAGAAGGCAGAAAGGCCATTAAAATTCGTAATTTGTAAGCAGTACAGCAGTGGAGACCTCTGTGTCAAAAGTTACATCTAGTCCTTCTGAGATAAAGATCATATTTCCGAGTAAATCAAGGTAGCCATCAGAATGAACTATGGAGTCTCTGTACTACTTTATAACATCCAAACAAAGGAGGAATGCAGGATATAAAAGCAGAGAATGCCCGCTGGAGCCTTAGAAATGAATAACAACCTCATAGGAGTAAAGGTTTTTAAAACCCACATATGGATAATGATTTGGAGTAGCTGAAAAGTTTCTCATGTCTTACAGCCCTCTTGATTCCTTCTAAAGTTTCATGCCCTCATTGTGGAGGAAGAGTGAACTGAGGGAGAAAGGAATTTTCTTTATATTTAGATAATCCATTTTAAATGCATACAATATGTTTGCCATTTTTCATGCAATCTATTTCCCCCCCCCCCCCCCCCCAGCTGCCTTATAAGGATAAAATTAAAGGGGCATTCTTTGGGACTGCTGACCTTCACTTACTGGTTATCTAGGTTTCTGCTGAGTACCATTTGTTTTTTTACGGTTGTCAGATGCAAACATTAGAATTTACTGGGAGCAGAAAGATAAGGGCTGAGAGGACAGGAGATGAGAAGAGGAGAGAGCACTGTTTAGGTGGCAGAAGTAGGCCGGAGATTATGACTTCTGAAAACAACCTGGGACTCAGGAAGGAGGCTTTTCTTTTTCATTTGTGTGTTGATAGGAAGGGTTTGGATCGAAAGTCCAGACCTTCAGGAGTTGATTTCCCCAACGCATTTTGCCAGGTTAATGGCTTTCACTGAATCAGTAACCTTAGCCGTTCTGTATTTCTCAAGTGCGTGGTGATGAGACAAAACACAAAACACCCAGCATAACAGTCAGGTATTTAGACAAAATACAGAGAATTATTTATTAAAACTACAATGGAGTCCTTATTAACCTTACCTTATATGTAGTGACAGAATTGTGACCAATGTTTTAAATTTTTCGTCTGGTAGTGCTCAGTCCTGCAGCCATAAATAAGTCCTGCTTTCTTTTTATACTTACTAACAGTTCTTTGGAAGACAGTGTTGTTTAGGTCTAGACCCAAGGGTTACTTTGACCCATTTTCACATTCCAAAGGTCTGAGACACAAGATATGTGAGACAGTTTCTCCTGGATGGCAGTTCCGACTCCTTTTTAAAGCATATCGTTTTAGTATATTGATTGTTACATGGTTAAGTTACTCAGTTTGTGGTGTTTTGTTATGGCAACCTTAGTAAACTAAGATAGATATATTAGAAAGAGAGACATCAGGAAGAGAGATAAAGTTAGGGTTTGGGACTGAGTAAAAAGGGGAAATATTTTTCTGACCTTGGATGTACTCAACCTGATATTGATGAGATAAGTATAAAGAAAATAAGTAGACAAGGACACAGGACCTTGTTACAAAAATAAAACCAACTAGGTTTGGCATCATCCTGTTCGCCAAAAGGTTGCTGGTTCGATTCTCAGATGAGGCACTTTGCTGGGTTGCTGGCTTGATCCCTGATAGGGGATGTGCAGGATCAATGTTTTTCTTTCCTTCCCTCTCCCTTCCTCTAAATAAATACATAAACAAATAAATAAGATATACATTCACACGAAATAAAAGTAAACTTAGAATTGTTTAGAGTGAGGATATAGAAAATACCCCAGGTTCTTTGTAGGTGTCATGATTTTTTTCTCGCCAACAAGAGTACCCCAATTTAGATAAGAGTAATCGTGTGCCTCCCTTGAAGCTAAAGGTGCCCATGTAAAACAGACCTAGTGAATGAGATGGAAATGGAACTACGTGCTGGTGCTTCTGTGCCATCTATTTAAAAAGCAGACAGATTAAGTTGGCACGTGCCTTCTTCCTTTTATCTCTTTGTTTTCCTGCCTGGGACATTGATGTAATGCTCTGGATGAGGCATTCACCTTGTGACTATGAGGGGACAAGCATGTGTTAAAGACATCTGAGTGGAATGAAGATTCCTGAATAGATTCAGACCTGCCATAGAGTAACTCTGAACTCCATTCAAACAAGAAAGCCAAATACTCTGATTTAAGTCATCATTTTTTATTTTTTTTTTTGTAGGGGAATGCAATTTCTTACTGTGCAGTTATTTTTGTAATGGAAATATACTGAGTGGCTAGGTTATTAAGACCACCTCACCCGTACTTTGTTGGGCCACCTTTTGTCTTCAATACTGTGGCGATTCTTCTTAGCATTGACTCCACGAGATGTTGAAAGATGATGCAAGGAATCTGACCCCATGCCTGATGAATAGCACTGACCAGTTCTGTGAGATTTGATGGTTGTGGAACCAGCTGCCTGGTGGCTCTTTTAACTTCGCCCCACAAATGCTCAATTGGATGGAGATCTGGTGATTGTGGGGGCCACCTAAGCAAGGTAAAGTCTCCCTCATGTTCTTGAAACCCCTCCTGCGCCATACGAGCACCATGGCATGGCACATTGTCTTGTTGGAAGAAGCCATCTCCACTGGGATACACCATCAACATAATAGGATGAACTTGATCAGCAAAGATACTTAGGTAAGTTGTCCTATTCAGATGTTGTTCCACACAAATTAAAGGGCCCAAATCATGCCAGGAAAACATGCCACAAACCATAACACTGCCTCCACAGGCTTGAAGGGTTGTACTCATGCATGTGGGGTGCATGCTTTCATGCTGTTTCCACAAAATTCTCACTCTGCCATCTGCATGATGCAACTTGAAACATGATTCATTGGACCACAAATAGAAATATAGAAAGGAAATTAGATAGAGTGCATTTATATTGAGAAAAACAAAATCAAACAAGTAAACACATGCAAAAAATATCTAATAAAATCTATTTAAATGTAAGAGTTAAAGGTGTACACAGAGAACACTTAAGCAAATTCTCATTTTTATAATACATTTAAATAAACAGGTTGGCCTGTTTTCTAAAATTAGGAATGCTTAGTCCTTGGGGGACATACATCTAATTGTAGATTTTATTTTATGATATGTAATGTTCTTTATTTAAGAGAAACATCATGAGAGGTTAGATGTTTTGATCTTTGGCTACCTAATATAATTTTTTCTATAAAATTTTGCATTTGTATTTAGTTCAATAGGCACATTAGGCAAGGGAACAAATAAGTCATTACAGACTTCTATGAAGTTACTATTTCCATAAATTTTGAATGGGCCTTTAAGTTTTAAAGATGACCAGATTGTTTTATGTAATTGGCACTTGACTCTGCATGGAAATTAAAATAAATATTCAATGCTGGAAGAAGAGCTCAACTCCAGTTCCGGAGGCAGAAATGACTTTGCTCTAATTCCTTCCTATGTATTAACTGCCTATGTAAAGTCTGAGAACTAAAAATAAACAAATGAATTACTTTTCTTGTAATTTATTTAAAGATAGGAGGTTATTAAATAATTTAACATCATTAACCTGTCAAGTATAGTCTTTATCAAAGAGAGCACCATTTGTAAGGCAACCTTATAGCTTAAAAGCAATTACATGCACAAATGGCTGCAGGATAAGAGAGATAATGGAAAAAAAGGTAAAATTCCTAGCAGTAAAACAACAAAATAATTTTAAAAAGGGAGATTTCAAGTTACCTCACCCCTTTCAGAAATTAGCAGTTCAGTAGCATGATATTGTGGGTAAAGTTAGGGGGTCAAATATGTTCTAATTCATTCCTTTCATTTAGATATAATACCTGGCACCAGGTGAGCAAAGGATTAGAGATTTATTTTTCTTAAAGAATGCTAGACTTATTTATCAAACAAGTACTTTTTGAGCACTTATAATGACAATTTTCTGTGATTATTACTATGCAACCCAGGGGAGATAAAAAAGGAAGCTGAATCATGCTCATGGACTCAAGAGGTTGTGAGTGATGCTGAAAAGGTAGTAGGTGAAATCTATCCAGAGAAGGTCAGTGGAGGATGTTGCAACAACCTGTTAACTTGGACGTTTCTAACTAGAATTTCTAAAACATTTGTGATAAGAACAAAACCCAGTTATTGCCTAACCAAACAATTTTGTGAATGATCTAAGTGAATATGACAATAGTGAAGAAAGATATAATGGTAGGCGTTCAAAATTGATGAAATATTAACAACCATTTGGTTTTTAACAGTGTCTTTACTTGCAAACAGTTATAAGTAATATAATATATTTTAAAGCAGAAGGAAAAAAAAAACTATTTTAATTGTGTCAGCATGGACTTTATAATTGACTAGAGGCCCAGTGCATGAATTCATGTATGGGTGGGGTTTGGCTGGCCTGGCTCCAATTGGGGCAGATTGGGGCCAGGTCTGATGGGAGGAGGGGATGGTGGTGGTTGGCTGGTCGGCCTGCCTCAATTGAGGCCGATCAGGGCCAGTCTGGCTGGGGGAGGGGCTTCTGGTGATTGGTGGTGGGCTCCACCCTCGAATGGGGTGAGGGGGGTCCATCGGAGGTTAGTGGTCAGGGGAGGGGCTGTGGACAGTTGGCCAGTAGGCCCTGCCCCTGATTGGAGTGGGGGGGAGCAATCAAGGCTTGAGTTAGCTGGGGGGAGGGGCTGTGGGCTGATGGGGGCCCATCAGGGGCAGGGCTGGCCAGGGGGTGGGGCTGCAGGCAGTTGGCCAGCCAAGCCTGCCCCCTATTGGAGTAGGGAGGCGATCAGAGGCGGAACTGTCTGGAGGGAGAGGCTGTGGGCCAATCAATCGGGGGCTGGCCAGGGGGAGGTGCTGCAGGAGGTGGCCTGCCCTCAATTGGGTGGGAGAGGCTGTTCAGGGGTGGGACCAAGTGGGGGAGGGGCTTCAGGAGGTTGGCCAGCAGGCCCCACCCCTGATCTGGCCATTAGCTGGCCGCAATGGGTGTCATTCTGGTTGTTATGGCATTACAGTTGCTGGCTTTTTATATATATAGATTAGTTTCTTGTGTAGACTTAAAAATTTTTTTTAAGTATACCCAAAAGTAAAAGTAAAAATAAAATGTTTTGAAGCTATTTGGCTATTGTTGCTGAGTTGGAGAAAATAATGCATGTATCTTTGACTTTTCAAATATTTCACTTCATATTTTTGTTTTTCAGTCTTCTCTTGCACAAAAACATGGTAGAATGTCTTTGGTATAACCTCTATTTTTCTATGTATTTTGCTGCTGCTAATATTAAAACTTTCCTAACCTACTTTAGGTTGTTTTTGAGCTTTGAAATCTTCCTGGACTGTCCCATTGTCAAGTCTAAAGGCTGCCTAAGCCAGGGTGCATTATGGCTTTTCTAGCTATTTATATATCCCATATTGAATTTGTGGTCATAGCCCCATGATAGATACTGGTTAATTCCTACTGTTATCCCTCAGTTGCTGACATTTCTTTCCTTAACCATTCTCCGATCGCTTCCAATCTGTTATTATCAAGCTTGAATCCTTTGATGTCTTGGAATTTTGGTCCTGTCCATTCATGTGTAGTTCAAACATGGTATTAGGTGATTAACATGACTATTGCAACCTAAAGCAATAATACTCTCTTGGAAAATCCTCACTTTAAACCTCAGATACAATGGGTATTCTTTATGAATTTTTCATACACACAGAAACCAAGGCTATTTCTGGGAGAATGTACTAAAATCAAAAGCACCAGACAAGCAGTAACAGCCCAGAGGTTTTTTTTTTTTTTTTTTTTTTTAATGTCTAAGTTTAATTAGATTTTCCACCTTTCAAGTTCTTTCTGAGCTATTACTTCAATTAACCCTTTATGTTTACATCTGTCAATCAATCCAGGTGTCTAATATTTTCTGAGTGTCAGTCATTGTCATAGATATTTTGGAGGCGATAATAATCAATAATATAGATATTCTCATTACCTTTAGAGAGCTTGGATTTTGATTAGCAATATGGATAAGTAATCAGGAAATTTAAATTTGTGTGTGTGAGTGTGCACTTGCATATTAAAGGTTTTGAGAGCAAAAGTGAAAAGTTCTGTGATGATATACTGGAAAAGGAACTATCTGGGATTTAAGGATACAGAGTGGTGTCTTGAAAGAAGGACTATTTAAACCGAACCCTGAAGTTACAGTAAGAGACAAAGAAAGTGGGGTAGAGAAATGACACATGCAGAGCAAGCACCAGAGATGTTTGAGGAACTGAAAGCAGTTTAGCATAGTGTGAGGCAGAAATAGGAAAGTAGGGAAATAAATAGGAAAGTTTACTGAAGTATTAAGCAGAGTTCTAATTATGAAGGACTCTAAAGGAACAGATCATCTGAAACTCAGCAAAGGGAAATCATTAAAGTGTCTTGGATTAGGGAATGATGAGATAGAGTGGAGAATGGATTAGAGCAAAGAAACAGATTTGGACACCATTGTGAGGCTATTGTAGGAATCTATATAAAATGATAAACCAAGATGGTAGTTCTAGGGTTGAACAGAAGTCAACGGATTTGCAAAAACTCTGCGAGGTATGCTGAGCAGAATTAAGGAATGATTTAATGTTGGGAGAGTAGATAAAGTTGATTATAATGATTACATTATTGTCTTGAGTATGCAGTGGTGATATGTATACAGATAAGAAATGTAAGAGGACAAGAAGTTTTGGGGAAAGGCAATGATGAATTATTCTGGGACATGTTGACTTTGAAAGGTGAACAGAGCTGCAAAGTTGGAAATACCAGTGTAAGTAGAATAATATTTTCTCAAGCTTAGAAGAGAGTCCTGGAGAGGAGATTGAAATCAACATATAGAAGTTACTAAAGCCATAGAAATTAAGGGAGAGCAATATAGAGTGAAAATAATTTGCTTAACTGAACTTTAAGGACAATAACATTTAAAGATAGGATAGAAATAACACACACACACACACACACACACACACACACACACACATCCCAAAAAAGCAAAACAGGGGAAAGAAAACCAGGAAAATAAAATGCAATGAATTCAAAGGTAGAAAATATTTTAAAAAGGAAGGAGTGGATAATGTGTCAGATAATTAAAAAAAAAAAATTAAAGTGAGAGAATAGATTAGTGTCCACTGATTTAGGTAGGCTGCTTTTGGAACATAAGCCATGTTACTGTGGATTAAAGAATGAGTGGAAAATAAGGAGATAGCGTCTACAGAGGAATCTTTCAAAATTAGCTGTGAATGGGAAGAAAGTGTTGGAATAGTTGATGGACTAGGTTGCAAGACAGGAGACTTGAGAGGTTTATATACAGGTACGAATTGGTTTTATAGAGAACTAGAGGCCTGGTGCAAGAAATTCGTGCATGGGGGCAGGGAGGTATCCCTCAGCCCAGCTTGCACCCTCTCCAATCTGGGACCCCTCGAGAGATGTCTGACTGCCTGTTTAGGCCCGATCCCAGTCGGACATCCCTCTCACAATTCAGGACTGTTGGCTCCCAACTGCTCGCCTGCCTGTCTTTCTGATTGCCCCTAACCGCTTCTGCCTGCCAGCCTGATCATCTCCTAACCACTCCCATGCCAGCCTGATTGATGTCTAACTGCTCCCCTGCCAGCCTGTTTGACCCCAACTTCCCTCCTCTGCTGGCCTGGTCACTCCTAACTGCTCTTCCCTGCAGGGTTGATCACCTCCAACTGCCCTCCTGTGCAGGCCTGGACCCCCTCAACTGCCCTCCCTTGCAGGCCTGGTCCCTCTCAACTGCCCTCCCCTGCTGGTCATCTTGTGGTGGCCATCTTGTGTCCGCATGGGGACAGCTATCTTGATCTTGTGTGTTAGAGTGATGGTCAATCTGCATATTACTCTTTTATTAGATAGGATAGAGGCCTGGTGCATGGGTGGGGGCCAGCTGGTTTGCCCTGAAGAGTGTCCCAGATCAGGGTGGGTGTTCCCTTAGGCCCTAAGGCTTAGGGTATGGGGCAGCCTGGGTGAGGGACCTGTGGTGGTTTGCAGGCCAGCCATGCCTGTTGGTGACCCAAGCGGATGCCCTGGTATCTGGAATTTATTTATCTTCTACAATTGCAACTTTGTAGCCTGGAGTGGAACCAAGGCTCCTGCTCAAGCTGTGGCTGCCGCCATTTCTACAATTGAAACTTTGTATACTTGAGTGGAGGCCTGGGCCCACCAGAGTGTGTGGAAAGCTTGGCTTCCTCTGTTGCTGAGGACATCCAAGTCTCCCTTCTGGTAGCCATCTTGGCTGGCTTTATTTGCATATTCGCTCTGATTGGCTGGTGGGCATGGCTGGTAGGTATGGCTTGTAGGTGTAGAGGAGTGATGGTTAATTTGCATATTACTCTTTTATTAGGTAGGATTGTGGAATTATGGTTTTCATAATAAATGAGACTGATGGAAAATTCCTTCAGAATGGATCTTCTTTTATTTTTATTTAAGTTCTTTATTGTTTAAAGTATTACATAAGTCTCCTTTTTCCCCCCATTGACCTCTCCCCATCTGCTCCCAACCCTTAGCACATGCCCTCACCCCACTACTGTCTGTGTCCATTGGGGTTATGCTTATATGCATGCATACAAGTCTGTTGGTTGATCTCTAACTCCATCCTTCCCCTGCCTTCCCTCTTAGGTTGGGCAGTCTGTTCCATGCTTCTGTCTCTGGTTCTATTTTTGTTCATTAGTTTATGTTGTTCATTATATTCCACAAATGAGTGAGATCATGTGATATTTATCTTTCTCCATGACTTATTTCGCTTAGCATAATGCTTTTCAGGTCTTACCATGCTGTTGCAAATGGTAAAAGTTCTTTTTTACAGCAGCTAGTATTCCATTGTGTAGATGTACCACAAGTGTTATTTTTTATTATTTGAAGTATTACATATGTTTCATTTCCCCCACATTGATCCCTCCCCAGCCACTCCCATCACCAGAACATGCCCCCACCACTGCAGTGTCCATGTCCATTGGTTATGCTTATATGCATGCATACAAGTCCTTTGGTTGTTCTCTTACTTCCCTCCCTCCGCACCTTCCCTCAGAGGTTTGACAGTCTGTTCAATGCTTCTCTGTCTCTGGACCTATTTTGTTAATCAGTTATGTGATATTTACTTTTCTCCGACAGACTTACTTAGCTTAGCATTAAACTCTGTGTCCATCCATGCTGTTGAAAATGGTAAGAGTTCTTACTTTTTTACCACAGTGTGGTATTCCATTGTGTAGATGTACCACAGCTTTTTAATCCACTCATCTGCTGATGGGCACTTAGGCTGTTTCTAAATCTTACTTATAAATTGTGCTGTTATGAACACAGGGGTGCATATATCCTTTCTGATTGGTGTTTCTGATTTCTTGGGATATATTCCTAGAAGTGGGATTACTGGGTCAAACGGGAGTTCTATTTTTAATTTTTTGAGGCAACTGTTCTCTACAGTGGCTGCACTAGTTTGTATTCCCACTAGCAGTGCAGGAGGGTTCCTTTTTCTCTGCATCCTCAGCAGCACTTATTGTTTGTCGATTTGTTGATGATCATCATTCTGACAGATGTGAGATGGAACCTCGTTGTTGTTTTGATTTGCATCTCTCAGATGATTAGTGACTTTGAGCATGTTTTCATATATCTCTTGGCCTTCTGTATGTCCTCTTTTGAAAAGTATCTCTTTAGGTTCTTTGCCAATTTTTTGATTGGATTGTTTATTTTCCTTTTGTTAAATTATAATGAGTTGTTTATAAATTTTGGAGATTAAACCCTTATCTGAAATAGCTTTGGCAAATATGTTCTTCCATGCAGTGGGCTTTCTTGTTGTTTTGTTGATGGTTTCTTTGCTGAGCAGAAGCTTTTTATTTTGATGTAGTCCCAACTTTGTTCTTCTTTTTCAGGATTGCTGTGGCTATTCATTTTATTTTATTTTATTTTTTTATTCCATATGAATTATTGGAGAGTTTGTTCTAGGTCTGTGAAATATGCCATTGATATTTTAATGGGAACTGCATTGAATCTGTAGATTGCTTTGGGTAGTATGGAGATTTTAATGATGTTGATTATATATTAATCCATGAACATAGAGTTTTCTTCCATTTGTTTATGTCTTCCTCTATCTCTCTCTTTTTTTAATGTCCTGTAGTTTTCTGATTACAGATCTTTCACCTCCTTAGTTTAGTTTATTCCTAGATGTCTTATTTTTTGTTGTTGTTGTAGTGGCAAATGGTTTTGTTTTTTTTTCTTCTCTTTCTGTGAGTTCATTATTAGTTTATAAAAAAGCCATATATTTCTGGGTGTTAATTTTGTATCCTACTACATTGCCGAATTCTAGAAGTTTTTTGATGAAGTCTTTAGGGGTTTTTACTTACAATATCATGTCATCTGTGATTAATGACAGTTTTACTTTTTCTTTTCTAACTTGGATGCCTTTTATTTCTTTGTCTTGTCTGATTGCTATAGCTAGTACTTGTAGTACTATGTCCAACAGGAGTGGTTAGAGTGGGCATCCCTGTCCTGTTCCTGTTCTTAGGGGAAATGGTTTTAGGTTTTGCCCATTGAGTATGATGTTGGCTGTAGGTTTGTCATATAGGGCTTTTATTATGTTGAGGTGTGATCCCTCTATTCCCACTTTGCTGAGGGTTTTTATCAGGAAAGGGTGTTAAATTTTGTCAAATGTTTTTTTCTCTATCAATTGCTATGATTATGTGATTTTTTTTGTCTCTCAATTTGTTTTTGTGATACAATAACAATGTTATTGATTTGCGAATTTTATACCAGTCTTACATCCCCAAAATAAGTCCCCAGACTGGATCCTCTTGGCACTTCAATTTTAATGGTGTGGTTTTCAGTTGTGTTGGTTCCAAAAGTTAATATTACTTGTATTGAAGTATGCATCAATCACAATATTTATTTTTTAATTAATAGACTATTTTAAGAAAAGTTCTAGATTCACAGAAATATCGTGAGGATAGTACCTGTTTCTTTTCATTTTTTAAAAAAATGTAGCTATTTGGAAATTTAAATTTACATATGTCACTCACACTCTATTTCTATCAGATAGCGTTGGAGACTGTTAAAATGTGTGATTTACTTATTTTTTTATTGGAAATAAGCTGATTATGATTTTTGAATTGTTTAGCATGTATCTACTGATACTTTTATATATGCAGAAAAAAAGCACAGGTAGTTTGGCATTCAAACATTAATGTTTCCAATAGACTTTTCCCATGGTGGGAAGAGTTAGTAATTAATTGGTTGAGTCCAATATTTATGAACGAATATGGCCCTGATGAGTCAAATGACATGTGTGAAACATGTAGGGGACTTGTTATCAGCTCCCTAGTTATGTGGTTTTATGTCTTTTAATATACTTCATACTGTTAGAGTGTATTCCTAAATTCGAACTTGGTTTGGATTTCTAGACCACATTGAAATCATCAATGTCATTTCTCTGCTACCTTTTCCATCAGAAAAGCAGCTTCTGTTTTACTCTGAACATTCTCATGATCTATACTAACACTTGAATCATAACAAGTTATTTCTTTAGCCTTGAGGTCTGTGCCTTTCACATTCTGTAGACCATCACACAATTTTCCAAAATTGCTTTTTTTCTCAGCAGATTTCTCTGGGATAGTTTATGCTTCATTTATATTTCCACATGAATGAAACAATCTAACTCATCCATCATTTTGATTGCTATCCTTTGGAACATTTCCTATATTTAAACTATTCTGTATTAGAGAAACCTCAGTACTTTTCTTTTCTTGAAAATAAATGCAGTCTCCATGTCATGAACAGGTTGTGTTTCAAAAGAGCAGGAATCATGTTACAACTGGTTTCAGCCCCAAGGCCAGCTCACCAGTCAAATTGTATACCCAAAGTAGAGGACTGTACCAATTACGCTATGAATATTAACACTGCACACTACACTGTTTTCATGAAAAACCGCACATTTTCAATTTGGCATGGCAACAATGCATCTTCTTTTACTGTGATGGCATAACAGAAGTCTGCCTATTTTTTAAACAAATGCAGGGACAACCTTCCTAGACTAATGGTTGTGGGTACCGCTAAGGTTAATTTAGGGATTTAAGCAGCTAAAGTGTTTGGAAAAAACTCTCTTTTTGATACTGAATCCTGTCTTTAATTTCCTGTCTTTAATTTTTATTTATTTATTTATTTATTTATTTATTTATTTATTTATTTATTTATTTTAAAAATCATTATTATTGAAAATATTACATATGTCCGCTCCCTCCCCCCATTGAATTTGAATTTATTTTATTTTTTAAAAATCTCCTATCTTTGTGTCCCTCCCCCCCACAACATCATTAATGACTTAGAAATGAAGTGTGTGTTCATCATGGTCCAATATAGAAAAAAGTTATTTTTTCTTTATTTTCTATTTCTAAAACAACAAAAATTCTCTTTTTCTCATTATTTATTTTCCACTTGCAGGAGAAAAGCAATAGCCACCTTTCCTATGTGGCATTACCCTTGTCCTTTCATTTAATGATTTTAAAGGTGCATATGAATGATGGAAGGTAATCTATACAAGAGGGGCTTAAAGACATTGATCCACATTTCTGTGGCAAATCAGTCTTAGGCCAGACTGGAGCTTTATCGAAGGCACTAGCTCTGGGATGGAGAGAAGCTCTTGTGGAGCCTGGATAAAAGCTGATGACGCAGTGCCAGTGGGAATGACAAGGTCTAGGACAGGAACAGGGCAGAGTGGGGCAGCTACTGAGATTCCAGCATTTCCTCTTTATTTTATTTATTTATTTATGTATTTATTTATTTATTTATTTATTTATATATTTTATTGATTTTTCACAGAGAGGAAGAGAGAGGGATAGAGAGCTAGAAACATTGACGAGAGAGAACCATCAATCAGCTGCCTCTTGCACACCCCCTACTGGGGATGTGCCCGCAACCAAGGTACATGCCCTTGCCCGGAATCAAACCCAGGACCTTTCAGTCCGCAGGCCAATGCTCTATCCACTGAGCCAAACCGGTCCCGGTTCCTCTTTCTTTAGATTTTTAAAATATTTTTATTGATTTCAGAGAAGAAGGAAGAGGGAGAAAGTTGGGAACATCAATAATGAGAGACAATCATTGATCAGCTGCCTTCTGCATGTCCCCAACCCCTGGGATCTAGCTCGTAAACCAGGCATGTGCCCTGACTAGGAATGGAATCGTGACCTCCTGGTTGATGGGTTTATGCTCAGCCACTGAGCCATAACGGCCGGGCTAGATTTTTCTCTTTTGACCTTGACTACAGGAAAGGCTGGCAAATGGAGAGAAGAAGGATCAAAGGACAAAGGATCATAGCTATCAAAAGGATAGCTTGAAGGCAAGGAGAAAAGGGGAGATGGAAGACTTTTCCCAAAGTATTTTCCCTATTGTGTGTGTGTGTGTGTGTGTGTGTGTGTGTGTGTGTATATGGTTACACCATTTTAGATTTTTAAAAAAAATATCTCTTGTATCATCAACTTCACTTCCCTTTCAAAAGATACCTTACCTATACCATGGTTTATGTTCAGTTAACTCTGTGCTTATGGAATTCAACTTGACATTCATGGAAATAACATTCATTGAGTGGCCATTCTATAGTGTGAGTTCAGACTCTGTAAGCAGACCAAGATGTTTAAACTTATGTCCTTGAAGTTTGTGATCTTATAATATTTAAAAGCATGCTTCTTGGAATGTTCACTTCCAAGAAAAAAGCGAGCTAAGGTTGCTTGTGACACCTATGAATAAACAAATTTAAACTAGTTTATTTTCTTCAGAATTTCACCGAGTTCTTAATATGTTACACATATTATTTCTTCCTAAAAGGGAGGTGCAGTGTTCATAATTCAATTGATATTATTAACCAAAGAATTTTTTTTAAACACTACTTCCAAGAAACTAGGAACTTTAAGAATAGAGTATATGAAATGCTGAAATATATTTCATTTTAATATCATTTCCTATTTGTTTTAAGGCTAGGCCTCCTCTTAAAACATAAATTTAAGAGCTCAAGGAAAAATATATTTATCTTTTGGCATTTGTCATTCTGCAATTTTATCAGCATTACTATTTGAAATGAACTTTACTATTTATTTGGAGAAAGGAATTCTATAACAAAACAAAATATGATAACCACCAATCTGGGTCAAATGCCTCACTTGTGTAAGTTAGGAAACTTGGGTCTGTCCAGACATTCCTTGCAGTGATTTATTGTAGCCTTTATAACAAGCTAAGGATCAGAGGCCCAGCTCAGGGTTCTTTTGCACTTTCCAAACTACAGGGAATAAGTCCAGTAACGCTCATATATAATAAAAGTGGGCTATCATAAGATCCCACTACTCAGTGACAACAGAATTTAGTTCTTCCCAACCTGTTACTCAAAAGTATTTGCTGATTTATTTCATGAATACCACACTTTCTCATTAAGAGAAGTTAAGGCATTTCACCAAAGTTAAATTAAAGCGTTTCAGCAAAGTTTTACTCTTCTGCAACTTGTACTTTATTAGAATAATAAATATTCATAGTGTACTATTTTATTAAATTTTTAAATATTTTCTGTTATTTTTTCAATTAAAGTAGCTATACTAATGCATGTTAAGTAAATTTCTTGTTACTTATTTCAGTTGTTCTCTATTTCTTATGGCTTCATTTTCTCATTATGGGTTAAATTTCTCATCTGCCTGTCATTGTGATGAAGGAGATGATTATGGGCTTTGGAGTAGATCACAGCTGTGCTTGAATTCCAACTCCATCCTTTGCTAGGTGTTGACCTTGGACATAGCACAAACATCTTTCAGCCTGACGTTCCTCAATAGAAACAGGATGTGATGTCTTTTTTTAGGTTACTAAATATGTTCACAGGCCGTTCAGACCTCCAGCAACGTCTTACATTATAGGCCCCTTCTTCTCTTTTAAAAAAATAAATATAATTTTATTGATTTCAGAGAGGATGGAGGGGGAGAGAGAGATGGAAACATCAATGATGAGAAAGAATCATTGACTGGCTGTCTCCTGCATGCCCCACACTGGGGATCAAGCCCGCAACCTGGGCATGTGCCCTGACCTGATATCAAACTGAACTGTGACCTCCTGGTTCATAGGTCGACATTCAATCCCTGAGCCATGCTGGCTGCACCATAGGCCCATCCTTTTTGTTTCTTGTCATGGAAGCCCACTGTCACCACCCCTCTCTACTCACTCCATCACTTTTGGATGTCTTTCCCCCAAATGCAGGTTGCATTGAATTACAGACAGATCTCATCCCCACCACTCATTATCATGAGTATCATCACATGCCAACTTTACCAGGCTCATAGTATGGTATTGGAAAATTTTATTTTTCCCTCTCTCCTTAAAAGAATTATTCCAAGAAAAGAAGGAGAGGAGAGGATGTCACCAATTCCATGAACTAATTTACTAAAACATAATTCAACCTAGCTTTCTTATCTCTTTCTAGTGTGCTGCTGATTGCTCTGACTTAGATTTTGGCTACTGATGCTCTCAGGATGCACAGTGCCAGCACCTTCCTTATTTTCAGTTTTTACTCATCTTTTTTTCTTCTTGATTTTTTTTTTCTGCTTGAGCTTATCATATGGCCATGCCTTTTACTTTACAAAGAGGACCGAAAAAAAATGTTATAATGCCAGTGTGCAAGAATCTATGTATTCTTCCAAAATGTCATTATGCCTAAAATATTAATTTTGTGGTCAGTCTATCTATCTATCTATCTATCTATCTATCTATCTATCTATCATCTATCTATCTATCTATCTATCTATCTATCTATCTATCTATCATCTATCTAGTTTTCCGTGACTTTCTACTCTTATCTTCTCATTACAGTCTTGCCCGAGTTTTATCAGCCAAAAACAACTAAATTCAATTTGCCCATGTGAACATCAGGAGTTGCTTTATCAATGCCCCACCATAAAATCTTCCATGCCTTCCATGATTGGCCCAGGATGATAGATGCCAAGCAGGTAGAGAGTGTCAGAGCCCTAACAGGAGTACTAACACCCATATCTTTCATTAAGAAAGAGCTAAACAGCTTGGTTGCATTCAAACTGTATTACATATAAATGAGAAAACTTGCTCTTGGACACTTGCCTGTGTTTTACTTCCAGGAAGTGTCCAGATATCCAACATTTTGCTCATATATGAAGACATTCTGCCTTTAAACAAATTCAGATAGGAAAATTTTACTGCAGCTATTACAAAAGTTAAAACTGAAGCCAAAATTCTCTAGCTAATATTCTCCAGCAAGTATAATCCTTAGCTGTACAATTTGGAATAATTACATCACTCATGAAAGATAGTTTAGTATGTCCCAAATGGCACTATTTAAATGTCCATTTGTTATTGTGTTAAATCAGCTAAATGACATAGCTAAAATTGAGCAAGCTAATAAAATTAAGAATAGGGTGATTATAACATTAGTGAAGCATTTAGGCATTTTAAATCCTAAATTTCGATGCTTGCCTCGCAGCAGAGGTCACTGGCATTATAACATTTTCTTCTGTCCCCTTTGGGTTTCTGCTGAAATATGTTATCTTTAAAAGTGACATGTAACTGAGAAAACCAGCAAATAACATGCAGCTCCTTCCACAGTTATTCTATGTTGAAGTGAAAATCAGTTTTTTTTGTTTCAAATTTTTTAGTATGAGGAAAGGAAAAAAAAAAATCTTGGTCAAAATAAAGAAATCACCAAGGATCTTACATAGCTTTCGTCTTTCTAGGCATTAATTTTGTTGTCTTTGGTGACGTTCAGTAACAAAATGTTAAAGATTATTAAAAAAAAATTTACCTAAGGATATGTGTTTTTTTTTTTTTTAATTGATTTTTAAAGTAACATAGATGAAGGGAGAGAGAGAGAGAGAGAGAGAGAGAGAGAGAGAGAGAGAGAGAGAGAGAGAGAGAGAAATATCGATGTGAGAGAGACTCATTGATCAGTTGCCTCCTATTCACTCCTGAACAGGGATCAAACCTGCAACCTTTAGATGTAAAGGACCATTCTCCAACCAACTGAGCAACTCCACCAGAGCTATTAAGGACCAATTTATATAGACCCTGGTCTCTCAGGGGGAAGATGGCACTTCCTATTAGAAACAGAAGTCTGGCTATCATTTTCCATATACTTAGAAACTTAAAAAACGAGGGATAGGATTACTGAAAGAAACAACATTTTATAAATTGGATTGTAACCAAGATTATAAAAGAAAGTATATCTGTGAAGTATTTGGGATTTTTCCAAGTTCAAAAAGTGCCTTAAGGAGTAGTGGTAGAGAGAGCAATAAAGGATTCAGTGGAATCTACAGCATCCTGGAAATTCTGTTCTTCAGGATGCTCATTTATTTATATTTCACCATCTATTGTTTTCTCAGTAACTTCCATTACTGTCCGAATTTTGTCCTATAGTTAAAGGCTATGATGGGAGGCAGGAGAGAAGCTATCCTAGGTCAAGTCTTGTATTTTTTTCACAAATTTTATTTGAGAATAAAACTAAAGTATTTTAGCTGAGCATGCTAACTGATCTTTATACTATAGATATAAAAGGCTTAGGACAATAACTAAATTTTACAAACCTGTTTTACTATCCTTTATTGCTTGCAATTTATCTTTAATGAATATTCCACACCTATGTAAAGCACAGAATATTTTCTTATTGGAGTTGTGAATATCATAAATTTATTATATATTTAGGAAAAAATGTTTCTTTCTTTTATTTAGTATTTTATTAACTCTACTTCTTTCAAGTACCAGAGTGACAGTTATGTAAAATATTTTAAGATGTGGCTTTTACTCTGTTCATTTTCTTCACATATTTTTATTTTTTATTTTTATTGTAGCTACATTTTCCAAATCTAGTCACATTTTCAGGTAAAGATATATAGATTTTTTTTTAAAAAAACCTTTAAATAGATCTAAACTTATAATTTATTCATTGTGAATACTTTTCTATGAATATACCTAGCTTGGTTTCTTTTACCACCCCACTCCCCCAACCCTCCACTGAGGCATAGATTTTAGTTCCTGCTAAACTCAGGAACTCATGTTGATAATATAAGCAAAATGACTTAAAATCACCCTTTCTTATTAGGATACTCTCTTCTAAGACCAGTCTATGTGATTCACATACAGTGTTGTTTTTTTTCTTCATAAATAGGTTATCTTCTATTCTTCCAAGTGGAAACTTGTCTACCATTTCTCTGCCCTATTATTGAGCTTAGTGAGAATTTTTGCAACTTCATTTACTTTTGTATAAGAAAGCTTGATGTAAAGTGAAGATTGTCTCCTCTCTTCTTAATCACCTAAAACTATATTTCTTAAGACCTTATCACCACTAATAATTGGAGTAAAATTCAATCATGATTCATCACTTTTAATTTTTTTAAAAAAAATCTATTTTTATTGATTTCAGAGAGGAAGGGAGATGGGGAGAGAGAGAGAGAAACATCAATGATGAGAGAGAATCATTGATGGGTTACCTCCTGCATGCCCCCCAATGAGGGTCGAGCCTACAACCCTGGACATGTGCCCTGACTGGGAATCGAACTGTGACCTCCTGGTACATAGGTCAATGCTCAATCACTGAGCCACTGAGGCCGGGCTGTCCTTTTTTCTTGAGACTATTTATGAAATAGAAACAAATGCAATTTTACATTTACACAAAACTTAGGATAGAAAATATAAAAGTGTGACACCAACAACAAACCTCCCATGAACCTATTTTTAGCCCATGGGTGTTAAAGTTAATATGTACCTCTCCAAAAATGTTTAATCGTGGGAACTTCACAAAGACTGGCAAAATGAATTTGTTCATGGATCACTTCTTGGTGTTGCCATCCAAACTAATCCTGTAAGCCTTTTGAAGTTCACTTTTTTATTAAGTGGTTGTTTTGTTGTTGTGAGAGTTGGTGTGAAAATTCCCAATGTACATGTCAATATTTGATAGATAATGACTATTTATGTGACAAGAACAGACATAAGTATGATACTATCGAAATCTGTCAACGTAAACCACAATTAGTATAATTCTACATTGTTGTCATTGCATGACATCATTTGATTTTAAAGCAAACAGATATTTCATCAGAAGAAAAATGTGTAAATGTTGAGTCAGCAGAGCTTAAAGCAATTTCCTGTGCCTTATCATCAAGGAAATCTTGCACAGACAAGCATTTTGGAAACTTTTGAAATGAAGCTAAAACCACAATGGCAAATGTCACATTGTTTCATGCAATTGAAATAAAAGCGAAGAGTTCTTGTTATAAACATTGCAGAAAAAAAAGCCACCCTGGTAACATGCATGTATTTCAATGAATGTCTTTAGCCTGCTAGTTGGAGCATACAACATGTAGCATCACAGAGGAAGGTAGAAACTATAAGAAGTTGACTTTTGGAATTAGTTTGCAATGCTTTTTATTATACACACACACCACCACCACCACCACCACCACCACCACCACCACCACAAAATAAAGCAGACAGTGTGTGTCCAGGGAATTCCTGCCTCCTTTGGGTGGTACTGATGTGGATCCTCAAGTATGTCATCGCTATCCCATGTTAGTGAAGTATGTCTTTAAGGTGAAGGGCCAACTTCTGCAGCTGGGTGAGCATATATTTTTCTTTGAATACTGAGTTTGGAGTGGATGCGAGATGGCTGCTTTATCCTCTGGGAATGGCTGTGTTTTGGATTCTCCCACACTCTGGGCATTTGTCCTTAGGCAGCTTCAGATGGATCCGTGCTGGGCTTTCGAGGGTTGAGCTTTAGCTCAAATGAGGAGGTTGAAAGGATTTTTTTTTTTTTTAAATCTCCAAATGAAAATGCAAAGATTTTTTTTTTTTTTTTGGGGGGGGGACAGAATGTAATTAGCCAAAGTTGGAACTGGGCCAACTAAGAGACGCATTAACAGGCTAGACATGCCCCCAGTTCGTGGAGCATTCCAAAGATGGGGTCACTCGTGACTGTCATGAAGAAAAGATGAAGCACATACAAAAGTCTAAAATGGGTGCATGGGAGACATGAAAAGAGAAACAGTACCATTTTCTCACGAATTAAAGATGAAACTGATGATAGCCATCTCTGCCAGAATTTAAAAATCCAGTGACTGATTTTTCTAAGCAAGCACTAGAAGGCCCCTGCTGGGCACAGGACACGTAATATATGTAGCTGGCACTCTCACCCAACAGGAACGATTGTTTCGTTTAGGGAATGGAGGCCAACTCCTTTTAAGACTTAAAGAAAAGCTCATTTAGGACACATCTAACAACCACTGAAATGAGAACGGGAAGAAAAAAATCTCAGATTTCTGTGCCATGGCCAGCTGACCAAATGTAAAACAAAACAACCCTCCCCTTCCCCAGCCCCAAACTAAAACAAAAGAAGAAGAAAAAGGAACATTTGTCTCTGTGCTTGTTCTGTGCTCATTTTGGCTTGCTTCAGATATTTTTCCAAGTTTAAGTTTGAAATTTGATGACTCTCAGAAGCAGAAATGTTCTTTTCTAGGTGTCTATTGTTTGTTTGTTTGTTTCCTTAAATGACGCTTCTCCTTGAAGTCCTTGAAGTCAAGGAGAAGCGTCATTTAAGGAAACAAACAAACAAACAATAGATGGTTGACTCCAGGATAAAAGGTTGTAGAAATACAGTGAATTTACCTAAAGCAGGGGGAGGGGATTTTCTTTGGTTAGTACAATAGAAAGAAGTCTGAGAACAGTGCCTTTTAAAACATGACATCTGGAAATCACTAGAATTAACTACTTGCTGGAAAAAAACCTCTCCAGATTTGAAAAAAAAAAAAATCTACTCAGAAGTTCTATATATTTTTACCATAAAATTTAACCCTGATTGCTGTTTCATTTTAGGTGAAAAGACAATAGAACATTTGGAAATAAAGATATGTTTATATGCTTTTTTTTTTTATCTTTTCTTTTTTTTTTTTTTTTAGCTCAAAGCCAATTTTGATTTTAACATCAAACTCAGATTTTGGCTCAGCATGAGAGCAAATGCCTCAGGGTGTTTGTTTTTGGTCTTTAACCGAACCTTTTATATGTGAACTTGAAAGAGATCTTCACAGTGTCTCTTGCAAGGGCATTTCATGCATGCCGTGTGGGCTGGTAGAGGGAGCATTAGGCTGGAACTAGGACAACCTGTTCAGAATCCCCAGCCTAGGGACCCTGGACAAACTACTTAACTGCTTGGGAAATGGTGATAATAACATTTACTTTCTTATCTCCGAGATTTGTATTTATAAAAACAATTAGATGAAATAACAGACGTGCAAGCACAGGATTAAATGGATTAAAAGGTTGTATTCAGTAAGTTTTCTTGGTGTGTGTGTTTTTTTTTCTCCCTTCAATGCCCTTGTTTTATATTATAATTTCTCTTCAAATCATTATTTCTATCTTATCTCTGAGTTGTACTTATTTAACTGAAAGTCTATTTAAAATAGAGTTAAATAGCAGAAACCGGTTTGGCTCAGTGAATAGAGCATTGGCCTGCAGACTGAAAGGTCCCGGGTTCGATTCCGGTGAAGGGCATGTACCTTGGCAGCTAATCGATGTTTCTCTCACATCGATGTTTATAACTCTCTATCTCTCTTTCTTCCTCTCTGTAAAAAATCAATAAGATATATTTAAAAAAAGAAAAATAAAAAATAAGAGTTAAGTAGGTAGTTGTGTATATGGGGTGACATTGGCCAATAAGTTCATATGTTTCAAGTGTACATTTCGATCATGTATGACCTGCATATGGAATTCTGTGCCCACCTGCCTAAAGTCAAATCATCTTCCGTCACTAAATATTTGCCCCCCTTTACTCTTTACTACTACCCCACCCTCTTCCCTCTAGTAACCACCAGATGGTTGTCTGGGTCTATGAGTTTTAGCTTTATATTGCACATATGAATGAAAACATGATTCTTAGCTTTTTCTGACTGACTTATTTCACTTGGCGTGATATTCTCAAGGTCCACCCATGTTGTTGCAAATGATAGTATCATATCGATATTTCATCTAATGGCAGAGTAGTAAATATTCCATAGTGCATATGTACCATATATCCTTCATCTAGTCCTTTATTAAAGGTCGCTTTGGTTGTTTCCACCTCTCCATGACCATGATTAAGGCTGCAAAGGACATAGGAATACATATATATTTGCAAATACATGTTTTTGAGTTTTCCAGGCAGATACCCAGAAGAGGGATTGTTGGGTCATATGGTAACTCTCTTAATATTTTTAAGGATTCAACATACAGTTTTCCATAGTGGTTGTACTAGTTTACATTCCCACCAGCAGTGAATGGGGGTCCCTTTTTCTCCACAACCTCTCCAACACTTGTTACAGGTGTGAGGTAGTATCTCATTGTAGTTTTTTTTTCCTGTTAATCCTCACTTGAAAATATTTTTCCATTGATTTTTAGGGAAAGTAGAAGAGAGAGAGACATTGATGTGAAAGAAACACTGGTTGCCTCCTGCATGAACCCCAACCAGGGCCCAGCCAGGTAGAAATCTGCAACCAAGGTATGTGCCCTTGACCAGAATAGAATCTGGGACCCTTTGGTCTGCAGTCTGATGCTCTATACACTGAGCCAAACTGGCTAGGGCTCTCATTGTAGTTTTGATTTGCATTTTCATAATACCCAGTGAAGTTGAGCATCTTTGCATATATCTGTTGGCCATTTGTATGTCTTCTTGGAAGAAGTGTCTGTTCTTTGGCCATTTTTAAATTGGATTGTTTGATGTTGAGTTGTTTGAGTTCTTTATATATTTTAGTTATTAACCCTGTTGGAGCTGTTGTTTACAAATAACTTCTTTCATTCAGTTGGTTGCCTTTTTGTTTTGTTGTCAGTTTCTTTTGCTGAGGGGAAGCTTAGGAGTTTGCTATAGTCCCATTCTTTTACTTTTGCCTTTACTTCCCTTGCCTTAACCCATGTTAAATTCATCTCTCCACATACTTAGTGTCTACTCCTGTGCAGCTGAAAATTACTGGAGGAAAATCACAAAGTCAATGGTTCCCACTTAAAATCCATCATCACTGACATATATATCATATGTTAAGTTAGAAGACTCATATCTAGATTGTTAAAGAAACTAAAACAGTTACCATAGAGTGATGGGAAGACTCTTACATGAATTTTATCTTTATAACTAGACCTAGCAAACTTCTAGAAGTTTACATAGTAAACATATAGAGTTCCTTTCAAACCTGTACATCTGGAAAGGAGCCTTAGAGTAGGAGGTGTTTTCCTATTTGTGAAAACTGGTTCAGGCACACGGAGCTGTGAAATAAAGCTCATTTTGGCACATAGTATGCTGAGGATGACAGAGCCATGAGAAGTAGAGGTAAGGAATGAAAACTGGCAGGCAACTTCAAATCTGTTGCCCACACTGGCTGATATTTGTTAGAAATGTGAGATCAGAACCTGAATATTGGCTCTGGGCAAAGTCCCATGAAACTATGAACTAATGGAAAGAAGTAGAAAATGGACCATGTCTAAAAAAAGGCTTTTATTGAATTCTGTTTTCAATGCTAAGATTTTACCAAGAATGGTAGGTAGCATTTTATGTTAATGTATTAATTACATTTTATTTCAAGAGGAAATGAGTAATCATTAACGTACACAAAATAAATGTGCACGTAGACATCATGCTCTTTTACGCTTTCTTCCCTAATTCTGACATCAACAGCGTGGGCATACAGTAATGTTGATAAATATACTACAAGAAAATGTATGAACTTTTGACATTTATTTAAAATGAAACAAAACAAATGCTTTATTGAGGGTAAAAATAGACTCTAGATTCAGACTGTAACAACATATATGGCTACTTTAAATGCTTGTGTGAGTTTTTTAGTGTTTCATGAAAGCTAATTTGACTAAATATAACTAACATTAGAGTTATATTCAGGATGGAGAGTAGAAAATAGGCAATATTGTAAGTTCAAGGAACAGCATCATTGTCTTATGAAATGTACTTAATTTCTGAAACTTTACCACCATTTTCTATCCCAATTTCTATTATCTATCTATCTATCTATCTATCTATCTATCTATCTATATAAAAGCCTAATATGCAAAGTGTCCCCTTCAGAGTTCAACCTACCGGGAGTTTGATTGCTCTCTATGATGTGTGCTGACCACCAAGGGGCAGTGCAGAATGAAGGAAGGCCCTGTATGGCAGCTGGCAGCCAGGGAAGAGAGGCCCCGGCCAGCAGCTGGCAGCTGCTAGGGACCCTACCTGTGCACTAATTTCATGCACTGGGCCTCTAGTATTAAATAAACTCTGATCGCTGATGCCTCTACTCAGGCAATGTTGTACAATTCTTATGAAGCAAGGATTTGTTAGAGAATTCAAGGAATTTTCATGAGTTAAGAAACTTTAGGGTGGGACCAGTCTAAAATGGTGGCGGGAGGTCTCGTGTGCACTTAGGATGATATGAGCTGTGATTTTCTATTTCTCACCATCTAAAGAATATAAATTTATGGTATTATGATCTCATTAGTCACTACAATGTCTGGCAATAAATGCCATTAAAACACAACTGACCAATAACATAACTTTTACTATTGAATTAAAATGTACTGCAGCTGCAAAGAGTTTAGTAATGGCCTACCCATGGTTAGTTATTGAGTCGGCGAAGGACCAGGAATGTAGATGGAAAATTCAATAACTTATATATCTTCAATATTTTTGCAGCACACAAAAAACAGTCCACAAAATGAATGACACACAGCATGCTGAGACTTTATTCCTCCCACTAGATTGCATTAGCTTACCTTCATTGGTTTTTGCCCCAAGTTAATTTTACTTATTAGGTCTATGAAAACCATGGCCATGTCCTTAGGGCCTCTGGACATGCACACCAAAAACAATCAATTATTTGAAATGCCACAGAATAAACACTATCAGAATAAGCTCCTTGGGAGAAGGAAGGTGTCAGATAATTCAAAGCAATTTATAAATATCTACTCTCAGACACAGTGGGAGACGTGATTCAAACTTTTTTTGAAGGGTGTTTAAACAGAGCTGCTGATATTATGATTACATTTTCTCATGTTTCATGCCTGCAGTAATGTTAAGGCAGCAGAGTTCAAATATTTTCCCTAATATCTGTCAAGCAGCGTAAGAATAATGTGATTAGTTATAAAGGGACACATAGATAATTACTTTGACTCAGTGTTAGCTTTTAAAGTAGAGATTTATTGTCACTGGGATAGTAGAATCTTTGTTGAAATTTCAGTGCTGTTCTTTATGTATTGAAAAATATGTATAAAATAAGCTTTCAAAGTAAATTCATCTTAGATGTATTTTGGATATGATCAAAGTTTGTGTAATTGCTACCAAACACGATGAGGAATGTCAGAGAAAAAAATTTTGAAAGTCAACATAATAGCAATTGCAAAGAAGATTTCTAGGAAGATGACATATTAGGTAAGTGTTGAGTAAAATTATTGATTAAAACAAGTTTACGTAAGTGTTAAGGTCACTATAGTTATGTAGTTCCTGAATTAAAGCACCTATCTGTACAGACATAAGGAGAAAAAGAGAATAATTTAACTTCTAAGTGCCCTGGGAAGTAAAATAGTTTAGTATCAAGGTGACTATAGGCTAGTCATGTCAATGAGAAACTGACTTTGATATCAAGTATCCAACTTTCAATGTTTACATTGTGCTTTGTGCTGGACACATTAAGATCCCACATGTTAAAGGATTATTGTGGGTCAGGCAGCTCGTCTCAATTCTAAATTCAATTCTAAATGATAAACAAACTTCCTGGAATTTAGAAAACCCTTAGGCACAGAGTTATCTTAATGGATTGACTGTTTACTCAAAAGAATCAGTGGAAAGCACAATGGAAATGTGACTGATTATACCTTGAATTTTGAGAGTTGTAACTCAGAGTTGGTAAAACTCAATTTTAGGAGGGAAAAGGTTGGATTTCTAGGTATCTATGATTTAGTGATGTGAAACTCACATTCAATAGACACATAATCCAAGACAACCAATGGTTATATTTTTGTCCTCATTTTATTCCATCTGACAATAGCATTTGACATGGTTCACTGATTCCTCTTTCTTAACATCATTCTTTTGCAGGGTTCATCAAATATTTTCTGTAAAGGGCCAGATAATAAATATTTTAGGTCTGTCTTCCCTACAGTTTCTCTATGATGCTGGGGAAGCTGCCTCTAGGGTGAGCCTGGTGAAGCCTTTTTTTGTGTGAAAATTCTAGGCTAGCAGCATTCTCTTGTAAGGCCACTCAAGAGGATGCCCGAAGAAGCCATTGACAGCTGGAGTCATGCTGGTGACTCTTCACGAGAAAGCCCTCTGGTAGAAGCTGCTCAATGGGAATTGCCTCGTGCTGCAACAAGGTGGTGCTGCTAGAGCCACGTGCTGCAGAAGCCATGATGCTGCTGGAGCCTGCCCTTGGAAGCACATCTGAACCAGGAAGAGAAACATCCTCCTCCAGTGTATCATCAGCACCTCCTACTGACAGAGCTTAGTACTGTGCAGGCTGCAAAGGAGAAACATGTGCAGGGTCTTATGGATGGAGTTCAAATTTCACGTAGAGCCCCTACAGACTCATAAGTTGAAGCCTAGCTAACTTCACGTCCCTCCGAATGAGACTTTTTATTTGGAGCTGTGGTCTCTAAAGAGGTTGAATGAAATCATCAGAGTAGGTGTTGACTAGTGTCTTTTAAGAAGAGATCAGGACACAAACACACACATAAGAAAAGATCAGGTGAGGATGCAGAGAGATGATGTCCATCTGCCAGCCCAGGAGACAGGTATCAGAAGAAACCAGCTCTGCCAACATCTTGATCTCGGACTTCCAGCCTCCAGGATCATCAGAAAATAAATTTCTGATGTTTAAGCCATCTAGTCTGTAGTGCTCTGTTATGGCAGCCCTAGCAAACTAATGCACGGGGTCTGTTTCTATTACTGACTGGTGGACAACGGAGAGTGCACCGGAAGTTGAAATAATACAAACTGATAACCCATATACCAAGTTTATAAACTTGGAGCATTAAAAAAAAAAATTCCCTTAACTTGCTTTCTTACCTGTAAA
Source organism: Pipistrellus kuhlii (assembly GCF_014108245.1). NCBI lineage: Eukaryota > Metazoa > Chordata > Mammalia > Chiroptera > Vespertilionidae > Pipistrellus > Pipistrellus kuhlii. The sequence goes on from NW_023425515.1 coordinate 12,956,495, forward strand.
GATAGAATCCTTGCCAGAATTGAAGGCTCTTTTCAAACTCTTAAAAGTTACTTTCATTTCCCCACTGATCAGCCACCATTTACATAGGGACTCCCTCATTTATAGAAATAATTTCAGGTAGAGCCCAATCTTTGGAATCAGAAGAACCTGTTCATTTTGGCATTTACAGGTTCTGTGCCTCAGCTAAGTCACATAACTCTTTGAACCTCACTGGCTTCATATAAAAATGAGGGTTATAGTAGTCCTCTCCTCATAGTGATGTTATAAGGATGAAGTGAGAGATATATATTTGTGCACTGGGGGTGGGGTGGGGGGGGTGGAGAGATCCTTCAACCCTGCCTGTGCCCTCTTGCAGTCTAGTTGTTCTTGGACATTGTTAGTGTGGCCACAGAGGCGGGAGAGGGTCCTGCCACTGCCGCTGTGCTCATCAGTCTGCACTTGCCAGCCATGAGCCTGGCTCAGGGCTTCTGGCTGAGCAGTACTCCCCCTGTGGGAACACACTCACCACCAGAGGGCAGCTCCTGTGTTGAGTGTCTGCCTCCTGGTGGTCAGTGCACATCAGAGTGACTGGTCATTCAGCCATTTGGTCAATTTGCATATTAGCCTTTTATTATATAGTGTGTGTGTGTGTGTGTATATATATATATATATATATATATATATATATATATATATATATATATATATATGACACTTTGTGCTTGACACACAGATAGTGCAGGGTAAATTGCAGAATATTATTTTTTTTTTAAACTTCAATAACTAACAGAATGACTCTCACATAGGAAGTCTGAAATATGTATTTGTTGCTGAACAAACTGAACTGAATTAAACAGGTTTTTAATGGAAGAACTTCAGATATAATAGCTGGCTCTGTGAGCATATATTGTAGCATGTTTACACAGAATAAGTACTTACTTAGTACCTTGAAAATCATAACAGTTCCTTGATTATTTGTAGTAAATTAGGTGTGGATGACCACAGGGGAGCATGCTCCATTCGAGTGAAATGTGGATAATAGATCTCACTGAATAGCTGGGGAGAAGGGGTGGGTGAACCAAATAAAAACAACCTCTTATAGCAAACACAGACACGATTTAAAGAGATCACCTCCAAAGAATGAAAAGATTGAGAAAGTAGTTATTTGAAATCCCCTGAGAAAGAAACTATTACCAAAACCAGGAAACCCACCAAGCCTCAACTTGTTTTCAGAAAGTCCCTAATTAAACCATGACGATGAAATCTGACAGGTAGAAAACAAAATCTGATTTTAATGACTATCAACTTCATAGCTTTTGTTTTGGGGCAGCTTTAATATGGGCTCTCCCGCTGTTTCCTATTTTAGAATCGCTCTCCTTAAGATAACATGGCAGGAATCAATACATTTATTTAGGTCAGACATTTTAAAACAAGGTCAAGCAAGGTCTTATGTCTTCAATAAAGTCATTGTTTCAAACTGAACTTGCTAAAGCATGAACAAACATGAGACTTTTCAACACCAGAGAAGGAAGAGAACACATAGTGTGATGTTGATATTTCTAACGCTACATGAGCAGAACTGATATTTTAAAATTAAAAAAAAAAGTGGCTGCTAAGTTTTGCTCTCAAGGTACAGTCACAAACATACACAATTACAAGATTTACTGCTTAATATCCTCTTAACCACTGAAAGTAATTCTGTTTATGTTAGAAGAAAGAAGCCAAGTAGAAAGGTCATTATGTTGTGTCTGCTGCTCTCACTTCTAATATGTGAGTCTCATTTATAAGTAGAGGGGAAAAAATCAATAATCCTTTTAAGTTGCCTTGGATTCCAAGTGGAAAATGTTTTAACCCACTGTGGTGACTTAGAGCCTCTGTAAGATATTATGCACTGTTGTTTCATCAAGGGGCCTGGCTCACTTCAATAGCTTTTAATTGCATTGCTGAGTCTGTCTTTGCTGTTGAAGAAAATAAATTCTGTCACTGCCCCCTGAAAGCTGAACTCTTTTATTCATCATTATTCCCGATCAGCTTCTTGAGAGTTAATTTTGCTTCTGTATGCTACCTGGAAGATTGAAGTCATTTCAGAAGCATAGTTCCAGAAGCCCAGGAATGGAAACCTTCAAGCTTTTAATGTTATCATTAATATTTTCTAAGTACCAACTGTGCATATAAGGTTTTACATCCTAGATGGAGCAGCTGACCAGAAATGAGTAAGACAGTTCTTTTAAAAAAATCCTTTGTTTTATTGATTTCAGAGAGGAAGGTAGAGAGACAGAAATGACACTGATGAGAGAAAATCATTAATTGGCTGTCTCCTGCATGCCCTGCACTAGGATAGAGCTCAAAACCTGGCCATATGCCCTGACCAGGAATCAAACCATGACCTCCTGGTTCATAAATTGACACTCAACCACTGAACCATGCTGGCTAGGTGATAGTTCTTGTTTTCAAGAAACTTTCATTAATAAGGGAAGAAGGAGATAAGAATATGAATATCTACAATTTGAAATTCTATATAAATTGTCATGCCCTAACCAGTTTGGCTCAGTAGATAGAGTTTTGGCCTGTGGACTCAAGGGTCCCAGGTTTGATTTCCGCTCAAGGGCATGTACCTTGGTTGCAGACACATACCCAGTAGGGAGTGTGCAAGAGGCAGCTGATCGATTTTCCTCTCTCATCGATATTTCTAACTCTCTATCTCTCTCCCTTCATGAAAAAAAATCAATAAAAAATATATTAAAAAAATAAATTGTCATATAAAAAGAGGAAAAAAACTTTGTCTTAAGTTCAAAGTTCAAAGGAGCTCTGTCCCACACCCACACACATCAAGTTAAAGGGAAGACAAAAGCTTTATTGGCCATGAAGAGCGGAAGAAAATTTGAAAGGAAGAGGCAGAAAGATTGGCATGAAGGGGCAAGGGAACTGATGAACAAAGTGGAGGCAAGGTAAATACTAGACCTTTTGCAAGCTGATGCCCAAACTATAGAAGCAGATGGATTTGGAATGTAGGTGGAGTCTAGGTTGTGAAGCGTTTTAAATGGTGCTCCCCTTAGAAAATTAGTAGCATGGTCAAGGCCAACGACTAGAAGAAAGAGTATTCTGGTCAATAGGTTTTGGGAAGAGAGAACAGAACAAATAAAGACACAAAACATATTAGATCACATGCTTCAGAAGTATATAGTCAGCATATTGTATGTTGATTATTTAAAGATGTAACTAATCTCCTGGAATAAGTTCTGAATTTATGCCTAAGGCATGGGTTCTAATGCCATTTCTGAAATGTGTAAATTTGGTAAGAATGAATGAATGAATTAATTAATTAATGCATGCCAATTATGTGTCAGACACTATGCTGGACACTACATGTATCATCTCTAATAGTCACAACAATTCTTTTTTTTAAAATATATTTTATTGATTTTGTACAGAGAGGAAGGGAGAGAGATAGAGAGCTAGAAACATCGATGAGAGAGAGTCATCCAACAGCTTCCTCTTGCACACTCCCTACCGGGGATATGCCCGCAACCAAGGCACATGCCCTTGACCGGAATCGAACCCGGGTCCCTTCAGTCCCCAAGCCAACGCTCTATCCATTGAGCCAAACCGGTTTTGGCACAACAATTCTTTATATAGGAATCAATAACTTTATTCTACAGCTTAGGAATTAAGGTACAGAAATTTAGGTAACTTGCCAAATGTCAGAGAATTGGTAAGTAGCAGAGTTGAGATTTGAGCCAAATATTTCTGAGCAATACCTGTGCTCATCCAACTCTAGGTCTGGATGAATACCTGCCTTGCCTTAGCTCTATAACTTTTTTTTCATATTACTCAGTATCTTAGTTTCCTTATCAATACATTGGGGTAATAACTTTAAACTTTATGGGTTATCAAAATTAAATTAAAATGATAATATTATAGTTAATACTCCATAAACTTACTTTTTTATTTTTATTTTTTAAATATATTTTATTGATTTTTTACAGAGAGGAAGGGAGAGAGATAGAGAGCTAGAAACGTTGATGAGAGAGAAACATCGACCAGCTGCCTCATGCACACCCCCCATCATGGATGTGCCCGCAACGAATGTACATGCCCCTGACCAGAATCGAACCTGGGACCTGTCAGTCCACAGACTGACGCTCTACCCCTGAGCCAAACTGGCTTCGGCCATAAGCTTACTTTTTAAAGGATGATGACATTAAGGAGTTTATAAAGAAAATTTACAAAAGTCATTTAAAGAAGGATACTTTCTTGTCTCCAAATTAAATATTACTATTCACCATTGATTTAAAAACAAAACAACAACAAAACACAGCTTTTATTTTAGTTCTTGTATCCTCTTCATAACCTATCCGTAGTTCAGATTATTTTTATTATCACAGATTCTTTTTTAAAAATATTTTTTATTGATTTTACAGAGAGAAAGGGAGAGAAATAGAGAGTCAGAAACATCAATGAGAGAAATATTGATCAGCTTCCTCCTGCACACCCCCCACTGGGGATCAAGCAGAAATCAAGGTACATGCCCTTGACTGGAATCAAAGAAATAGTGACAGAAAACTTCCCCCACCTGGGGAAAGAAATAGACTTACAAGTCCAGGAAGCCCGCAGAACCCCAAACAAAAGGAATCCAAGGAGGACCACACCAAGACATATCATAATTAAAATTCCATGAGCAAAAGACAAAGAGAGAATATTAAAAGCAGCAAGAGAAAAGCAGGTAGTGACTTATAAAAGAACACTCATAAGATTGTCAGCTGATTTCTCAACAGAAACCATGCAGGCCAGACGGGAATGGCAAGAAATATTCAAGGTGATGAATAACAAGAACCTACAGCCAAAAATAATCTACCCAGCAAAGCTATCACTCAGAATCAAAGGACAGATAAAGAGCTTCACAAATAAAAAAAAGCTAAAAGAGTTCATCACCACCAAACCAGAATTATATGAATTGCTGAAGGAGGATATTTAGGAAGAGGAAGAAGATAAAGATAAAAATTATGATCAACAAATATGTAGCTATCAACAAGTGAATCTAAAAACCAAGGGAATTTAAAAATCTGATGAACAATATTAACTGGTGAATATAATAGAATCAGAGGTATGGAAGGGGAGTGGACTGACGATTCTCAGGGAAAAGGGGAGTGGGGGTGCGGGAAGAGACTGAACAAAAACTGTGCACGTATGGATGAGGACAATGGGGGATGGGGAAAGGACAGAGGGTGGGGTGGGAACCTGGTGAAGCGGAGTAATTGAGGGGGGGAAGAGGATCATATTTGTAATAATCTGAACAATAAAGATTTATTAAAAAAACAAAAAAACTTGCAACCTTTCAGTCCAAGGGCTGACACTCTATCCATTGAGCCAAACCAGTTAGGCTATCCCATATTCTTTATAATTTTTCTACCTTATGTTATATGTTACATACAAAGAAATATCCCCATAAAATCCCTAAATATGAACAGGTGAATGTCTTGAACATGTGTAGTATGAGCACACTCAATGTGCTTTATTAATATAACACATTATATATAGCTTATTTTAATCTATGTTGGTGAAAGATTAGGTGCCACAGAATTTATTTCACTTCCCATTTATTTGGTTTCCACCTGCTTTGACACATAGGACATATGAGGTAGTTAAGGGTGAGTACTTCCAGGTGGTTCTGACAGAAAATTAGATGCACACTATGGAGCAATGTGTTAAATGTATACATATTAATAAAGATGACCTTTTAAAGTGTAGTGTTCGTAAAAATGTAAAAAAAAGATAAGATATACAACAAAACAAATTTACCTAAATTAAAAATATGTGGGCACCAAAAACATGCATTTTGAAAAAACATATTAGCAAAACCCCTGTTAAACCTGTTAGAATGCTTGTGGGTGGTAGGAGGGTTAAAGGCATGAGCTATGAGAATCAAGTGGAATAGTAAATAAAGCAACTGAGGGTTTGCATGGGCCAATGCTGATAATGTACCATGAAATGAGTGCTACGATGTCACCCCTCTGCATTTCAAAACTTCAAAGAGGAGGGGATCCAAGTTTGAGTCAAAAAAATCATCCCACATCAAAAGGAGGGAAGTATTCAGAAAGATAGTGTCTAATGACAGAGGGATAAACAAGAAACAAGAGCATGGAGGGCTAAGGATGTAAAGCTGTCTCATGGCTGTGGGTATAGAACCTTGCTTTGTTTTTGGATTCTCTAATCTACTTCCTAAAGCTGATTCTACCTCTTGGAGGCTGGGCTCAGGAAGAGACAGTGACCTCTTAAACCAAGAACTGCTGGATTTAAATTCTGAACTCCATCCTTTATTAGGTGTGAAGACATGAGCATGGTATTCAATCTTTTTAAGCTTGAGCATCTTCACACATAAAACAACCAGTTTACTGTGTTGATGTGGGAAATAAATGGGTAAAATATTTAAGTGTCTAGCATAGGGCTAGGTACATGGTAAGGGCACTATCTTAGATGCTTTGTCTTTTCCTGGCATTGCAATCATGCAGTCATTCAGCAAACATTGAATGAGATGCTACTTTGATTAATGCACTGTATATTCAACAATGGGGAAAAACACACATTTGTTTTCAAAATGATTGTAGTCCAGTGGAGAAAATAGTGAAAGCAAAAACGATGAGTTGAGAAATGTAATGAGGCATATACTGGGTGGTAGAGGAACACAGGAGGGGATTCTGAATCAGACAACATTTTGTGGAAGAGAAGGTAATTGAGTACTGTCAAGTAGATTCAGTAAGAGACAATTAAGATGCAAAATTCCAGAAGAATCCTTTGGTGTTAAAAAAATTGCTAAATTCAGCCGAAACCAGTTTGGCTCAGTGGATGGACTGAAAGATCCCAGGTTTGATTCCTTTCAAGGGCATGCACCTTGATTGTGGGCACATCCCCAGTAGGGGTTGTGCAGGAGGCAGCTGATGGATGTTTCTTTCTCATTAATGTTTCTAACTCTCTAGCCCTCTCTCTTCCTCTCTGTAAAAATTCAATAAAATGTATTTTAAAAAATTGCTAAACTCCAGGTCAGGGTCATTCCAAAGGTTAGAACTGGTAAATGAGTATTTCAGTTATTTCTTCATTTTAAGTTGTATTTTATAATAAATTTGTAGTTTCTTATCATATATATATATATATATATATATATATATATATATATATGAAGCTTAATATGCTAATTAGAGTGGACATCCTTCTGAATGTCCTTCTGGGACATAGCCAGGGCTGTAGCTGCAAGGGAGGGATCCAGGCAGCCATGGCTGCGAAGGCCTACTCTTGCATGAATTTCGTGCATTGGGCCTTTAATACATATATTAGAGGGCTCCCCAAACTGACCCGTTTGCACAGCACTTTTGTTTTATATGTTACTTATTTCACTCTACTCGGCTAGGATATCCAGTTGTACAGTGTGGAACTAATCTTGTTTTTCATAAGTTTAAAAAGACTTCTTTTAGAGCTTTCAAATCTCTGGGAACTATTTTCCTAAACTCTGATTTAGTCCATCTCGATTTGCTCAGTGTTTGTATTGCATACTTCTTTTGTTAAGTGAATGTTATTTTAAACACACACTTTTGTGTACATTTATATCTTTTTTTTCCTTAAAAAGAAAAAAAATAAGAAAGGTGATGTTTGGAAAGAACACTACATACCCAATATGTGATAGTGATGTAAAAAATGTTTCCTTTACAACTTCTACCAAAATGGCAAGACTTTCCTGAAACAACACTTGGTGTTTATTTTGAAAACAAACCCATGGGTTTACTTTGCAAAAACTCATGAATTTTTTTTTTTTAATTCATTCCATATCCTTTTCAGGGTTGATCCATGCCAAAGGAAATATGATTAAGGCAGCTCAGGAAGAGTTTTGGTCGACAATAAGACACAATGGATACTTCTCGTGGGAGATTCAAAAGGGAGAATGGGGAAATCTGTGTGGATCCTCTTGGGTGGCGGTGGGAGGCAAGTTATAACTCTTCAACTCTTACCAAATGATAACGCAGATTTTAAATAATACCTCCACCCTCTGATTGATCACAGTATCTTAAATTTAGCTCCAAAGCTTCTGTAAAGAAAATAATAAAACTAAGTCCTAAAAATTTTATAAAGCCCGTGGCAATATTAGAGCCCGTATTGACAAAACACTTAAATAGATCTATGCCCTGTATGTTCACTTCTGTGGTTCATAGTGTAATCTGTAGTTTCCTCTGGGAATTCTTCTATCCTTGCCGTAGTATTGACAGAGTTTGAAATAAAATATGTTTATGATGAGGACAATAGAGTGGATTTCTGTTGGGATCTGCCCTCCATCCCCAGCTTGCAGAATGCGGCAGGACTTAGAACTTGCTTTGATGTCAATAGAAATGTATGTTGCAGAGCTCCGTGGGCATAAAGTAGACACAATTAGGAAAGAACAGTGTTGGTTTCAAGAATGGGTATTTTACCTTCAAAAGTTTTAATGTGCACAAAAGACATAGGATAGATATCGCTTCCAAAATATATTCAAAACCATTGAAATCACATAGATTCACATTCTCTACCTTCTCTTTGGAAACCTGACACCTAAGATTTTTTAATTTCACCACGTGGCCAGTGTGAATATAAACAGAGAACCAAATCTGAGTAGCATTCTGCGGGTGTCTATTTCAACAGCTCAGTTATGCGAATTTTAATAACTGAATGAAATACAGTGAAAATGGCAGTGAATGGAAAAGTGGAAGAGATTAGATTAAAAAGTCTCTGTTGTAGTTCAAAGGTATTATTGTCCCTTGAATCTGAATGTGTAGGTGAAGGTAGATATTATTTGCAAACTTTTGTGGCTCTATAAGAAAATAAGAATTAATGTTGATGGCTACATCAACTAAAGAACATTAAGAATACCTCTCTGTTGAGATGTGTATTTGTTTCAGGCAAACTATAAAGTTTGCACTTTACCTGGAATGTCTTGGTGGCCTATCCAATGCCTGGCAAATTTTCAAAGAGTGATTCCCAGCTGGTGTAATTCAGTGGTTGAATGTTGACCTATGAACCAGGAGGTCAAAGTTCAATTCCTGGTCAGAGCACATACCTTGGTTTTAGGCTTGATCTCCAGTGTGGGGTGTGCAGGAGCCAGCTGCTGATCAATGATGTTTCTATCTCTCTCTCTCCCTTCCTCTCTGAAATCAATAAAAACACATTTAAAAAAAAAGAATATTGGATGACATGTTTTGTTTTGACTTTGTATGCTCCAACATTCAGCTTTTTTTTTTTTTGCTTTTTTTTTGTGGTTGGCAACAAAGATTTCATCATTGTTGATATTTTGATATCAAATAGTGAATACCTAACACAGTGTCATTTTTTTCACATTTAATATGTTATCAATAATCATTTGTGAAGTTAGCTTTTCATCACATTCAATTAACTTCAGGAACGTAGTTATATTATTGGAATTTATTTTTGGCATCTGAATATGCATTATAGATGAACAGAACATACTAGATGTGAGTTGGAAGTGGAAAATCCTCCTAAATGTTTTGTGTTGAAAATACAACAATTAAAATGTGTGGATATTATTTTAAAGTTAAAATACTTTGCTAATTAATTACCTATAATAATAAAAATATTATATGCTAATTGGACCAGACATCCTTTCGGACATTCTTCCAGATGAAGCCAGGACTGTGAGGGAAGCTGGCAGCTGGAGGGAGGGAACCCCGGGAACCAGGTACCTGTCTGTGGCCAGAGGAAAGTCAGCCCGGGTCCCGGGTTCCAGAGGGAAGCCAGTGGGGGAAGGAAGGCCTAATCTTTCATGGATTTTGTGCTTCGGACCTCTACTGCTAATACAATTTTATATTCATTTATGATCAAGAACTTCAAGTAATTAAAGTAAGAAACTAGTATTCATAACAGTAAACTAAAATATTTTTAAACTTTAGTTATTTACTTACAATTAGTATATTAATTAGGACATGAGCCTTTCAAGAAAACAAAACAAAACAAAACAAAAAAAACACACCTCACTTGTTCCTTTCAGATCTTGTGAAAATGAATTATGAGCAGAATATCCAACCAAAACATATTTGGTTCTGATTTATTAAACCTCAAAACAGTAGATTAAGTATTTAATCAAGAGCTTGTCAAAATTATTGCTTTATGTTACTGATCAGATTTTTAGTAATGACCATAAAATATTTCTGAGATGTGCCTAAAATGTGGATCTCAGCTACAAAATTCTACAAGAAAACATAAGAGAAAAGGGCTTCCAGAATTATATTCTTCTTTGTATAACATCATTAGCAATGTATTCAAATTATCATGTTTATACCTCATATATGGGGCATGGAGAAGTGACTATGATTTTTTGCTTTAAAAAAAAGTTCAACAGCACTGAGATAGTGATGAATTCCACACTTCTTCCTTACGCATTTCTTGGGGATTACTGAGTTTCAGACAGCTGATATTACACCGAATCTATTGAAAACCTAGTTCCAGAATGGAAAAGTTTTATAGAAAGTATCATGAAGTTGTCACTGACAATGTGTCAAGCATGGAAATATTTTGTGTTCACACTCATCAGTTATACATTCACCGGGTAATTACAACACATCCCAATATAACCAGGTAACTGGCCTTAACCCAAAGATAAGCTATATGACATGTGGGAGATGTTCAAATACTTTTCCAAAAAACATTTAAGATGCAGTAAACTATAGAGTTAATGAAATCATAACTTACTTATTACAGCCTGGGGAAACTGGAAGATATTTTTTTTTAATAATCTCCAAGTCCTTAAAATATTTTAATATACAATTTCAAAACATCCAAACATTTTAGTATACAATTCCAAAAGGATAACTTTTTAAGTTGATGACACATTTAAGAAATTCCATTAGGATAAAAAAATCGTAATGATAGATTTTCTTTTTTTGCAATAAACTCTAAATTCACAAGTCTTTCTTTGCTCTGTAAAAATCACTATTCTAGACTGAGTTCCCAGACACCATCCTTTGACATCACCTTGAAAACTGCTCTATATTATGCACATCTTCTCTGCCTCTGTTAACATCAGGAACAGGCAGTGGACTGTGGAATCTATTTTTTGTCAGACAAGCTTTCATTTGCTCTGCTTGTCACAGCAGGTTATCTTGGACTTCTTTCTGCTGACGCTGCCTGTTTCTTCTTGTTCTGCATAATACACATGAAATATGTCCCAGACATTTCAGCAGTTACAGAATTTGAATCACAAAGCAACATGAAAAAGTATGTTCATATCCTATTGCTTTGACCTGACCTTGCAAATTGGTTCCCTGCCTCTAAGTATCCACCTTTTTTTTCTACAACCTCTTTTCTTCACTCATGTGATGCCCTCGCCAGCTATGAACTTTGTGTTTGTTTTTAATCTTCACCCAAGGATATGTTTATTGATGAGAGAGAGAGAGAGAGAGAGAGAGAGAGAGAGAGAGAGAGAGAGAGAGAGAGAGAGAGAGAGAGAGAGAGAGAGAGAGAGAGGCACTGATGTGAGAGAGAAACATTGATTGGCTGCCTCCTGAATGAGCCCTGACCAGGGATTGAACCCACAACCTAGGTATGTAGCCTGATGGGGAATCAAACCTGCAACCTTTTCAGTTCACCAGAAGACATCCCAACCAACTGAGCCACCCAGCCAGGGCAGCTCTGAAGTTCTGATTGTCAATGCCTCAATTGTTCTTCAAGGCCTTTTTTGAACTCTATTTTCTGAGAGGACATTCCAGATTATTTCCATGTGAGTTATTTTTTTTCTTTCTTGGTTCTATCATTGCAATTTGTACCACAAATATAAGCACTTAACTCTTTCTTTGGATTATAATGACTTGTGTCACCACTAATTCCAAAGCTACAGGGAACAAGTAGGTATGGTTTCATGATATAAGACTTTGGAGACGAAGAATGAACATTGTCTACTTTCATGAATGGCTTTGAATGTCCAGAAAGGACCTAGAGAAACAAAAATGATAGCACAAATTCAAGAATGTAGAATAGAGGTCAGTAAAGTTTTTTTCTAAAGAGCCAGATAGTACATATTTTTGTCTTTGCAGCTCAAATGATCTCTGTTGTAACACATACTACCATTGCAGTGTGAAAGCAGCTATGGATGATATATAAATGAAAGGGTGTAGCTGTGTTTTGATAAAACTTTATGTTTATACAGAAGAGTTGGTGGGCAGGATTTAACCTATGGGCCTAGTTTTCCTGACTGTTGGGCTAGAAGATATTCCTAAAAAGGTTAAGAAAGTTGCCCTAGCTGATTTGACTCAGTGGCTAGAGCGTCAGCCTGCAGACTGAAGGGTCCTGGGTTTGATTACAGTCAAGGGCACATGTCTGGGTTGTGGGCTCGATCTCCAGTAGGGGGCATGCAAGAGGCAGCCAATAGATAATTTCTCATCATTATTGTTTTTATCTCTCTCTTCCTCCCCTTTCCTCTCTAAAATCAATAAAAATACACTTTTAAAAAAGGATGAGAAAACTTCTGTTTACCTTGCACTAAGAGTGATTCTCATGTTGGTAATGTATTCTCATGTTGCTAAAACCAGACTTAATCTTTCTTGGATATCCTGACTAATTTCCAATTTCATGCTAGATAACCCGTTTTATGTCCTATAAGCACTTCATATTCACTATGCCTACATTTAAACAATTCTGTTTTTTACTTAGAAGTAAATGATTGTATAATCAATGATTGTTTAATTTTACTAGTAATCTAACTTCTGAGTCTATGTGCTTCTTTATTACTTATACTCAGTAAGTATCTGAGTACTCTCAATTCTATCCATTAACAATTGTTGGGAGAGAATTCTTCATGGATCTCTCATTGCTGAGCTTCTTGCAAGTGGAGGCCTTAACAGTTTTTTTTAAGACTGTCTTTTCCGGGAGGCATGGATAGCAAACAGCCTTGCAAGAAAGAGAAAGGTTCTTTTTTCTAAAGCAGTTGACAGGTTTCTTTTGTCAAGTGTAATAATGGTAATGCACCTCCCCTGGGCAAAGGTTGAGCAGGCTTCCTTGCAGCCCATTATAAAAAATTGGAGATTTCTAAAATCAATTTTGGGGCCATGACTGATTCCAGTATGGGTGATTCATCCCGAGGTAAAATTCTTCTCCAGCTGTGAACCAGGGAAACCACACAAGTTATGTGCTCATAAAATACAATAGTGTGACAGCTATAGGATATTTTTGTTGCAAAGGGGAGAAATTAGAAAGAAGAATTTAGGCATGGATCCCAAACAGGTCCTTTGGATTTTAGTGGTTGACATACTCCTTTTTGGCTCAATGCTGTGTCCTTCAGGCCTGTCTACAACTAGTTGGCAACCCCACCACTCTAAAACTGAGAGACAGTCCCGTCTGTGGTCCTGTACCCTTTGCACCCATGGTGGGAACCCCACTGATCTCTGCATTGCCTTCAGGGTTATTCTTCCATTATATGTTCGAAGCCATCTGGCTCTATGGTTCTATTCCACACCTTCATATTTTGCTTAGAAATCTCAACAAAATTTCCAATTTAATTGCCTACAAATTCTACTATCTGCAAAGCACTAGAACACAAATCATTCAAGTTATTTATAACAAAGCATACCTTTCTCTTTGTTTGTTAACCCTCACCTGAGGATATTTTCCCCTTGAATTTGAGAGAAAGTGGAAGGGAAGGGGAGAAACAGAGAGAGAGAGAGAGAAAAACATCAATGTGAGAGAGACACATCAATTGGTTGCCTCTTGTACATGCCCCTACCAGGGCTGGTGATCAAACCTGTAACCAAGATACTTGCCCTTAACTGGAAGCAAACCTGGGACCCTTTAGTTTGAGGGCCAATGCTCTATCCACTGAGTTAAGCCAGAGAGGCCAAAGAATATCTTTTCATCAGTGTCCAATAACATGTTCCTCATCTTCATTAGATGCTTCACCGGAGCATCTTCTCTATTTCTTCAAAGCAATCTTGCCTTTTTTTCTGATATGCACCTTCAAATTCTTTCTACCTTGACCCATTACTGCCTTCAAAAGCTATTTCTACATTTTTAGATATTTATTCTTAAAGTAGAACCCCTCTTCTTAGTACCAAAATCTGTATTAGGTTGCTAGGGATGTCATAACAAAAAAGACTGGATACATCCATAACACTCAGTTATTGATCCTCAATAAACACACTAATTTCACAGAACAGAGTTGTTGAGGCAGTCTAGTATCTCTATATAAAAGCCTAAGCAGCCAATATAGCAGAATGACCCGAATGACTGATCACTATGATGCGCACTGAGCAGGTAAGGCAGTTGAGCAGTTAGGATTGAGCAGGCAAACAGGCGAGTGGTTAGGGGTGAGCAGGTAGGTGAGCAGTTAAAGATGAGTGGTCCAGGATTGCAAGAGAGATGTTTGACTGCAGAGATTGGGCCCAAACTGGCAGTCAGACATCTCCTGAGGGGTCCCAGAATATAAGAGGGTGCAGACCAGGCTGAGGGACTCCCTTCCCTGCATGAATTTCGTGTACTGGGCCTCTAGTTACTAAATAAAAACACCAACCTCTGCAGTTAATCACTTTAGTTGTTGAAAAGGGGAAAAAAGCCTATGGCCTCATCAAATGTAGTTTTTATTTTTGCTCTTGTGTTTGGATAACAGTGTTAATGATTAACTTAATAATATCGGGTCTAGTAATAAGTAACGTCATTTTTTAACATTCGTTTAAAATCTTGCTTGGCGTTGACTTGTATTGACATACCCTTCAAACACGTGGTATCTACAGAACGTGTGAAGTGCAATTAACAAGTTTTGCTTGAAAAAGTTTGTGTTTGGTTTGGTTTTTGTTGCAAAACTAGGGCTAAGAAGATGGTGGATGAAGAGCATATTCGGCACTGCATGCTTTACGAGTTCCAATTAGGAAGAAAAGCAAGTGAGGCTGCAAAAAACATCTGTAGTGCTCTTGGTCAAGATGCAGTTAGTGCCAGAAAATGCCAGCGTTGGTTTGAGAAATTTCGCGAGGGAAATTTTTCGTTAGATGATAAGAGTGGTCGAGGCCGTGTGTCCAATTTTGATCAAGAAGCTCTTCAAGCTCTTTTGGTGCAAAATCCTCAAATTACCCAACAAGAGCTTGCGACAACTTTAAATTGTTCACAGAAAACAATTTCCAATCAATTGCGTGCACTTGGCAAAGTCCAAAAGTTTGGAAAATGGGTTCCTCATGAGTTGACCGACAACAACCGTAATCAAAGAGTCACAATTTGCAGTTTGCTCCTCTCTCGTCAAAACCGTTTGCTGTTTTTAGAGCAAATTGTTACCGGAGATGAAGAAGGTGTGCTGTATGTTAATTTGAAAAGGCGGCCTCAATGGTTGGACAAAAATGAGGCTCCGCAGCCCATGCCAAAACCTGACTTGCATGCGAAAAAAGTGATGTTGTGTGTTTGGTGGAATTTTAAAGAAATTCTTCATTATGAACTTTTACCATCTAACCAAACCATTACAAGTGCAGTGTATAGTGCCCAATTGGAAAGGTTAGCCCAAGCTTTAAGAGAAAAAGAACCCGCGCTGATTAATCGGAAGGGTGTAATTCTTCACCACGATAACGCACGACCGCATACTGCAAGAATCCCTGCTGAAAAACTGCGCCAGTTGGAATGGGAAGTTCTCCCTCAACCTGCATATTCTCCTGATATTGCCCCTTCCAATTACCATTTGTTTCGTTCTTTGCAAAACTTTCTTCTTGGAAAAAAATTTAATAATGAAGAATGCCTCAAAAATGCATTGACCGAATTTTTTGCATCAAAATCACAAGAATTTTACAACAGAGGGATTAAAATGCTTCCTGAGCGTTGGGCACAAGTAGTAGAAAACAACGGCGACTATATTGTTGATTAAATTTTGTTGTATTGTTTAAATAAATTCGATTTAAAAAAAAGTATTAGAAAACGACATTAATTATTACTAGACCTAATAAAAGCCCAGGATTATAATGACCACTCATGACCAAATGCTGACCATACAAAGTCAGTGCTGGGTTGCCCAGCTGCAAGCTTGTGACCCAGCACTGACTGCCCAGGTGGCTGAGACCCAGAAAGTGAGTCAGGGTCAGATCTGTAGCCTCTTTCTTTTTTTATCCTCACCTGCAGCCAGGCTTTTCTTTCTCTGTGGCCTCTGCAGGGCTGCTGTGATCAGGTCCAGAGATAGGCCTGGAGATGCTGACTGGCATAGGAACCAACCAATCAGAACCAAAGGTGGGTGCTCTGGGGAACCAATGCCTGCCTAGGAGGTGGAGCTTCTGACACTAACTAGCATATAAACCAACCAATGAGAACCAAATCTGGTACTGTGGGGAGCCAATGAATTCCTAGAAGGTGGAGCTTTTGATGCTGACTGGCATAGAAACCGACCAATCAGAACCAAATTTGGGTGCTGTGAGGAGCCAATGGCTGCCTAGTAGGCAGAGCTTTTGATGTTGGCATAGGAACTGACCAAGCAGAACCAAATTGGCCAGCAGAGGAAGGCAGTTTTGGGCGACACCAGGCCTTCAGGGGAGGGTCTTTGGGGGAGAAATCATGCAGGCAGGAGAGGGCAACCAGGCCAGCAGGAAAGGGTGACCAGGTTGGCAGGTAGAGGCAGTAAGGGGTAATCAGGCCCTGGGGTCTGGCCTAAAATGGCAGTCAAACATCCCACAAGAGGTCTCCAATTGGAGAGGGTGCAGGCTGAATTGAGGGACACCCCCCCCCCCCCCCCGCCTTCCATGCATGAATTTTGTGCACCAGGCCTTTAGTCTTTAACATAAAAGACAATGATGTAGATAGTACTTGCATTTCTTAAACTAAATTTTTCTATATTATTCTATAAATTGTTAACTTTATTTCCCAATGTAAAATCAGACTTTAAAGTACTTAAAAGCTATGTTGCTTGTTGTTTTATAATTAGAGAATAGCATTTAGTTTCTTAATGTCTTTAAATTTTTCTCCTTAACTTTACACACTAATTCATTTATCTTCTTTTTCCAATTTTTCTTCCTGCTATTAAATCTTGTTAGAGAAAATTAACCACAGGTCGAATGTATTCACTAATACATTATTCTATTTAATTTTAGCCAACCTCTTCACACTTGTTCAGTAATGCTTCCTATCATTAGGAATTACAATTTTTTTATTCCATGCATAAAACAGTTCTGGCCTCTGTATCTACTTAACTTGTATTATGCTGTTTACTATTCAAACAATAAAGTTATCTAGTGGTATAACCTTATTTCCCACTTTATTGATATAAGAAGTTTTTTTCTTTGAGAAATTCCTCTGTTCTACATCATAAACCCAAAGTTTTCTGTGTCTTCACTTGCTTCTACTCTTTTTTTCTTAAATTCTTAGAGGAAGATAAATGAGCATTTTTTAAATGTTTTTTTTTTTTTACACTTTTTAAAAAAATGTTGGAAACCTGTTCCTTAATATATTCAATTCCCTTTTTGTGTGTATAATGGTCAATCTCAGCCTTCTAGAAATTTCTTTTTAGTTGGATATGATCAAGCTCAATCTCCGTGCATTTCTGTGTCTAACCATCTATCTAATGTCTATCTATAATGTGCATATTTACAATATTAATATTTCTTATGGTGCAATTTAATCAGAATTTAAAATATTTCTTCTGTTAAGAGCTAACTTTCCTAAAATGCTGACCTAGTTATTTGAATTTATCCTCATTTAACTTTAAGCAAGACCTGGGAATGGCGGCAATCAAATCCTAAACCCAAAATATATTACCTCAGAATAAAATCTGTGAACCATCTTCTTGGGATGACTGAAAAAGGTAAACTACCATGTCAGTAACTGACTCCATGGAAAGAACTTATAAATATGTGACTAAGGGCTTCCTGGATATTCATTCTCAGTTAAGATTACTGGGGAAAATTTTAGCAGAAAATTAAGCCTATGTTATTTAACCATTGGTAGAAGGAGACCATATAAACAGAAGGGTAGCCTGAATTCTAAAACAGTAGGATCTAAAACACAAGGATCTCTTTAACACTATGTAGGAGGAAGAGTGGCTAATTTTAGCAGGTGGATTTCTTTCAGAATTTAGGCTATTTCCAACTACATTTTTCTATAGCTCCCCAATGAACTCTGGGGTAAAGTATAAGTTTCTTAGCTTGTAAAAGTCCTGGCTTGATTTTGTTCCAGGTTACGTGATTATTCTCATCCCTGTCACATCCTGTATTATACACATATCCTGGACATAATAGATTGCATCTTGAAAGTTTTGTGTGTGGCTCATACTGTTTTCCCACATAATGTTGTTTCTGCTGAATATACTGTATTTCTCATTCTTCTTTCTTAGTTACTACCTACTAATCCTTAACCCCATGCACAGATCATCTGCGTGAGAAACTTCCTAGCTTCAGTTGTCTATGTAAGGGCCTTCACTTGAGGTCTCAAGTACTTTGTGCTTACCTGTGACAGAGCACTTATTATGGTGAATTATATTATCTATGACTGTTTTCTCAGTAGACCATGATCACCTTGAAGACATGGACAGTGTTTCATTTACCTTTTTTGTTTGCAATGCCTATGTTCCAATGCTTGATAAATAGAAATTTAAAACCTGATTGTTAAAAATAATAAATGAAGATATAGCTATAGTGAAGATGAGTACATCAGGCTTTTATGAGCTGGTGTTAATAACCATTAAATTAATCAGATTTTTCTCTGATCACCAAGGAGATTTCTGTTTATAAGTTCCTTTTCCTCTTATAATTTTTCTTCTGCCAAAAAGTATTCTGTTGAGGACTTAAGCCTGTCCCAATCTTTTTTTTCCCTTTATTTTTTAAAAATATATTTTATTAATTTATTACAGAGAGGAAGGGAGAGAGATAGAGAGCTAGAAACGTTGATGAGAGAGAAACATCCACCAGCTGCCTCTTGCACACCCCCCTACCAGGGATGTGCCTGCAACCAATGTACATGCCCTTGACTAGAATCGAACCTGGGACCTTTCAGTCTGCAGACCGATGCTCTACCGCTGAGCCAAACCGGTTTCGGCAAGCCTGTCCCAATCCTATTGCTTAAGTTTCTCATTGTATCCTGGATATTGAATTGTAAGGTGCTACAGTTATGTTCACCCTTTAGATGTGTTTTTCTTTTTTTTGCACCAATTCTTTGCCCCAACTCAAATGGAATACCTCAATGGTTTCCTTTGTCCCTTAGCATCTTTGTGTGCTTGATCAGTGGAAAACCCCTAAAGTAGATAAGAGAGAGAGATATGACTGAGGGGTCAGAATATTTATTATTTCTCCCTGTGCCTTTGGCTTGGGCTTGCTATGACCCTTAACTGAAAGTTACTAATTCCTTCAAGATGATCATGACCTTAGCACTATCAATTTTCTGATAAAAACTCCACCCACTCCCATTTTTTAATTTTCTGTCCAGAGGTGTTGACAGTTCCATTGTTACTAGACATGGGTTAATGCAATGTATCCTTGCGATTTCACTTTTTCAAAATATCCTAAGTAGAGTGTGCCTTACTGGGACCATACTGAGAATTATATTTGCCATATTTGGTCTTGACTAATACAGTAATTGGTTCAGGAAATAGCTTTAGGAAACAGGTCCTCAAAATTAAATTCTAGAATAGCATCACTTATATGTGCAAAGAATACAGGGATAATAACTCCTTGCTAAAGGGGATAAGGCATGGATAATCTATGGCATAGAGTGGCATTACAATTAATCAAATCAAGTCATTAGAGGAAGCACAGATGGAGGGAGATCAAGTGGCTGTGGTGCTTTGTAGTTATGGAAACAACAGTGATTATGCGATGGTTTGATTCCCTGGATTCAGTTTATAGCCTTAGAGATGTACATGTAAGAAACGCAAAAATATCAGGAATGAACAGACAATTATGAATACCTGTGGAGATACAGAAGACCTGTTGGCTGTTTTGAAAAAATCATTCATGAATTTACAAGGAATGTAAAAACTGAAGACCAACAGGGTTTGATTGTAAACATTAATTTAACACACAACCTTGCTAATTATCTCACAGTAAGATAAGGATCATGGTGGGGAAGGAATAGAACCCTTATGTATGAAACGGGAATATTTATGAGGCAGGGACAGAAATGGACTTACCTGTTTTGCCTCAAGGCTGAGTCAAATCTGCTCTCCTACAGGAAACAGTCTTAGGCAGTGCTTCTCAAATTTAAATGTACATATGAATCATCTGGGAATCCTATTAAAATGCAGATTAAGATTCAGACTGGGGAATAATCTGGGTGTGGTCTGAAAATTATCCGTATCTTTTACATCTAAGGCATTATGCTAATTGAAAATGTTGAACAGGTAGTAATAGGCACCATAAATGTTAGGCATATGTGTGCTGGAGAATGGAAGGGAAATGTTGAAAAAGTTCAGTGGTATGTCAAATTATTGAAATTTTTTTTAAAGTTAACCCTTCTAAAATATGAGACTAGTTATTCTACTTAACTCAGTGAAAGAGATATTGTTTGATGGGCCTCTTTGGATGTTGGAGGCAGTATATGCTACATCACCAGCCTTCACCAACCCATTGAATTACCCAGACTTGTAAAAGTGCTAGTATTGATTTGGGTCTTGCATACAGAGCTCTGCACCGAGGCTGGTTGGTTCAAGCCATCTTACCACTCGGCTCTAATAACCTAGCAAACCCATTGATTTTATTTTGAAGTATTTGTGACAGACACAGTGCTGTGTGAAATTTTTCCAAACTTAAATAAGAGAAATCACAGCTCAGGCATCTGCAGAGCAGGAGTGATGCAATGCTCTCCCTATTCTTTCAACTATTTCCATTTGAGAAGTTTCCAGCTTGCTATTGGGATTCTGGTAGAAAGTAGATGCTTGGCCTTGTAACATCTTGTGATCATGTGAATCAAACTTTCCAAGATGAAATGTATGTTATATTGGATCAATTCCATTATAAAATTTGATATGCACAGCAGCATTACTTTATATATAAGATAGATGGTATAGAGTAGACTGAGCACAAATCTATATAGATGCTCTGGGAGACTCATTAACATGGTACCTGTTTTACTGCTTTGCCACCATGAAGAAGGAAAAAAAAAAAAGAACCTAGTTTTCTGGTACATCTGACTGTTATGCCAACATGATATAGAAGTAGACAGTAGCTTCCTAAGTAATCTTGAAAGACAGTGGTTGTAGTTGATGTCATGGTGTATTGTCCTGAGTCAGTCCTCTCAGATGGACATGCTCATTTCTCCTGTGTTGGGAGTCTTTGCAACCAATTGTTCTCAACTGAGTTCTTGCCTAAGACTCTCTTAGCTGAAGAGAGTTACCCACCTAAAGTCAGACCTCCTTCCTGGGGACAGCCCAATGCAACAACTAGTCATACAGAGTTATCAAGGCCTGATGCTATGCCACAGTCAGAACAGCTTTAAAGAACTATTCCAACTCCAAAGTTAGCCATGCAATCAGTAGGTTTTTGTCCTGACTACATCACTGGTCAAATTCTCTCTGTTTCTTCAGTTCATAGCCGTCGATCTTGAGCATGCTAAAATGAACTTCCTGCAGATCAATCAATATCTGTTTCCAAGAATCTGTGACAGTAGGTGTCAAGAGTGGTCTGAGCTGAGTGAGGTGCTAGCAGAGTGTAAAGGGAACCTGGAATAAGTTGTGAAGAAGACAACGTTGTTTACTGACTCAAGCCTTTTAACCAGCAAAAGAAGCAGAGGGTGTCAGCTATTTTACAGTTAAAATACCCCTCTAATTATCTCTTTAAGTTTTTAAGTTGAGGATATGAGTGGCAGCCCTGGCTGGTGTGGCTCAGTTGGTTGGGTGTTGTCCCACGCACCAAAAGATTGCTGGTTTGATTCTTGGTCAGGGTGGGCTTAATCTCCGGTAGGGGGCATGCAAGAGGCAGCTGATAGATGATTCTCTCTCACATTGATGCTTCTCTCTCTCTCCCCCACTCCCTTTTTCTCTAGAAATCAAAAGAAAAAAATCTTAAAAAAAATTTGAATGGCAGGTGCATTTGGTTTCAGGTAGGAGAATGGCCAAATTAATATCATCACAATTATATGGTGCCTGATGTTGCTTGTATTTCTCCTGTATTGGGATAAAATACCAACTGGTGAAGGTTGAGAGTATTCTAAGGGGAGGATGTACTGCACCAAGTAACTTTTCTCCCTACTTGATCTACACTCCATCCTTCTCTTTCCTAATCTATGTCCTGAGAGGCTAAGCTGTCTAGCTTATATCAATGAATACTTATTACATTTTTCTTTCTTAAAAAATTGTAATGCTGGTCTATCATAGAGAATTTTGAAAATAACAAAGTTAAGACTATACCTTGATCTATAATGGCCAGAAATTAATCTCTATTAATATTCATTTGGGGGTTATTTATGTGTATTTTCTTCTTCAGAGTCATGCAAAAATTCTCATTTTCTTATATAATTGTTTTATATTCCATTTATTTATGCATTCATTGGTTGACTCTTATATATGCCTGGACAGGGGATCAAACCTGCAACTTTGGTGTGTCAGGATGATACTCTAACCAACTGAGCTGCTCAGCCAGGACTGGAATACCACTCATGTTATTTATGTCAAAGACAATTTCTATTGATATGTAAGAGCATTTTCTCTAAAACCTTAATCATTTAAAAGTGAAATATCTATAGCCAAACTTACATACATTTATTTTTATAACTTTTATAAAAATATTAATTACTTTCAACAAGTTAATATCAAATATTTTGAATCATGCTAATTCAATGTTATTATCTTTTCACCAAAGACCAAATTTTGCTTTGGTTTGAGCCTCTTGAGTTGTTTTGCTTATCTTTTCAAGTCCATTTTTTACTTCGGATATTTTTATCAGTATATAGTTAGCATTCCTATTACGTTTCCAAGAATGTTTATAAAATTGATATCTTTCTTCAAGATACTACATCTTTGGGGCAGATGCAGAAAATATCACATCTAGTCTTTGAATTCTTTCAAAGTATTTTATCACTCCTTTGGGTCCAGCTTAGGTCTCCTGATACAAATTCAAACTATGTGCTGCAGTTAGAATGAAATGTTTTAGGATCAATAGCCAAAATTCTAGCTTGTTAGCTTCCTTCTTAATCAGTCATTTTAATGACATCATGATAGCTTTGTCCTCGATAATCTTTCTATCCAACACTTAAAAAAAAAGACTGTTGCTTTTTTTTCTCAGTTAAGTCAAAACATGTACTTTTTAAAATAATTAGTGAAATATTCATTACTTTCAACTTCTCTGTTTTCTGCCTCTGATAATTATTTTCTGGGATCACTATGCTGTTTGTGTTTTGAAAAACATTATTATGATCAGCTAATTGTGGGCCAAATAACATTCTTTTTTCATTTTTAAAAATTTAGGTATGGTAGGTATATAATATTATATTAGTTATATTATTTCCAGTTGTTTAATGTAGTGATTTGACATTTTTATACCTTACCCCCACACCCTTTCACAGTCCAGGAGCCTCGTGGGGATGGTCTTAGCGCTGCTGCTTTTCCCACCACCACAGCTACACTCACCAGCCATGAGCCTGGCTTCTGGCTGAGCGGCACTCCCCCTGTGGGAGTGCGCTGACCGCCAGGGGCAGCTCCTGCATTAATGGTCAGTGCACGTCATAGTGACTGGTCATTCTGTTGTTTGGTCGATTTGCATATTAGCCTTTATTACATAGGATTGACTTCATATGTAACTAAAATGTATTTGATATGAAAACATGGTGAGGTGTTTTAATTTATGCTATACAGAGCAACCATTTAGCCTTTACCTTACTTACCACATCTTATATCTATTATGAAATTAGCTCTCAGATACAATTTAATTTCTAGTTTGTGGATCAATAGTTTTTTGAAATTTAGTAAAAAAAAAAAATAATTAAAATGGGTTGTGCATAAACTAAATATAAATGAACCAATAATTCTTTCCCACTTCCTTATAGTACTGTGAATTTCCACCTTCCCTTTGTTATCTATCTATAATAATAAAAGCATAATTTGCTAATTAGACCACACAGCTGAATGACCTTCTGGATGAAGCCATAGTGGTAGGGGCTGAGGCAGGCAAGCAAGCAGTTAGGGGCAATCAGGCAGGCAGACAGGCAGTGTGGTTAGGGGTGATCAGGCAGGCAAATAGAGTGGTTAGAGGTGATCAGGCAGGCAAGCCAGTAGTTAGGAGCCAGTGGTCCCGGATTGCGAGAGGATGCAGGCCAGGCTAAGCCCTCTACCCACCTCAATGCGCAAATTTTATGCACTGGGCTTCTAGTATTACATAAGAAAATTTGTCAATGCCCATCTACCTGAGTTAAGCAAACCAAAGGCTTTGGAACAGTAATTCATGAGCAGAGGGGAAAACCAAATTGCATTGCAAAATTTGAATGCCTCCTATTAATCTATGGCATTTTAGAATTACATGTACTATTTTAGACTAGTTGTTTGACAAGGGCATTAGGAAGAAGTAACACTTCCTCTGATTTAAATAATATTGTCTCATATTTAAAGATTTATATGTCTTAAAAATTCTATTGAATAAAAATGGTAAACAACTGCTTTGACATTTAATGATTGCTTGTCCTTATCTGATATATACATTTCTGCAGTAGTGCTCAGATCATGAGAATTATGTAAACATTCTTCAAATAAATTCTTTTTAATTCCTGAGAGCTAACAGCAAAAACTAAGAAAATACTATTAATGCTTATATTTCATCTACTATCTCATAACAATAGGTTGTTTCTTCACATTTTTGCTATCAATTAACAAGAGTCAATGTTTAAAAGAAAAGGGTAAGAGAATCCAAAATAGAAAAAAAAACCCCACTTATTTCTTTAAAACTTAGTGTCTATATTTTTATCCTAAGTTCTCTCCTTTTATACTAAATTTTTCTTACCCTCCATTTCATATTCAGAAGAGAAAGTGATTCCTTCAAAATTGTTTTGAAAATAGCTGGTCATAGACAAGAAATTCAGTTGTCTACAACCTGACCCCAATCCATCAAGAGACAACATACAGCTTAGAAAATAGACACAAAATGTACATCAGTACAACAGTGCAAATTAGTTCATGCAATGACCCATTTGGCTAGTCTGTTTATTTGATATTACCAAATAAAACCCTGCAGTTGAAGTTTTGCCCCTTTATTTATTTTCTTATTAGAGCCCTGAGTGGATTGTGTTGGATAGCTTCTAACAAATACACAGCATTTCATATAGAGACTCTTGGCAAAGTTTGCATGATGAGTGCACAGCTTATGGTCAACAGTCTTATTAAAACCTTGATTGCTGTATTTCAGCAAAGAAGAGCTTTAGTGATGAATCCATTTAGTCATAATTCTCAAGTACCTGTGACCCTTATTTTTATTTTCAAAGCTGAATTTACATTATGTATTAAGAAATGCGTGTGTCTGCAAAGAAAAAATAATTGGAAATGGAAATAGATAATATTTGAATTCTCTTAAAAATGTTATAAAAGTTCTTTACTGAGGTGTTATGTGGGTTTTTTTTTTGGCTATTGGAAGTATTTTTTGTTGAAGGTAGGATCTCAGTTTTAAGCTTAAATGCATTAATTAATGAATATAGTGAAGAACTTTTGTGCAACAGTGAAGTTTATTTCTAAACTAGAGGTCCAGTGCATGAAATTTGTTCATGGAGGAGGGGGGTGTTCCTCAGCCTGGCCTGCATGCTCTCCAATCTGGGACCCCTTGGGGGATGTCAGGCTGCTGGTTTAGGCCTGATCTCAGCAGTTGGACATCCCTCTCACAATCCGGGACTGCTGGCTCCTAACCACTCACATGTCTGCCTGCTTGATTGCCTCTAACCCCTCTGCCTGCCTGCCTGATCATCCCAACCCCTCTGCCTGCCAGCCTTATCAACCCTAATTTGCCTCCCTGCCAGCCTGATCACTTCTACCTTGTCCCCCTGCTGTCCTGATCAACCATAACTTGCCCCCCTGCCAGCCTGATCTCCCCTAACTCCTGTGCCTCAGACCCCAGTCTAGCCTCCCTCTATGGGAGGCAACTTGGTGGATCAGGGAAAGATACCACCCCCATTACCCTGCTGCTGCTTCCACTGCCGGCCTGTGCCTCAGCCCTTCTCAGCCGCCCATGGCTGCCTGAGCCTTGGCTCTCGCATCTGCTGCGGCTTTGTCTAGAAGAACATCTAGAAGACGATCACTCTAATTAGCATATTACCTTTTTATTAGTATAGATTTGGGGACATTACAACCACGCAGAACTTAAAGAAAACACACAGCACTGGCCAGTTTGGCTAAATGGAGAGCACATCGGCCTGCAGACTGAAGGGTCCCAGGTTTGATTCTGGTCAGGGGCACATACCTCGGTTGTGGGCTTGACCCCCAGTAGGGGGCTTGCAGGAGGCAGCTGATCAGTGATTCTTATCATTGATGTTTCTATCTCTCCCTCTCCCTTTCTCTCTGAAATCAATAAAAAAAAAGTATTAAAGAAAAACAAAAACAAAAACATGATCTTCACTTTGGGCTTTGTCATTTTACAATATCCTTTGTGCAGTATTTTAACTTCCCTCAACTTTCCTTTACCCACCCTTAAAATACAATCTAGTTTGGGAAAGATGATCAGGAAAGTGATTCTAGTGGGTAGAAGTTTTTTTTTGGAGTGGATGGGGCTGTGAAAATATTTAAAAATTGACCATGGTGATGGGTATACCACTCTGAATTTACTTTAAAAAAGCAGTTCATTGTACACTTTAGGTGACATGTACAGTATGTGAATTAGATCTCAACAAAGCTGTTGTTTTTATTTCTTTTAAAATAAAGGCCAGTCTTATAATAGATTGCAGATGTTTTCAGAGGCCACCCAGGATTTGCTTACCGATCCCAAACCACGGCTGTGACTCCCAGTTGCCTCCAGTCCTGGTGGATCTGGATGCTGTGGTTTGCAAGGAGAAGGTGGCAAGAGGCTTGTGGGATTTATGCAACCCCATTCCCTGGTCTCCTCACAGGGCACCAGGGCCATTTCCAAGGCCAGCTCTCCGCTTCCTTTAACCTGTTGGGCCAAAGAATCCTGCGTGCTCTGGCCAGAAAGTGCCTTCTCTCTTTGGTGGCCTGAATGCTTCTTTTAAAAGGCTGTTTTATGGATTCAAGAGAATAAACAGAGATGTGGAAAGCTTTTGTCAAATTCCTTTTAATGGTTCTTCCAGTCTCATGGGCAGTGAGATGTGGCTCTGCATTCATCCCAAAGGGTGTCTTTGGGCAAAAGCACCCAGAACGGCACAACTCCTTCAGGATGCCCTACACACTTCCCTGTCAGGACTCTGGGGGGCCTGAGATTGAGCAAGACAGTGGTGCCAGCACCGGACCCGGGAGAAGGTAGTGCTTTCTACACTGCCCAGGCCATGTGGACTGCAGCTCTGCAGCTGCACCCACTGGGAGAGGGGGGGTGTTTCTGCTGTTTTGTTTTGGTTTGGCCTCCACCTCGTCAGCCTCGGACCTGTGCCTGCACTGAGACTGTGAACCATTCTATGGTCCTACTTTATGGTGTACAGTGGATGCACTCCCACCTCCAGAGTCAGGCAACCTAGGAAGCCCTAGGTCCAGAACAGACTTGAGTGTCCTAAACCAGGAGGCCTCCTTGGGCCAAGGGCTGCAGCAGTTTGAAGGCAGGCCATGACCCCAATCCTGGCAGGGGTCTCCTCTGGGGTTCTGGGAAGCTTGGGATAAGGGCCACCTGGGATTTGGAGGCCCGCCACACCCCCAATTCAGGTGCAGGGCCCTTCATGGTGATCTATTGTCTCACTCTGGTGAGACAATAGATCATCATGGTTTGGCTGAGCCTCTGGACGTTTTGGATGTGACAGACCCTGGCTCTTTATATATATATATATCATAGATGTTCTTCTAAAGTATTAGAAGTAAACTTTTTGATAATTTACTACCTTATTATTTATCACTGCTATATTTATATTATATTGATCACATGTATTAATTTGTGTTATGATTCATGTACTCTATATGTTTATGGTACTTTGGAGAGTTTTCTGTAATCAACGTGGCCAGCGCACTTTATGTGTCATCAAACAATCTTAAAATTGCAAATGTTTAAAGCTTTTAGGGATTTACAAAATATATCCTTGCTGTATGAAATAATGTTCCATATGGATCAATAATACAATCTAGCTCTAAAAACCTTCATTATTTAAAAATAAAAGAAAGAAAACAAAAGAAGCTCTTAAGCCATGAATTTAGAGACTTAATATTTAGGAGGAAGTGAGTAATGAAGATGATACTAGATCAGGTTACATGAAGAAGTAGAATTTTAAACCTAAGTAAATTGTTAATTATAAGTGAGTAAGTTCAAGAATCAGTTCTATGGAAAGGTAAGTTAAATATACAGTTGCAATCAGGTATAAAAGTACAGGAGCAATTTAATACCATTCTCCCTCCCCTCATTTTTGAAAATGAGAGGACAGGTATGAAAATTGAAAAAGAAATTAAAAGTATATTTGACATTTCCTTGAATTGGATTATAAGATAAATATGTATTATTAAAATGAAGCCAAGAAGGAATAGATCACTAATTATAACAATAACCTTGGAAGAAACTATAAAAACCTGTCAAAAATTTCCCGGCATAAAACGTTCTGGGCCTAGAAAGCATTGAAGGAGATAATATTTAAATTTTCATTGCAGTGCTCTCTAAATTGTTTCACACACACACACACACACACACACACACACTGGAGAGGCTTCCAAATTGCTTTTAAAAAGCTACTATAACCCATTATCAAAAATCTGTCAAACACCGTCCAAAGTAAGAAAAGTCAATAATCATACTTACAGAAAATAGAATAATCTTAAAATATGGCCGATCTTAATGTAAATTTTCCTCCCTCTGAAAGCATTCCCCAAGATAACTAGTTGTACCTATTCATAAAGATCTTTTTTAAAAGCATTGTCCCAGGTATTTAAAAATAAATGCAACAAATATGTAAAAATAATATGTAGTTATATAAACATTTAAAAAGCATGCAGAACATATAAAGTGTTTAATGTATGCACACACATATGTATATATGTATATGTGTGTATATATATATACACATGTATATATATATAAAATCAAAATGCTTGCCTTGATTTATCTGTAAGGTGGGATTATAGTTGACTGCATTTTTAGTTCATGCTTGAAATTCTATGTCAATTCTTATTTATTTCTGTTTTAAAAATACATAAAATAATTCACACTCTAATTATGATGTTCATCTTATGGAAAACTATAATCCAGAATGTCCTATGATTTCTAGGGACTCACAGTGATAAGAATTAGGGCCCATGAGTCGGGTTTTGTTTTGTTCCTGTTTTCTGCTCTGCCTCTCTGAGGAAGGCTCACTGCTAACTGGGCCTTGCAGAAACTCTTTGTGCTGCTGATGTGCCTCAGGGTTCCTGCAAGGGAGGCAGAAAGCCTACCAGGGGAAAATGAAATTACCAGTCACCCAAGGGGTGGATGCCAGCACAGCAGATCCTGATCATGTCGCCCTCTGGCAGTTCATTGACAGGTACAACCAACAATGGTGTTTGCAGCCTCTGCTGGCTGTTTGGGAAGAATTCACTGACAGCTCTTGTGATTTCACCTTCCCGTGCTCCTTGCTATTTCCATTTACTGGTTTTTGTTTCTTCCCCTCCAGTTTTCAGATATGTCTAGTTTGTATTTAACTTGCTAACACATACATATAGTAAAACTCAAAAATAATCAAGATAAGTTGTATAAAAGAGAGTTGTCCTCCTGTCCCTGTCTGCTAGTCCAGCATACTTCTTAGATTCAAACTTGCTTCTGTTTTTTTTTTAAAATATATTTTTTATTAATTTCAGAGAGGAAAGGAGAGGGAGAGAAAGATAGAAACATCAATGATGAGAGAGAAATACTGGTCAGCTGCCTCCTGCAAACCCCCTACTGGGGATCAAGCCTGCAACCCAGGCGTATGACCTTGATTGGAATCAAACCCGGAACCCTTTAGTCTGCAGGCCGACACTCTACCCCTGAACCAAACTGGCTAGGGCCTTCCTGGTTTTCTAAATTTCATTGCGCCCACAAGTAAAGATGTACATATATTTCTGAGAAAATTAATTTAGCATGATATACACACTATTTGACATCCTTTAAAAAATTAACTATATGTTAGAGGTTTTCTCATATTAGGTCATGTTGAAATGTATGACTTCTAGTAATGGTTGCCTATTATTTTCTTGAATATATTTGACTAGTCCTTTAAATGGACATTTACAGAAATGGGCAAAGTATGTAAAAAAAGAACCAAATGTCGCACAGCTACATGGCTCAGTGGTTGACTGTTGAACTATGAACAAGAAGGTCACAGTTCAATTCCCAGTAGGGGCACAAACCCAGGTTGCGGGCTTGGTGCCTCAGGCATGCAGCTGATCAATGATACTCTGTCATCATTGATGCTCCTCCCTCTCTTTATCCCTTCCTCTCTAAAATAAATAAAAATATATGTATTTTTTTTTTATAAAGAACCCAATAGCATGGGAAGAAGCTCAACTACTTATGATGATAGAAAACATACTGTGTTATCATATATATGTGAATGTTTGGTGGTTTAACAGGCATTCTCATATACTGCTTGTAGAAATATAAATAGCTGGAATTTTTATAGATGCTTTGACCATAATTAAAATGATCTGAACTTTTGACCCAGCACTTCCTTTGGTAACATGTAACTTAACTAGAGAGAAACTTACACAAGGAAACTTATAAAGAGTTACTTAATATAGCATAATTTGTAAGACGAAAGATTGAAACCATTTTCAATGGTTTTCAGATTAGATTTTTAGAACAAGGGAAAAGAAGCTAAAGAAGACAAAACAACATTTAGTTAGTCACTTTTGCTGGTCAAAAACATTTTTGAAGAAGTTTTGGCAAAAACAGAAATCAACAACGCAAAAGAAACTATTGGGATTACACTGGAGGAGAAATTTATCTGTGCTTTCTCATTTCTGTAAAATTTACCAGCTGCCAAATGTACCAACCTAGCTTGTTTGGGTTATGTGCACTCAACTTTATTTCCCACCCAGAGAAGTGGAACATTTTCCTATTCGATAACTTGTCATATTGGACACAATATTTAAGAAAAAGAAATGAAGGTCATTAAAAGAGAATAAGAAAGAGTAGCTACTTCTGAAAATAAACTCACTTTTGTCAACAATCTGGTCTTAGGCAAACCACCCAACTCCAAATGACTCCCATCAAGAGTTCTTCTTTCGCCTGGCATGCATAGATCAGTGGTTGGACATAAACCTATGAACCAGAAAGTTATGTTTCATTTCCTGGACAGGGCACATGCCTGGGTTGTGGCTGGATCCTCAGTGTGGGGTGTGCAGGAGGCAGCTCATCAATTATTTTCTCTCATCATTGATGTTTCTATCTCTCTCTCACCCTCACTTCCTCTCTGAAATCAATAAAAATATATTTAAAAAGAAACCCGCTAAAAAACAAAGGAGGTCCTCTTCCAAACCTATTCTAGGCAGAAAAATCACTCTCCTGGGATTTCCAAGGAATCTTGTTCCTTCTTTGCTTCTCATGACTTGTATGCCATAGGGCGACCCTCTGAACTTCTTAGGTCCACAATTGGCTCACCCCTAAAATAAGGTCTAGTTGACCACTAACTTTTCTTTCAGATCTGACATTTCTTGCTTATGGTTTCTCATTCACTTTTAAGGGGGTACCTCTCCTAAGGGTTTGCTGAGAGTAGCCAGCGTACTACAAGCAGGATCTGATAATTATATCAAATATATTAGCAAAGGTGGCTGTACTAACACATGTACCCTAAAGGTATTTAAAGCTATATGCCTCAAAATGCTATTTTTGAAAAGTTGAGATTGCTTTTTGCATGCCCATGGAGTCTTAGACAGAAGAGGAATCCTAACATATGATAACCTCTATGGCATTTTAACTTCAGTTTAAAGTCATTAACTAAGTGTTTACTACTTTCATCGGTAAATCAACCAACATCCAAAATAAATGACACTTTCCCAGACATCATAGTTTGACCTAAAAGGCTATTTTGAGGGAAAGCTATAAAATCTGGGCAGATGGCAAAGCAAATCCTCACCTATGTGGGGAGTCAGAGGCAGCTCAGGAGCTTCCTTTGATTCTATTTTGTGTACAGCTCTGTATTTCATTTCCGTGTTGGTTGTTTGCTGGCCAAACCTCAGATAGATGCCTAGGTTCAAACCAGGACTCATATAATTTTGCTATGTCCCTAGGCAATCTAATTGTACTTTCACAGATTCAGGCTTTGTGTGCTGAAATTTTAGACAATTATTTATATCATAATAGACTGCTATTATGAAACATGCTACGTTATAGGAAGGACACTGTGTA
Source organism: Pipistrellus kuhlii (assembly GCF_014108245.1). Classification (NCBI taxonomy): domain Eukaryota; kingdom Metazoa; phylum Chordata; class Mammalia; order Chiroptera; family Vespertilionidae; genus Pipistrellus; species Pipistrellus kuhlii. The sequence continues at coordinate 12,988,849 of NW_023425515.1, forward strand.
CAGAACACGATATTAGACAGACATTCTCCTCACTGCTCATGCTGATCACAAAAGGGTTCAAAATGGGAATTCAATTGGCAGCAGATATCTAGAAAGGAGATAAGGAAGGATAAATAAGCCTTTTTCTTTTTTTTCATTGTTTTGAAATGAGTTCAACTTGAAGAATAAGTGAAAGATAACAGATGTTCCATAAATTAACCAAAGGACTTAGAGTGTTTGTAATATACACATCCATTTTACATAAATAGCCTTTAATTTTTTCCAATCTGGAAAATCTACATTTTTAATTCTGGGAGGAAGGTGGGCTGGACCTTTATATTACCTGTAACCTGAGATTTGAATAAATTTAACTTCAGTTTAAAGTCATTAACTAAGTGTTTACTATTTTCATCAGTAAATCAACAAACATCCAAAATAAATGACACTTTTCCAGGTATCATTTTTATCACATTTTTCACTGTTGTGAAAGTAGATACAACCAATTATCCCAGTGTATTCTGCTAATCATTTGGGTGACTATGACACTCAAATGGAAGATATCCAGGACTTTCTGCCTCTTCTTTTTGGCTTCCTTCTTAAATCTTACACTTAATGCTTTTTGGATATTTTTCTTGGCTTCAGATTGTCTTGAATCTTAATCTTAAATCTACAGACTTAGGAATTTGTGCTCTCAGAATAAGGTAATACATGCCACTCATTGCAATTATTATTATAAATTTCTCATGATAAAACGATGAAACGTATTTCAAACTTTTATCTATTTTATTCACATACTGTTATGAAACTGAACACATATGTTTTTGTGTGCATGCATGTATATGTATGTAAGTATATGTGTCTAGGTACCTATAAAGATTGTAAGCTTGCAGAGGAAAGCAGCTACAATTTTGATCTACAATTTTCTAACATGGTACCCAGTATAGAGGAGGAATAGGGCAAGAATTGGTAGCTGCATTCCTTTACCCCCAATAGACTCAGTTATTGATGGCATGATTTTCCAGTTCATGCCTCAGAGATTACAAATAACCACATATCATCACAGCAGACATTTATTTAATCTTTCTTTTGGACCAACCACTCCCTTGGACACTAGGCGTATTAATGAGACCAAAATAAAAGCATGAATGGGGCATATATTTTGGTGTCATATCACTAATACCAACATAATTTTCTCTGTCCCTATCTAAATATCCTTCTAATATTCCAAATAGTTAAAGTATTTCAAAGAAATTTAGGATTAAATATGTATAGTTAGGAAAAGAATTTTTTAGCTAGAAACCCAAAAGCTCTATAAGAAAAGGAAAGTAGATAAAGCTGTTTTCAGTAAAATGTAACATTTTGATAACAATTTATTGGGAAAATTAATTTAAAAACATATGTGAAATCAGAAGATATTGTAAATAGATGACAAAGGATTAATACCTATTGCAGCAATTTTCAAACTTCTTCATCTCATGTCACATATAAACTACCAAAGTTATGCGGCACACCAAAAATATGTTTTTTTGCTGATCTGACCAAAAATATGTATAATTTTGACTCTTCACATCAGATAGGTATTGCTGTTTTGGCTGTTGTCATTTTTTAATTTGACAATCTAAGAGAAAAAGAGGTCAGTGCCCCAGATTGGGCAGAGGTATTGAATATTTTAAAAATTCATGTGGCACAGCAGTTGAAAATCTATGATCTGTAATATGCAAATAATTTAAAATTGAAAAGAAAACAAGCATAATAATAAAATCCCGATCAAAGCACGTGAATAGATGATTCACTTTCATTTATTTATTTATTTATTTATTTATTTATTTTTAAAATATATTTTTATTGATTTTTTACAGAGAAGAAGAGAGAGGAATAGAGAGCTAGAAATATCAATGAGAGAGAATCATCAATCAGCTGCCTCCTGCACACCCCCTGCTGGGGATGTGCCATCAACCAAGGTACATGCCCTTGACCTGAATTGAACTTGGGACCTTTCAGTCCACAGGCCATCCACTGAGCCAAACCGGTTTTGGCTAGATGATTTATTTAAAGCAAATCCAAATAGTTATTGAAAATTCATGATGATTTAACTAGCCAGTATTCAAAGTTACATTAAATGGGCAAAAATACAAAAGGAACCTAACACCTGTTGCTAGAATGGATGTAGGAAAAAAGGTCCTCACCCACAATCATGATAGAAATGTGAAATATTAGTTATTTTGAAAAAAAAATTTTGAAATAAGTATTTAAACTTAAAACAGTAAATTATTATATTACTTTATCTTTATGGTTTATACTCTTGTCACATATATACTACTATTCCAGATATTCCTGCTTCCCACCCCTTTATCCACCTTCCCCTTCCCCCCATTCTTGCTCCCACTTCCCTCTTCCCTGTGGTCATCACCACACCATTGTCTGTGTCTATGGGTTATGCTAATCCCTTCACCTTCTTTCATTCAATCCCCCCCCCCCCCATTAGCCCTCTGACAGCTGTTAGTCTGTTCCATGTATCCATGCCTCTGTTTCTATTTTGTTCATCAATTTATTACCCAACAATCCTTCTCTTTCAAATCTATCTGCTAGAAACAGAAGTCCCATTTTGGACATATGTTCAAGGATATTTATCTGAACCATGCTCATAGGGCAAAACTGAAAATAAAATGAATAACTCTGAATAGAGAAATGAATGAATAAGGCATTGTATACCCAAACCACAAAACATAATAAAGCTCCTATAAAGAATACCAGTAAAGTAGAATGATGTTAAGAGTATTCAGGGATTTCCACAAGATATTAAGAGTGAGAAAACATTTTGGCAGTTTGCTTTGAGGCACAATTAAGTTGCAGGATCAAGTGGTCCGGATGCCCATGTTCCACTAACCCTGCCTCCCTCTTTCAATCTGTAACCACGACCTAATGGGGAGTTTCCTATGACAAAAGAGACTGAGGAAAAACAATTTCAATCCTGTTTATCAAGTATCTTAGTCCCTTCTGAGTTTCTCTAACAACCTACAATAGACTGAATAAATTACTAGTAAAAACAACATATATTTATTATAGTTCTGGAGGCTGGGAAGTAGAAGATCAAGTCACTGGGAGATTCAGTGTATTCTGATGGCCCTGTTCCCAGACCTGACAGAGATTCAGTGTATTCTCATGGTGTTCTCACATCATGGAAGGGATGAGGGATCTCTGCAGGGCCTCTTTTTAGAAGACATTAATTCCATTTCTCTGCCCTCATGACCTCTCAAAGACCCCATCTCCTTCTAGCATAACCTTGGGAATTAGGATTTCAACATATGACAGTTTAGTATTATTAGTATTGGGTCCAGAGCACCAGTCGTTTTGCTTGACATGCTGGTATTATCCAATATTGTTGACTAAGCATTATAGCCCTGCTCTGGTAAGGCCTGGAGGAATAATGGTGAGAGGAAATCTCCCAGCCCTAGCTAGTTTGGCTCAGTGGACAGAGTGTCAGCCTGCAGACCGAAGGGTCCTAGGTTCAATTCTGGTCAAGGCGATGTGCCATGGTTTCAGGCTCCTCCCTGGCCCGGGCGCATGCAGGAAGCAACCACTCAATGTATTTCTCTCACATGGATGTTTCTCTCTGTCTTTCCCTCTCTCTAAAAATCAATGGAAAAATATCCTTGGGTAAGGATTAAAAAAAGAAGAAGAAGAAAAAAAAGGAAACCTCTCAAAAGCAGAACTATAAGTTGGCCATCTATTATCATTTTAGCCTAGAAAGAGAGATGCTTAGAGACTTGAAAGAAATACGACTGGAAGACTGGTGAAAAAGATGTTTGAGAAAAAGTTAGGAGAATGGAAACAAGATATGAAGACATTTGTCTCCCATGTGCATATTCACCGAGGAGACACAGTAGACAAGATGAGCCATTAGGTGACTGTCAGTCAGCTTCTTTTCCCACGTGATTTTTCCAATGGCTGTGATTTTGGTCATAGTAGTTCTAGGTTAAAGATGTCAGTCAAACACACAAGCAGGGCGACTCTTTCCTCACCACTTATATAGAATAATAAGTTGAAAAAGAAAAGCAATAACCACTCTAGATTTAAAGAGAAGGAATAACAAGAAAGAGATGGATGAGGAGAGTTAGAGTTAGAGGAATAGGAAAAACACCGTCATGAGCAATAGGACTACTAAATCATCTTCATTTATTCATATATGTAAAATGCTTCATTCATCCTAAGTACCATCATGGATTGAGGCTACTAATCAAAATAAAATTCATGCAAATATATGTACATGATTTGCAGATGAGCCATGGCCTCCAGGTTTCTGGAAAGTTGCCAGTATTGTCCTTGGCTCAGCAAAGTTTAGGCCCATCCAAATCCCTGAAATTGTATTTCCTTTGTTAGAGATGCAGAGCTCATAGACAGTCATGAGCGGAGAGTGAAGCAGGAGTGAGGAATGTTAGCCTAGATGCAATCTTTCTAAGACACAGGTCCTCTTTATACCACCCGAGATTTCTGTGCTCTGGACAAGTTAATATGTCCAGATATAAAAAGCATCACATTCAGCACAAAATAAGTATGAAAGAACATGTTATTCTTTCACAAACAGATTTTTAATTTACATCTGTTTAGAGAATGTGATTTTTAACATTTCTAAGAATAACACATTTTATAGTTTAAAAGGGATCTCATCAAATTGTCTATGGGATGGTGTTAAATAAAAGTGGGTTATCTTTTGCCCAGACAAAGGATACTGCACAGCAGTATGTCATTGGTTTCATATTCTGGATTATGTAAAGATATTGAAAGTGGGAATGCTATCCTAAAGAAACATTAGTGTACTTGTCAATAAAAGTATAAAGTAAATAAATAGGATTTAAGAAGGAATTAGTAAAGTTTAGAAAATTCTCAGTAATAAATTTATATATATAGTGTAAATTTTTCACTCAAGCCATTTATTCACCCAACGAATATTATTAAATACTATAGTGAGGCAAGGCTCAAGGAACATAGGGATAAATGAAACTTGATTCTTACCTTTAAAGTAATAAAAGTGCAGTAATACAGGTAGACAAATAATCAAATTGTAAGGGCATGTAGTGAAAGGCATAACAGAGGCATAAAGGCATAACAGGATGCTATAGCTCTGTAAAAAATAGAGTAAATCATTTACATAGATAATATTTATTTTAACTAATCTCCAAAGATGGCTAGTATCATATTCTCTTTCCCTACACACAGTTGTGCCATCCTTCAATAGGTAAAGTGTCTTTCCCCTCCTGCATTGTTAGGGTTCGCCAGAGAAACAGAACCAACATAAAAAATCTCTTAGTGATAGATATCCATGTCTCTTTATCTATCTATCTATCTATCTATCTATCATCATCTATTATCATCTACCTACCTACCTATCTATCTTTAGAGGATTCATGGATTCTGGAAGTGAGGACAGCTTTGGAGGAATTAATTTGCCTAAAACAAAGGGCAAGTCTGGCAAAGTTGGATTCGTCATGGAATGAATGTTGAACTATGTTGATTTTCATACAGTCAGAAGTTGTACCCTTGTCTCAATTTATGTATATATAAAACACGTAACTATAATTCTACTAAAATAAATTATTTTTGGATTGAAAGAAGAAATCCTCTTAGATAATTCTGATTGCAGAGTGAAGGCTTTTGTAATGAAGTCATAAAAGGAAATTTAATTTTCAACTGGACTCACAGAATAATCAGAGAAGCTGCATATATAGTTCAAATTACTATGTGACCATCAAAAATTCTGATTACATGACTTTGGGTCAATTTTGTTTAAAAAACCCCAGAAGTTATTTTATTTTTTATTTTTTTAGCACAGTAACACCTACTCTCTCTTGTTGGAAGCCTGACTCAAAAAAAAGACATTGGAACAACTCTGAAACTCCTAGTTACCATCATAGTGGAGACTGATGACAGGAAGCTCTTGCTTTTCAAGGCCTAAATTATAAATCATAAACCATGTCTTGGAAATGGTTGAAATTTTTAAAGAGTTCTTATAGAATATCTTTTATGAATCTTGAGTGGCCCATTTGAATAAGTTACAATGAAAAAACTTTTATTCTAGTTAGTATAAATTTACTTTACTAAAAAGAAGGTTAGCTAAAGATGGAAAAGAAAGAAAAACATTTGTTTCATACAAACACCAGAATTTGGAACATTATAAATGCTAGAACCCACTACTAATTTGATAAAAATATCAATTAGCATCCTATTGTCAGTTTTAGTTAGTCACGTATAATTAATTCTTGTCCCATCAAAGCTTGAGTCAGCAGGCTGCTTGCAGGAAGTCATCAGCCCCTGGACCAAAAATGTTTTGGAAATGCTGATATAGTTCTTTGGCACAGTCTGACAAATATCTGCTTATAGTGATAGTGACAGTGACACAGGGAATCCTGGACACATCAACCCATTCCTTCCAAAACCAAGGGTCAATAATGGCCAATATAGTCCTTTACTGAGACTATTAACCATTTGATGCTTCCTCCAAAAAACATACTTTCTTATACCTTATATAGCACTAAAGACCCGATGCACAAAAATTCATGCAAGAGTAGGCCTTCCTTCCCCCCGGCTGCTGGCACCAGCTGCCCTCTGGCACCTGGGGCCCCACCCAGGCTTTCCTCCTCCGGCCACTGGGCTGGCTTCCCTCCGACCCCAGCTTCATCAGGAAGGATATCTGGAATAAAGTCTGGAAGATGTCCCGTCTAATTAGCATATTGCCCTTTTATTATTATTTTTATTTTTAAAATATATTTTATTGATTTTTTTACAGAGAGGAAGGGAGAGATAGAGAGCTAGAAACGTCGATGAGAGAGAAACATCAACCAGCTGCCTCTTGCACACCCCCTACCGAGGATGTGCCCGCAAGCAATGTACATGCCCCTGACCGGAATCGAACCTGGGACCCTTCAGCCCGCAGACTGACGCTCTACCACTGAGCCAAACCGGTTTTGGCCCCTTTTATTATTTTAAGTGGCTTTTTGGCCAACATGAACAGGGGGGAAAGCATGGAACACTTGTTGATCTTGGTCTTGACTAATTTTATAATAGTCACAAAAAATAAAAAAAACTCCTTTTTGAGAATAATTCAAAATGCTTTAGAGAGAATCAAAGTAATGATTACCCATGGTATGCAATCATATTATGAACACTGAAGGCACTGAAAAACCTGCACAGCCTCTGAGCCATCTAGTCAAATGTACGTATATAATATGTGCCACTAGCTGGGAAGAATATTACAAGTATAGAAACAAAATACTTTGCTGAATCTAATTATTCTAGTAACCTTGTGCTAGGCTTTGGACATGATCATAAGAATGCTTTTATTTGTCCTGAGTCCAGAGAGCAGATATGATAGCATGTTCATATTAATAACATCTTACTAGAACATGATTGAGAAAAGGATCAGCTTCTGTATTGATTCAACAGCTCTTCTTATTCTGTAGTTGTTAGTTTGACACATAGAGTCTCTCTCTCTCACACACACAATAGTATTGATCTAATTAACGTAAGGTTAATACCAAACCTACCTAATTATTTCTAGCTGCATCTCTTTTAGAAAGTAAATGAGAAATGTTATTCCACAGGAAAGCAAGGGTATAAAAGGCATCTGAGCAGTTTGACAATTGTGAATTTGGTATCTGAACTTGGGAAAGGCAATACCAAAAAGACTGATGAAAGGGATTTAGCATCATGTCAACATATGAGCATCAATCATAGGTAAATTATCAGAGTCTCCATTACTATTAGAGTAAAAATCTATTAAAACTAGAGGCCTGGTGCACTCGATTTGTGTATTTGCGGGGGGTGGAGGGTGGTCCCTCAGCCCAGCCTGCACCCTCTCACAGTCCAGGAGCCCTCAGGGATGTTCCCCATGAGGAATAGGTCTAAGCAGGCAGTCAGACATCTATAACGTTGCTGTAAATGCAGGAGAGGCTACTGCCACCACCACTGTGCTTGCTAGCTGTGAGCCTGGCTTCTGGGCTTCTGGCTGAGCAACTCTCCCTCTGTGGGAGTGCACTGACCACTGAGGGTAGCTTCTGTGTCGAGCATCTGCCCCTGATGGTCAGTGTATGTCATAGTGGCTGGTTCTGCCATTCAGTTGATTTGCACATTAGCCTTTTTATTATAAAGGATGACATAAAAAAGAAGAAAAAAAAAGACAGTGCAGAAGGTAACATAGTAATGTAACTTTAGTTCTTTCAGCTTTGGTAAACTTTTATTGTTTATTGCCAAATAATTCATAGGCATGATGAAAACTTAGCAGGATCTCAGGTGAAAGAATTCCGATGAGTTAATGAAAATCTGCGACCTGGGCAGAATACAGAGAATAATTATTATCTCTTTTTAAGAAAATATTTAATACTTCAAGGCCAATTTTGAGTGATCAGTCCTCTAGTCTTTATCATAAAAAAGCTTTATTTATCCAATGACTTGGATGAAAGTTTACATAAACTAACATAAACATATGGTTCATGAAAAAGCTATTAACCTTAGCTTTAAAATACTAACTTCTGAGCATATTACAAGATGACACATTTAACTTGTTGAGCTATCCACTTTAATTAGAGGAATTACTCATTTATTAACTTAATTTAATACTAGCATAAGGTCTTAAAGTCAATTAAGGATCTTGGAAATTATATTTAAATTACTTCTACAGAGCAACACAATCAAAATTAATATCAAATATTTGTCAGAGAGCTAATCTTTCACAATTTAACAAGATAGGGTAGATGGAGTAACTTAAGTTCACATGATTTACGACACTGTCTCCAGTTCACAAAGCAATCTCTTTTATAAAACATAATAATAATCCAATTAGTATGACATACATGTTTATATTATCATACTCTTAAAAAGTTTAAATTATAATAATCAATCTTTCCCATAAAACTAGCATAGGAAACTTAGCTAATTCTAAATGATTAGCCATAAAAAATTATACCCAAACCTTACATGAAATATGTTTATTGTGATAAATTGCAAAAATGACCAGAAATTCTTCTACCCTTTTACTATCCTGACCTTGGTGATGTGACTTTGCAGCTTTGTCTCTCAAGAGGTGGAAACCATTTTTCTACATCTTGAATCTGGGCTTGGTTATGAGATTTCTTTGGATAAAAGGATGTTATCAAAGGTGACATAAACTTAGCTTGGAAAAAGACTGCACATTGAGTCTTTCTCTTGTTGCTCTTAGAAACCCTGCCACAACCGAATGAGTCTGTGTTAATAAGCTGAATGATGAGAGACCTATGGCATGTGAACAAGCCCAGGCTCGCCTATTGGATGAAGACAGCTCATCTCCATCACCCCAGGTGATATTGAGCCAACCCCCTGAGGCCATCCTAGACCATCCCGCTGAGCAGACACAGCCCAGACAAACTGCTCAGCTAATCCATTATTTCAGATGAAATAATAAAATTATTGTTGAAACCACTAACTTTTAAGAAATCATTGTTTTTTAAATTTTATTTTCAATTACAGTTTACATTCAATATTATTTTGTATCATTTTCAGATATACACCATAGTGGTTAGACAATCACATACTTTACTAGTGGCCCTGTGCACAGATTCATGCACATTGAAAAGGAAATAATTAGAAGAAATATTTTAATATTGCTATTTGGCCTTTTCTCCCTCAGCCCCTGGAAGCCAGCTGGCAGCCAGCCTCCTCCCCACCCTCCCCACCCTCCCCACCCCCACTGCTGCTGGTCACAGTGGGTGGGGTCATCAGTCCTGCTTGCACCTGCCTTGGCCTGGTGCCACTCCCTCACCTGCTCCACTCTCCTGCCGTAGTCCTGCTTTCATCAGAGCCCATCAGGCCAGCAGTGCCTCCATTGCCCTGCTGTCAGCACCCTGTCACCAATGCCCACCATGTTCCACGCTGCCCCTGATGGTCAGTGCACATCATAGCAAGCAGCCAAACTCTCCTTTCCGGCTTGAATTTCTGGTCAAACAACTGCCCGAGGGGACAATTTGCATATTAGTCTTTTATTATATAGGATTATATAGGATATATATCCCCTCCCAACATTTTCAATACTCATCTGGCACCATACATCATTATTACAATAGTATTTACTCTATTCCCTAAGCTGTACATTACATCCCATGGCTATTTGGCAATAACTACCAATTTTTATTTCTTTTTTTAAAATTTAAATATATTTTATTGATTTTTTTTTTTTTTTACAGAGAAGTAGGGAGATGAATAGAGAGTTAGAAACATCAATGAGAGAGAAACTTCAATCAGCTGCCTCCTGCACACACCCCTTATTGAGGATGTGCCTGCAATTAAGGTACATACCCTTGATCAGAATTGAACCGAGGACCCTTCACTCCACAGGCTGACACTCTATCCACTGAGCCAAACTGGTTAGAGCCAATTTGTATTTGTATTTCTTCACCTTTTTTACCTAATCCCCCAATGCCCCTCTCCTTTGGCAACCATCAGTCTATGAGGCTGTTTTAATTTTGTTTATTCATTTATTTTGTTCTTTAGATTCCAGATGTAAGTAAAATCATGTGATATTTGCCTTTCTATGTCTGACTTATTTCACTTAGCATAATTCCCTCTAGGTCCATCTATACTGTTGCAAATGTTAAAATTTCATTCTCTTTTATGGCCCAGTAATATTTCCTTATATATATGTACCACTTTTTTTTTTTATCCTCTTATCTATCGATGGGCATGTGGGTCTCTTCCATAGTTTGCCTACTGTAAATATTGCTGCAATGTTCTCAGGGCTGCATATGTTCTTTTGTACTAGTGTTTTGGTTTTCTTCGAATATATAATCAGAAGTGGAATTGCTGGGTCCTAAGGAAGTTCCATTTTCAGTTTTTTGAGGAACCTCCATACTGTTTGCCATAGTGGCCGCACTAATCTTCATTCCCACCAACAGTGCATGAGGGTTCCTTTTTCTCCACACCTTTGCCAACAACTGTTTGTGAATTTATTGATGATAGTCATTCTGACAGGTGTGATGTAATACCTCTGGTGGTTTTAATTTGCATTTCTCTGATGATTAGTGATGTTGAGCATCTTTTCATATGTCTATTGACCATCTGTATGTCCTTTTCAGAGAAATATCTATTCAGGTGTTCTGTCCATTTTTGATGGATGTTTTTGTTGTTGTTTAGCTGTATGACTTCTTTATAAAGTTTGGATATTAACCCTTTATCAAATGTATTATTGGCAAATATATTCTCCCATTCAGTAGGTTGTCTTTTCATTTTGTTGATGGTTTCCTTTAATGTGCAAAAGCATTTTAGTTTGATGTAGTCCCATTTGTTAATTTTGTTGTTTGCTTCCCTTGACTGTATCAGAAAAAATATTTCTAAGAGAAATGTCAGTTTTACTGCCCAAGTGTTCTCCCAGGAGTTTTAAGGTTTTGAGTTTTAAATTTAAGTCTTTAATCTATTTCAATTTAATTCTTATATCTGATGTAAGAAGTGGCTCCTTTCCTTTCCTTTCCTTTCCTTTCCTTTCCTTTCCTTTCCTTTCCTTTCCTTTCCTTTCCTTTCCTTTCCTTTCCTTTCCTTTCCTTTCCTTTCCTTTCCTTTCCTCTCCTTTCCTTTCCTTTCCTCCCTTTTCCTTTCCTTCCCTTCCCTTTCCTTTTCCTTTTTTGCATGTATCTGTTCAATTTCCCCAACACTATTGATAGAAAAAACTTTCTTCACCTCATTGTATGTTCTTGTCTCCTTTGTCATAGATTTATTGAACATATAGGTGTGGGTTTACTTCTGGGCTCTCTATTCTGTTCCTTGGATCTATGTGTCTGTTTTCATGCAAGTACCATGTTGTTTTGGTTATAAGGCCTTGTAGTATAGTTTAAGATAAAATAGTATAATTCCTCCAACTTTGTTCTCTTTCTCAAGATTGCTGTGGCTATTTGGAGTCTTTTGTTGAAACCACTAAATTTTGAGGTGGCTGTGTGATATATTAACATCTAACTGATATTCTGTATCATTGTAATAAGTTTGAAAAGATGTATAGTTTCTTTAAGCCAAAATTAACAAGCCACTCTAGCATATTGAAATATTTACCTTAATTAAAATAAATATTATACAATAAGGATATATAATTATAATTTTTCTATATCTATTTATCAAGTCTTAAGTATTTTAAATATATTTTATTGATTTTTTTACAGAGAGGAAGGGAGAGAGATAGAGATCTAGAAACGTCGATGAGAGAGAAACATCGACCAGCTGCCTCTTGCACACCCCCTACTGGGGATGTGCCCGCAACCAATGTACATGCCCTTGCCTGGAATCAAACCTGGGACCTTATAGTCTGCAGACCGACGCTCTACCACTGAGCCAAACTGGCTTCAGCAAGTCTTAAGTATTTTAAAGAAGTTTTCACTATCACATTTAATGACTATTAGTTATCAGCATAATGATAATTTTAAAGTATTATTTCATGTATTGAAATCACCCTTTAACATCATAGTTAGACTTTTTCTGAATATGCAGGAAGGATTCTTTTTCATTGAGGGATATCACATTAAAAGCATTCAAATTTAGTTTCTACTTATTACTTTAAATTTAAGAAATCATATAAAATTGTTTATTCACCCTCTTCTGAAGAAAACAAAGGTATACCCATTCATTTTATCAGTCAGGAAATATTTAATATTCACACAATAAAAGAATCTTATCAAACTTTTGGTTAAGGTAGGGAACTTTTGTATTATTTCTTACCTCCACAATATGTCATTTTTATTTACATTAAAGGTTGCATATTTAGAGTAGTGTATAAGCTAGTGAACTAGGGGTATGAAGTTTATGAAAAAGAATATTTCTATTTTTCTACATAAAAGAGAATTAAAGACTTCTTCAGTAATTAACACAAGATCATGAAGCTTCATTTAAGCCAATGAACATTCTCATGACATCAAAGCAATACTCTTTGCTCTCTTAAACCATACTAAATATGCTTTATTTCTTTAATTATTTGTAAATATTTCCATCTTTTTTGATAATAGGACTACCTGTTATAACTAGTATCATTATAGCACATGAAAATTAGATTCTGGTGATATATAAACTTTTAAGAATTGTTCCCAAAGAAAATAATATTAAATGAAAGGAAGTCCAATTATAGACCTTAGATTGTACAAAGCTACTTCCCCTCCTTCTGAAAGGGAAGCTGTTCTTAGAAACAAGCAATAATGTACAGAAAATAGTTAGCATTAGACAATTGAAGATGAATTGATTACAGGAAGGAAGGTAGGAACTACAAATGACTTCCATGTTCTTAACTTTAGCAACCTACAGAAAAATTATGCTTTTATTTATGGGAAGGAAAAGAAAGAAACTTAAGGGAAGAAGAAAATGAAGAGTCAGTTTTGGACATGTCACATTTAAACTGTCACCTTTAAAATGGTTGTGATACATCCAAATAGAGACATCAAGTAGGAAGATGGCTATATGAGTCTGGGTCTCAGAGGAAAGTTCAGGGCTATATAAAGTTAGAAGACTTAATAAAACTAATGGAATAAATGAGAGGCTACAATGAGGCTTTAAATTGAGCCCTAAGACACAATTTGACATTGACTCTGAGAGGCCAAGTATTTGTACTTAACACACTGACATACTCAAAGGAATTCTATAAGAGATGAGAAATATGTACTAGGATCAGCCAAAAATAATATGTTTGTTACAAGAGTAAAAAGCCAGGAACAACTTACTTTTCTAAGCTGGAAAATAATTGAGTAAATTATGAACATCTTTATGATATATTTTAATAGAGTGCAAAAATCTCATCTTAGTAGAATTTTTTGGCATAGGAAATTGTTGCTAACATTAGTAAGAGGGATAAGCAGACTATAAAACCTTTATTTAGAATAAAATACTACAAAAATAAATAAAAACACAAAATAAAAGAGAATAATACATAAGACTGTATTGTTGTTCTTTGGCAGTTTGAATATAGATATTTCTGTGCTACTTTTTCTTTGTTTTTTGGTAAAGGTTTACTACATCGAGCATAATAATATTTGGGAAAAAATTATCTGCAGAGTAAAAGTTTTTCCAGTTTTAATTTCTAATATAGTAAATACCAATAGGTATAATCCATGTAATATTACTTTGGGGTTCTCAATAATTTTTAATAATTTAAGAGGCTCTTGAGGTCAAAAGCCTGCATTAAAAATATTTACTTAAAATATTTTTAAGCTCTGTGCATATTAGGAAATTTAATTAATTTAAAAACGGTCACATCCCAGTGTTTCAAATCTTAATATATGTTAACATTTTTTCCTTAATGTTTTTATAACTGTGACCAAGAAAAGACCCCATATTGCAATGAAATTTATCTTAACCACAGCTCCTGTGTTTCAATATTTAATATGCTTTCCAAGAATTAATTTAAATCTTACATAAACGTATCCTTATTTTCCTACGGAATATTTCAGTGCAGAAAGCAATTTTCTAATATAAGTTAGACTACTCTTCATCTTTATTACTAATGTAAATCCTATTTTTCCAAGTTAAAGAAGCATATTGTTTTAGGAGAATTAGATGCTATTAATGCATGCTTAAAATATATGCTAATATCACAATGAGAATCATTATTGGGTTTTTCGGTATATAGCGCTGAAAGGAAAAACAATTAAAACTGCTTTAGAGAATCAATAATTCATGAGGGAAAAGTCTACCCCTCCTAGACTCGGTCTTACAAAATCCTGGTGAGACAAGAGGGAGCCTCCTGAATCTTCCCCAGGAGAGAAGCCCTTCCCACCACTTTATGAGGGCGTTCATTCCAAGCTTGCCCTGGGGCTTCTAAAATAGCCCTCTATCTTTCTATTCTTAATCCGTCTTCCCCAGTTTACAAGTAGAAAGGAAGCTTTCACAGGAAGCTACTTGTAAAAGCAAGCAAGCAAATGGATAAATACCCAGAGTATGTATACCTTCTGCATCTTTTCCATTAACCAGCACAGCACCTAGCTTGGTGCCCTCCACATGGAAAGAGCCAGTAGACAGCTGCTTAACATTCCATCCCCACCTTACTTGGTAGATATCCCACCCTGCCAGCTCTGCTTCTTCAATCGCCCACATGCTTGAAACCTGGGGGTCGCCTAAACGATTTCCAGGCCTGCTGCCATAGCCTATTTTTAATAGGAATCTCTAAAGTGAACTATAATTCGAAACTACGTAATCAAGGACACTGTGGGATTCTCAGCTTTAGGCAATATGTTCTGTCGGGTAAAAGAAAGCTCTGGCAAAAAGCAGACCCAGATCCTTTCACCAGCTGTGCACCCGACTTGTTGTATAATTTCAATCAAGTCCCTCTCGCAGTCATTGTCTGTCTGTTTCACTGGTGGAATCTACAGAAGTCCTAGCCTGCCTGTCTCCCTCACAAAGATCTGGCAAGGATTAAGGAGATAGAGGCTGCAGAAATAGTTTGTTCCCTTGTGGGAAGACACTCAGAAAAATACAGGTATTAAAGAAAAATCTCTGGATATGGCTTTCAAGAATTCAGATTTCCACGCCTCATGCCCTATGTATGGGCGTTTTCTGGCAATTAGGTCATTATTGCTTTGCTCCTACAATGAAAACAATACTCCCCCCTGTGACCCCCCTCCCCCCCAAAAAAAATCTCCTTTGAAATAGAACAAAGAAAGTACCTTTTTTTCCTTTTTCCCCCCTTTAATTTCTTTTGTGTACAGTGTATTTCCTGAGTATAAGCATATTGTATGATATGAATTGGCAGCTTTACCCTCCAACACACTCACATCTGTTGACTGGAACTCAGTTTTACACACCCAATTGCACATTGTTTAATTGCCCGTCGCTGCCAGTAGCACAAATGTATTATATCTTCATATTATTAAGTTTTTGTATATGTCTGTATATACGTAGAAACATATATTGACTCTGCTTTTATTGAGTTCTTGTGCTGCAAATGAAGAAACAAAAACCAAAAAAAGACAACAACAACAAAAAAACTTGATCCTGTCTGTGCATTTTAACAGACGTGAACCCCCTCAGGTTTCTGTTTAAAATCATGCCCACAGGCATAGACTGAGGGGCATGCCTGCTACGATTTCACCTTCACACACTTCAAAAGGATGTGTGCATGGATAATGCAGAGAAAGCAGGGTTAGGAAAGAAATCCCTGTGAATATAAACTGTTCTCTGTGTATGCTTCAGCATCCACATTTCAGAATTCTATGCTTTCATATGGTTCTTCAATTTAAAATGCTGGGCTTCGACTATATTTTATCAGGGCCTAATTTGATATTATTCAATCACCAAAGCCTAGGAACACTTTCTCTCAGGCATGAATCTCTTGAAAAATGCACCAATTGCTCCTAACTCCACATTAAGGCTAAGGAAAGCTTTTGGGAAAGTTGTGAAGTGTTGAAAAAAATGGGATTTAGCATAAAAATGTCTTCCCTATAAACCACAAAAATGCCTTCTGTGATAGTTTGTGATGAGAGGACCTTGCTGGCTATGTGGTACTGACTTGTGGAATTCCAACAACTTCTTCTGAATTGAGGAGATATTTGCTCCAATAGAGTTCATACACTTTCAAGCTCAATCCATCCAGTAAAAAAAGTCCTAAATGAACATCACTGGAAAAATGAAATCTCTATATATGGAGGTCAGCTGCTTTGTGACATGGAAAGCTTCTCAGCTGAAAACCATCAATTTCTAAACCTAAAGTGATGTGTTACCCTGCAGGGCCTCCTCCATGCCAGCGAAAACAGATGTAGCATATTTGTTTCTGGAGTGTGATCTGCTGGGAAAAAATAGCTCCTTTTCTCCCTTTCTCATTTAAAGATTGAAGGTTAAGAAAAATAAAACTTGCTTTTGGGTCAAGATTTATGCTACATTTTAATGTTGAATAAATGTGCATGACTTCTTAATAGGTGCTTGGAAACAAGGGCGAGTATTAACATAGGAATGTTGCCATGACTCATAGCACACTATTAGGATGTTCTACTATTGAAAGTGGCATTATTTTAATAGGAGAGGATATAATAAAACTTTAATAGGTTAGAATGAACGATATAGGGCAAACATTCAACTTAACACTAATGTCCCAGAAAGAAACCAAACCCTAAACATTAAAGTAACCATGAAATTCACATTTACTCATCAGTTATGAAATGAAATCCATTGCTAATATTCTAAACCTTTTAGTTTTAAATACATTTTGAAACTGAATAATGGTTGCATACTTTATGTAAATTCATATCTCCCCCCAAAGAAACACCTATTTAAGTCTAGAAATACATCAATTAAATTAAACCTATTCATCACCCTAAATTAGGACTAAATCATATGTATTTTGATAGATTTTAAATTCTTTAAACATTTCCTATTATTTTTATGAACAGGAAACATTAGATATAAAAAGTGACATAAATTTGAAACTAATTTCCTTTTTTTGTTAGAAAAACTTTCAATAACTCATTTTCCATGTAAAACTTCTTAACTTTTGTGCTCTATTCTTACCTGCCATGGTTATGGAAGTAAAAATCGGTGAGGAGGCGTTTTGTTGGAAACAATGCAAGAGTGTCCAAAAATAATGTGATTTATCTCAAAGGAAGTGAAAACCAGGGGAATTCTATTCTATAAGCTTAAAAGGAAAATGATTCATATTCTCCTAGGGTTTATATTGGGCCATGGTGGTTAGACACACAACCTGGAAGTTAGTGGCCACTGGAACACCACATAATCTCTTACTAGATAATGTGTTACAGCAAAACAAGTGGTAATCTTAGAATAAAAAAGGCAATTTATTTATTTTTATTTTCTAAGATGGATATCTACTTCTCTACTTTTTTTTTTTTTAATATACTAGAGGCCCAGTGCATGAAATTTGTGCGTGAGGGGTGTGTCCCTCAGCCCAGCCTGCACCCTCTCACAATCCAGGACCCTTCAGGAGATGTCCACTACTGGTTTAGACCCGATCCCACAGAGACATCCCATTTGCAATCCAGTATTGCTGGATCCTAACTGCTGGCCTGTCCGGCTGCCTGATTGCTCCTAACCACTCTGCCTACCTGTCTGATCACCCATACTGCTTGCCTGCCTGCCTGTTTGCTCCTAACAGCCTTTTCCTCAGCCCCTGCTGCCACAGTTAGTCCAGGTGGACGTCCAGAATGATGTCTGGAAGGTCGTTTGGCTGTCCGGTCTAATTAGCATTTTATGCTTTTATTATTATAGATATTTTTAAAACTTGAAGTTGTTCTCTGAGTTTCCCATTTTTTTCTGAAAGGTACTTTCTTAGCATAATATATATTTCTGATAAAGTTGACTCGTTTTAAAAACATATATTTTTATTAATTTTAGAGAGGAAGGAAGAGGGAGAGAGAGATAGAAACATTAATGAGGAGAGGGAATCTTTGATTGGTAGTCTCCTGCACACTCCCCTTTGGGGATTGAGCCTGAAACCCAGGCATGTACCCTTGACTGAAATGGAATGTAGGACCCTTTAGTCTGCAGGTTGATGCTCTATCCATTGAGCCAAACCAGCTAGGGCATAAAGTTGACTCTTGCTGCATTAAAATAAAACAGTGTTTCAGAATTTATAAGAATTGCATTTCAGGAAGGAAAGAGGGAAGCACTCAACAATTGGTATCTAAGGCTCTTTCCACCTTTTTTTTTTGGTTTTGATGCATATATATTTTATAAGATAAGAGTACATCCTAAGCATATATCCCAAGACCATCCCCCCTCCCCTCTCATCCCCCAGATTGCCTTGTGATCAGTAGGTGGCATAAAGGCTTCTAACCCTCAGAAAATAGAAGGGAAGGTGAACTTTGTAATCATTAATTAGCAAAGATCAAGTGGACAATTTTAGAAGGTTCCTAGCATTTGTTCAGTAAAACATGAAGTGACAGAACTTACAGTTCTGTACAGTGATGTCCTCTTATAGAGGGGCTGATTTATGGAAAACTCGTTCTTAAGCTCAAGTGCTTTAAATATTCAGTACATCAAAACATGATGTGCTGTTGGGGCTTCTAGATTTCTATGAATTTATCCCTCTAGTAATTTAGTTATATGCATTACATGTTATGTTGAGAATAACCTAATGAGGCAGGTGCTATTATAATCCCCATTTTAGTGACGAGGAAATCAAGGCTCAGAGATGAAAATAGATATGCACTAAAGCTGGAGTCAAGGCCAGATCTGACTTACTCTTACTCGACTTCATAACCTCCAGACTGCACTGCTGCTGATGTTAAAACAGAGGAGTCTTGGTGACCCACTAGGTCACTTCCTTTTGCCTTCTGTCATCAAAAAGGTAACTGCCATGAGATTAATCAAAGAAAGCATGGCAAGCAAACACGAAAACAAAGGGTCTTTATTTGGAAAAGAAGATTTAACAGAACAATTTGTACCTTTCTAAAAGATAAAACTAATGTCTATTAGTAATCTATTCTTACTAATTTATTATTCTCTCTATCAGATACACAATCAAATGGAATATTTCAGAACTATATTACATTACACTGCAGTGGGCTAAAATGTCAGCCCTTATCTTGTGATGTCCATAGATTTTAGCCAATTTTAATTTGGAGTTATGCATGATATTATAATCAGTTCTGACTGACAATGCAAACATAGTTCCCTACTATATAAAATGACATTATCTAAGTGATCCATGGGGGGGGGGAACTATTGATTATAAATATGGTCATTTATCATGGTTCCACCATAAGGGACTTATTTTGGAGTGATGCTACTTCTGATAGTGGAATACTTTGATCAATGGATTAGATTTGCTTTAGTTGGAATATCAATACATGTTTTGTGACCCTTTCATAACAGTGATTCATTTCATGGCCAGAATGGCAGTGTACACATTGATGCTTTCATATTTTAAATTAACAATAAATGCAATAAAATTAGCATTTATAAATTATATAAAAATAAGCCATGGATTTAAAAACTCTGATAGAAAATTAAAACTTTATACTCTGGTGATTACATTTTTTGTCTCACTTTTGACTAAGTAGGTTATGATCCACCTCAATCTATTAATATTTGCATTTATGTTTCCCCAAGTGAGTCTTAATAGTTTATATCTCATAACCATCCAATCATTCTAACAACTTTTCTCTAGAGGAAAAGAACCAAAAACATCTTTTACTATTATTTTTAAAAACTAGCCACAGAAACTCCATCCTGCTATGAGTCGTAACAATTGACCGACATTTGGTCTCTTCTTTGCAGAGTGGCCTGTCAGTGGCCCGTAGGTGATTTCCATGCTCTTCCCCAACAGCCCAGCACAATTATACTCACTTCTATGCAGCTGGCCTTACATCTGGGAAGGGGCAAGCATGGAAGCTCAAGAGGAGAAACCCTATGATGACAGTCTAGCAGAAATAAATAGAACAAATACTCTTGCTAGTTTCCTGAGGATTCGAAAAATGACAAAATAAGTAAAAGTAACATTACCATTCACTAAGATTGCCAATAGTTAATTCATGGTAGGTAGTTTAGAAAGAAAAACTGGGAGAGTGAATTCTCAGGGAACATATATCTAATTCATAACCCATGTGGCATCTCTGCTGACCACTGAGTATCAGTCTCTAGAACAACTATTATAAGATAGCTAAAGAAAATTTTTATGGAAATTATCTATATATATAAAAGGCTAAGTGTCTGTCTCTCTGACCGGTTGCCATAACGCACACTGACCACCAGGGGACAGATGTTCAATTCAGGAGCTGCCCACTGGAGGTCAGTGTGCTCCCACAGGGGGAGTGCCACTCAGCCAGAAGCCAGGCCCTCTCTTGCCTCCACAGCAGCACTAAGGAGCAGTGAGCAGGCAAGTGGTAAGGAGCAAGGGGTCCCAGACTGTGTGAGGGCACAAGCCCAGCTCAGGGGGACCCCCCTAACCCCCATTTGGAAATTTTGTGCACTGGGCCTCTAGTATTCTACAATAAATTCACCTGTACTGAATGCCAATGTCAATCAGCCACCCAGGATAAACATTTACTATTAGAATAACAACATCCTATCACATATACCTCCATATGTACTATTCAACTTTAACATAGATCTCTAATTTATCTGCATTCTTTGTTATAGAATTGGTTGAAATAATTCCAAATCTCTGCCTCCAATCTATCTAATTGTAGACCTTTTAAGACATCTTCACTCAGGAAGATTTACTTGTAGCATGCTAGAAAAGACATTCTTACCTGACAATTAAGAGACCTGGATTTTAATCCTCATTTTGACATGGCCATCATTTTGGGACAAATCACTTAAATTCTTCAAGTTCCTCACCTATAAAATAGGTGAACTGAAAGGATTACACTTGAAGGTCTACCATTCTGTGATGATGGGTATTTATTTGAGAGGAATAGGCAGGAATTCAAGGATCCCTAGAAAAAAGTTAGTGAGCTTTCTACCCTAAGCAAAGGTAAAGAGCTTTCTACCCTAAGCAAAGTGTTAGCTTTCTTGGTCCCCTGGGCATATTCTTGTTGGCTTTATCAATTTATGAGTATTTATTTAGCAGTTTATGGGCATTTCCCTGACTTTCTGATACTTTCACTCCTTAGTCTTCTTTAAATAGTAACTCCTGCCCCTTAAAATGTACAGATATTATAATGCTAATGAAAATGTCCTTGAAAGAGGATTCAGAAAAGCTAATTCATTGGATACTGTTATTTATTGATTGTTATTGAAATTAGATAATCCTTCTTACTACTGTCAATTTAAATGTGTATCAAGAGAAAAAAATTTTCCTGAAATTCTGTGTTCTTATTTGATTTAGATCTAATTGTTTTATCTCCAGTAGCATATTGCTTTTATTTGAGACAGAGTTGCCCTCATGTTGCCCCATCATTTTTTTTTTTTACAACATTGACTAAAGATCCCACTAGAAAGACATAATTCTAATGTTATCTGCATGCATGTGGTTCCTTCAGGAGAGATTCCAAGGATACATTTATTGTGTTTATACAAAAGACAATCCTCTCATTCTCCCAAGCCTCAATGTGTTTTTTCCAAATGCACCCTCAAAATCCTTGCTTGCTTCTACATAAAGTATGGGTCGCCTTTCTCAGCCTAATATTATATTGGAAGTAGAGGCATTGTTTAGACATATACTCATGCTACTACTGACTGTTGCTATAAAAATGAAGTTTAATCTCTACACAATTTCCATTGCTTTTCCTTTGAAATCTGGTGTTTATTGCAACAGAATTTCAGATTTTGCAACATGAGAATTTGAAAGGCAGGCCAACACAGGCGGCTCTTTGGAAACAAGAGACCTGGAACTTCCAACAGCCAAAAATCTGGCTACACACCAAAAAGAGAGGAAAGACACCTCAGGCAGGTTGTGTGGATTCGTCAGATCTGTTTTGATTTGAACCTAGAGGGCTTCTTTTGACAATGTGGGTGCATGTTTTTTTTTTTTTTTTTTTTTTTTTCCTTTCTTTTTTTGTTTTGTTTGGTCTGTGTTTCTGTTAACCATACTCTTCTGGAAGAGATCTTGACCATCTGGATGTGGTTTTTGTTTTTGTGAGAAGGAACTTGTGTGTCCTTGACATGCCACTAGTATAAATAAATGCTCCATGAGAAGAAGTTGGGTCAAGATGTTATAGATTTCCAGGTCAGGTTAGGACAACTACTACAAGTTATTTGGTGTATAACAATTAAGCATGTGAGCTTCATGTACATATATGCATGAAAAAACATACTTATTTGCACATATAGAACAGTCCAGAATAACTTGTCAACAAGTTTGGAATAGCCATAATGAATATGACCTTCTGCATGCAATATGATCCTCTAGTAGGGGTGTCGAACTCAATCAGAGAAGGGGCCAAAATCTAAAATCCAGCCTAAATCGAGGGCCGAATGGTTTACTGAACAGTCATAAACTGTCATTGTGATGGAAACGCAGCGGAGTGCAGTGATGACAGCGTGGTGCGGGCCACATTGCAAGGCCTGGCGGGACGGATTTGGCCTGCGGGCCTTGTGTTTGACACATGTGCCTATAGGATAAAAGGTAATGAACATGAGGCTACAAACTGGTGAGGATTTATAACTCTATTTCAAGAGATCTTGATATGATTATTTTATTGTAAAAACAATTATTGATTAAGATATGGATTTAAGATTTGCAGCAAGCTGTAGCACAAACACAAGTTAAAAGGATACGTCAAATCAAAAATGAGTATATAATTCTTCTATTCTTCATCCTCGACTCCATTGACAGTCTCTTTGCCATAACTCTTCTCCAAATATTGTTAAGTGTTTTAACTGAGCAGTGAGAGTTTTTGTTATTATTTCTGAATTTGAAAATTGAAAAACCAGTGAAGGAAATTTCCCAGTTAAATAAAATTATTAATACTGATGTTGACACTAAAAAGTATAAATTTGCTTACTTTATACTTGAATTAAGAGAAAAATATTACTTCAATGTTGGGTGTTATTTTTAGTTGGTACTTATTTTTATACCTTTATTCTAAGGAGCTAAAAGCCCAACAGTGAAGGATGAAGTTCTGTGTCTGTTAAGTCTGTGCGTATAATGTTTGAGCTTTCTGAAAGTATGACTTTGGAGATAATAGCCACCAGTCCCCTCTGTCATTAATGTTTGCATTATCCCTCTTGGGACTGTAATATATCATTGGGATCCTTAACTTTGTTCCTTAGCTAGAACTTCCCCTTTACTCTTGGGACTTCGGAAGCATGGAGATGGCATTAAAGCAAGCTGTGTTTAACATATCCCATGAATTAGAGTCTTTTTAAAAAATGTGTTTTTACTCATTTCAGAGGAGAAGGGAGAAGGAGAGAGAGAGAGATAGAAACATTAATGATAAGAGAGAATCATTGATCAGCTGCCTCTTGCACATCCCACACTGGGGATCAAGCACACAGCTGGGGCATGTACCCTAACCAGGAATTGAACAGTGATCTTCTGGTTCATAAGTCAATGCTCAACCACTGAACCAGCTGAGCTATAGTATTTTTTTTTTTTTTTTTTTTTTTTTTTTTTTAAGGATTACTACCTAAAGCCATAAGAACCTTTTCTAAATTTCACCAATGGAACTGGAGATTACTATTTAATTTGTATAGTTCATACAAAATATTTAAGTGATTTTTCTATTATATTGTGGAAATATTTTGGGTCAAATGATATAAACTCTTACAAGTATGTACTAACAAACTCTTATAAAGGAGTTATTATATTTTCAGTATTTTGTATATTTAGAGAGTTTTTTTTTATATATATAATTCTGTACTTCTTAATCACCAACATTATAGTTAGCTTTGTCCTCAAATACCAGACCTTTGTAAACATAACAACAGACCGTTGAAATCAGTATGAAAACAGAGTGTACTGCATCTGAAGCAAATTCTGGTTTAGTCAATGTGTTTGATCACCTGGTTTGGATTAACAGTCAAGGTATATCTCATGGTAGAAAGGTTTTGAGAATGAGAACAGAAGCTATAATTAGGTTTTACCTGAATGTCGTACACTGTGCAATTATAAAACAATGAGTTAGATAAATGGGATTATGCCTAGTTTTATTATAAATATCAATATTAGGCATTTGCCATCAGACCTTCTAAAAGCCACTACTTTTAAAATAGAGATGGTGATGGATGACTTAAACCCATTCAATAGCATTTCCTAAAAGTAAGATAAACAACAAGGAATTACTTCCTTTCAGTTTAAAAAAAAACTTGGACCTCTTAACAAATCAGTAGATGATATATTATAATGAACTTTATATTTATATGCTAATTCTACCATTTGAACTGGTTGCATCATCCATAAACTAAACAAGTAAATAGATTTATCTAGACATTGTTCAATAGCTTCTTGTTAATGGAGAGTGAGCCAATCCTATTGTTATTTGGAACTTCAATTAGGAATTGTTCAAGAATTAGCGTAGCCTTGACTAGCCATGTTGCACATCAACAGTATAATTCATAGCAAGACAATAAAATTAGGCTGAGTCTAAATTTAGGTCTTCATTACTCATAACTTGTCACTGTGAATGTTTTTCCTCTTCTTTAGTAAGCTCTGCTACAAATCAAGAGTGATTATTATATAACAAAAAGCTCTCTGATATTCTCATACTTTCCTTTCCACATGAGAGCTAGGAAATTGTACATAGTTAAAACCAACAAAAACAAAAATCCCAAAAGTAACAAATAAAGAAAATAAAATTCTGAAGACAGGGATGCTAAAACTTTAGGAACAGTGAAACAGATTATTATACTTGACATAGAGATATTTTTCTTTTTAAAAAAAATGTATTTTATTGATTTTTCACAGAGAGGAAGAGGGAGGGATAGAAAGCTAGAAACTTCAGATGAGAGAGAAACATCAATCAGTTGTCTCCTGCATACTCCCCACTGAGGATATGCCCGCAACCAAGGCACATGACCCTGACTGGAATTGAGCCTGGGACCTTTCAGTCGACAGGCCAACACTCTATCCACCGAGCCAAACCGGTTAAGGTGAGATATTTTTATATGGGTACATCAGTACTGATGTATGCAGAGAAGCTGCACCTCACTCACCAGGTACTTTAACAAAAAACATACTATATTTTTTATTGATTTCTGAGAAGAAGAGAGCTAGAAACATCAGAGATGAGAGAGAATCCTTGATTGGCTGCCTCCTGCACTTCCCACTCTGGGGATCGAGCCTGTAGCCTGGGCATGTGCACTGACTGGGAATCAAACACTTACTTTCTAGTTCATTGGTTGACCTCAACCCCTGAACTATGCTGGCTGGGAACCTCACTCACCAGGTACTTTTTATTCAGGTGTTTCTAAGTCAGAAGAGTTTTGTTACCTGGACTTTGGGCTGCATCAGGACAGGAGTGATTGTGGTGACAGACTTTTGTGAAAGTGGGGTAGGGGCCAGTAAATAGTCTAAATCCGGCAAGGCAAAGGATAACTGCAGTGAGGTGAGCCAAGGAAAGCAAGGGTTTTTCTATTTCATAGCTTTGAGCAAGCAGGAAATCAACTCTGTAAACTTTGAAAGAGAGAGAAATATCAGCGATGAGAGGGAATATTGATTATCTGCCTCCTGCACGCTCCCTAATGGGGACCAAGCCCACAATCCTAGGCATGTGCCCTTCACTGGAATTGAATCCAAGACATTTCAGTCCACACACCTTGCTCTATCCACTGAGCAAAACTGGCTAGGGCAAGAATTTTTTTGTATCATTTCACAGAAGGCCATTTAAAAAGAATATGCCTGTTATATTGCTTTTATTCCTGGATTCTACAACCTTTATTAATAATCATAGAATACCTTTAGCCTAATTTTAGAAAATATTTCTCCAACTGTACCCAACCTATTCATTTTTTCTTCATCAAATGTCTGACCGTTGTGGAGACTCAGGCAGCTGGGTTGATTTTCTTATTTCTCCATTAACTCTTCTGCTTACTATCTGAAGCCTAGAAGTAAGAAAAAGGAGAATTTGAGGAATTACAACATAACTCTAATTTGGGCTTCTAAACACTGAATCTTTAATTATAGTCACTCAAATAAGGGAGAAAAGACAGACTCAAATTAGAAAATAGAATGAGAGTAGATAGTACACATATTAGGCATATTTTAAGCAGAGAACAATGGGATTGCTGAGCTACCTTCCAAATGATAAATTATCAGTTTGTAATGTTATAAATTCTCAGAGTATCTTCAAACATAAGTATAGAAAGAAACCCATACTTCAAAGCTAAATACAAGTCATTGTTATTATACACTTTAATTGTCAATGGATAAACTACAGCAAACTATGTATTATGAAATAATAAGCATATGAGCTGGTGTCTCTGAAAGCTTTTGTTAAGCTCTAATGTGAATTACAAGTGCTAATTATGTTTTTATCCTAATAATTAAAATACTGTTGCAACAGTCAGTAGCTCAGGAACATGTATGAGCCTTTGTTTGTTATAGGAGGTGAGGGTGATAGGCTAGAAATAGGCCTCTGAGTTCTCTGGATAATGCTGATAGGAAGGCATGCACACACATGTACACACCTGGAGAAACCCACAATCATGTATAAAAAGAATAAATTGCAGAGTGAGATGCAAAGTAAAAGGGTGTTAAATGTCAGAGTACGGAGACTATTCTTCTCTGAGGTGTTATGTTTGGAGCCATGCTTTGAGGAAGAAATATCTAAATCTGGGTCTGATGCTTGCTCATCCTTTTTAAATTGTGGTTTTCGCTTTTTTAGCATGCCTTGTAATTCTCTGTTGAAAGCAGGACACGATGTACTTAGTAAAAGGCCTTCAGTGACATGGTGATAAGATGTGGGGGAGGTGAAACATTTTCTAGTCCCATGAGTAGGCCTCAATCTTCTGTTGAGCTTGAGTCTCTGAGCAGAGGATTTAAGTGCTTCTCAGTTTTCCCCCACCTTCTAGCTCCCACCACTTAGGTGGGACAGGATGGCTAAAGGGTCTTGAGGTTGGGTATTTCCCTTCTCCTAGTTTGACTCTGATAAACCTCCAATAGGTTGGTTTCATAAATAGTCTTTCTTGAGAGCAGTCCTTGCTGAAAAGAAAAGAATGCTCTGGTTTATTTCAAAATGTTTCCTTTCCCCCTACCCCTGTCTGAAATATGAGGGATTTTTCTCTCTCTGATATTTGATGTGAGAAGCTGGTAGATCTTCTGCAGGTAAAGGTCACAAAAGTGTACTGGTTACCCAAGATTGACCTCCTGGGGAATGTTTAACTTTCAGACTTGTCCACGATGAGTCTCTGGCAAGGCAATCGCAGTCCAAGTTTTCCTAGTCTATGGGGGTTTCAGCTGGCAGGTGAGTTCTGGTAAGTTGTGATTCCCTATGTATGCCTGTCTGCCTTTTAATCCTGGGACAGCAGTTTGCCCTGTGACCTCATGTCTCTGATAGATCAAAGAAGAGTTGTTGATTTTTCAGTTTGTTTGCCTTTACTTTTTACTAGGATGGAGTCCTGACTTTCAAGCTTCGGGCATATCAGACTGGAAACCAACGTTTATTTTATTCCTTAGATTTAATCATGACTCCATTTCCATATTAGGCCTATTTAGAAATCCTCTAAACAGACTTTTTACATTGTTAAATGAGTTGAGTTTCTACTGGGTTCTGTTAAGTCAAATGTCTAAGCCCATAGGAGAAAAATCAGGCCTAATCCTAAATGGCAATATACTTGTTTCATCAAAAAGGGTAAGAATCACATTTTCCCATTTTTGGCTTGACTGCTTACTTTAAAATATTTAGGAGAAGACTAGAATGAGAAAGAGGAACTCTTAAGTGTTTTGCTAAAAATCAGTTTTATTTACTTATTAACTTTTTTCAAAAGTAATTGTTGTCTTAATTGAATGATGAACATTTGAGACTAGAGCTAAGGACTCTCTCTAGAACAAAGGTATATAAATACAGATTTTTTAATAAAACTTTAGCATCATTACAAATGTAAAAAAGTTAATGGAATCCTGGTTAAACACCTAGATTTAAAACTTCTTTCTTTCTGGATCTTAAGATAATCACTATCCTATATAATAAAAGGCTAATATACAAATTGTTCCCTCAACTGGGAGTTCAACTGAAAGTTTGACCAGGGGGTGGGGCTGGCCAGCCAATTATCCACAGCCTTTCCCTGCTGCAGGCCCCACCCGATCAGCTCTGATTAGGTGGGGACTGGACCCCACCTGTGCATGAATTCATGCACTGGACCTCTAGTTTGTAATATTTACTGCAGGTATTTTCTTCATAACCTTTATTCAATTAAATGTTGCTAAGTGGTTATTAGAACTTGTGCATATATGATTTTCAAAGTGAATATTTTGTTCTAACTTTTGTGATATCTTAAAAATAATTTTTCAGTTGGATTATCTCTAAATTCCATTTTTATTTTGTATTTATTTATTTAAAAATATATTTTATTAATTTTTTACAGAGAGGAAGAGAGAGAGATAGAGAATTAGAAACATCGATGAGAGAGAATCATCAATCAGCTGCCTCTTGCACACCCCCCACTGGGGATGTGCCCACAACCAAGGTACATGCCCTTGACCGGAATTGAGCCCGGGACCTTTCAGTCTGAAGGCTGATGCTCTATTCACTGAGCCAAACCGGTTTCGGCTAAATTCCTATTTTTAATGGTAAGTATGCAATTTGTAAAATTCAGTTTTATAGAGGGGTGGGCAAAAGAAGATTTACTGTGTCATTATGCCATTCTTTTCATGTAATAAAGCCACTGTATAATCATAACCTGCATGTCTTTTTTCATATGAACAACTGTAAACCTACTTTTACCTACCCCTATATATCTACATATTTCAATTTAGATAAATTTTATTAAGAGACATTTACACATTGGTTCAAATCTTCCCTTTCCTCTTCACTATCTTTACAAATTGTGTGCAAATTATTTCTCCTTTTCTAGTGTTGGTTTCATCTTTTAGTAATATGGGAATTAGAATGCCTATATTAAAAAGTAGTTGTAAGAAGCAAGTACTTCACTTAAGGGCTTCATTTAGCGATTGTTCCAAAGAATACTGTTAGCAGTTTTGAGCTTTTTATTCCTTGTCCTTTACTTATGGTTAGCTCATAACTCCAGGTTCTATTATGTGATATAAATATCTGGTGCCAGCATGTAGCTGTGGGTAGAGTTGTAATCTTGTAGCACCTAATTGCAAGTGATCTCACAGTGCCAAATAATGTCAAATTATCCTCATTGCTGACCTGTCCAAAATGCCCCTCAAACTGAAGTTGACACTTGTTGACACCAGGCTTCGAGCCATAAAAAGGTTGAGCTCTACAACCTCCCTAAAGACCTTTAGAATATCTGAAACTAAATGCTGTGTGAAGTAGCAGAAAAATTATTTCCACTGAATAGATGATTAGAGAGCAGTGGCTACCTTATAAATGTAGGTGCTTTTTTTTCCTTTCAAATCAAGTATGAGGAAGATGGTCAGAAAAGGAAAAGTATAAAGAATTTGTGTCTTATATTGTATTTAACAAAGAAAGAGGTTCAACTGTCAGTCTTCAGAGGGAAGGCAGGGCAGGGTGGAGGTTGGGGGTAAAAGATCAACCAAAGGACTTGTATGCATGCATATAAGCGTAACCAATGGACACAGACAACAGGGGTGTGAGGGCATGTGCTGGAGGATGGGGGTGGCCAATGGGGAAAAAAGGAGACATATAATACTGTATGTGATAATTTAAACCATAAAGAACTTAAAAAATTAGTTTAAAGGAAAATAAAGGTAATATGCACTCAATGTAAAATGAATCAAGCTACACACACAAAAAAAAAATAGAAAAAAAGAAATGTGAATTCTCCAACTTATATCTCAGTTTAAATTTGGGTATCATCTCATGCATTTTAATTCCATCCAACATGGATCTATCTTTTTCTTTCATTTACCATGTCTTCTATGCTCCAGGCTAGTCTACAAATTTCATAATATTAAACTGTTTGTAGTTTCTACCAGAAATACACAGTGAAACTAAATTACTCAGAGAATTCTATGTGTTGCCCTTTAAATATCATTGCTGAGGCTATAGAGCTCACTTTCAATCTTTGCAAGTGATCTCCAGCTTCTCAATTTTTAAGACATTATCCCTTGGGAAAAATTGTTTCTTCCAATTTGGATCAGCTATTCTGTATTTTCTAGCCACTCATAGGTTTTCCATGATTCATATCTCTTAAACAAATCAACACAGCCTATGAAATGAATCCTTCCCAGGACAGGTTCTTCAAGCTCACTTCACTATTCCAAACCCAATTCATGTGATCCTTTGCAATCGAACCCCTCTTAAGATCAGGTAGTTTTAGGATAAGAATAGTGCACAATGGCCTCAATTCTTCTTTTTATAACTTGGTGAGGCTGGAGGAGAATAGGGAGGAAAATAAAAGACACTATAACATCTATATAATGAGTTCTTTCTTTGGGTGTGATGTTCCTTGATTCTCTGATGAGTAAGCAGGCAACACTGGGACATATCAACCCTGATTTTTCAGTGGCTAAATACCTTTATATGGATGTGTATATTTTTTGCATATATATATATATATATATATATATATATATATATATATATATATGTAGTATGTTAAAATCCAATATATTTTATAAATATTTATAATCTATACTAATAAAAGGGTAATATGCAAATTGGTCACAATGCCCTCACAGTAACAACTGAACAGCAGGCTGCATGGAGCGACCAGGCTGGCAGGGGATTTAGCGAGGGATGACCAAATGACTGACCAGCAGGCTTCATGGGGTGACCAGGCTGTTGGGGGGGGCGTGAGGGGGACTAGGCTGGCAGAGGGGGGCAGTGAGGGGAGACCAGGCCAGGAGGGAGGGAGGGCAGTTTGGGGTGACCAGGCTGGTGTGGGGGGCAGTGAGGGGTGATCTGGCCAGCAGGGAGGATAGTGAGGGGTGATCAGGCCCATGGTGAGGGGAGTGAGGGGTGCACAGGCCAGCAGAGGGGGGCATTTGGGGGTGAACAGGCTGGTAGGGGGGTAATTAGGAATGATCAGCTGGCAGGCAGAGGTGGTTAGGGGTGATTAGACTGGCAAGCAGGCAGGCAGGTAAGCAGTTAGGAGCCAGCAGTCTTGGATTGTGAGAGGGGTGTCCGACTGCTGGTTTTGGCCCAATTCCTGGGACTGAACCAAAACTGGCAGTCGGACACCCCCTGAGGAGTCCTGGTTTGGAGATGGACCAGGCTGGACTGAGGGGACCCCTCCCACTCCCCGTGCACGAAGTTCATGTGCCAGAGCTCTAGTTATGTAATAAGGGCCTTGAAAATGGATATAGGAGATTCATGGTCATACGCTCCCCAGATTCAGGCTTCTTATGCTCCCTGACCTAGGGCTGCACTGGCAGGTGAGTATAGGAAGAGCAAACATATTCAAGAAGTTTATTCTTGCATTGATCCTAAAAATAGATGTTAGGGGTACCATCAGGCAAAACTCAGATAAGGCTTTATTCTTTATTGTGAGGGAGCAAAACATATTACTGGTGTTGGGGTTGGTCTAAGATTTTCTATCTCACTTTTTCCCTCTCTGGTTGCTATAATTGAGCACTGTTTTAACCAACTTAATGCTTACAGTGGCACTTTGAGGCAGGTATTACCATTGTATCCATTATCAAGATGATAAAACTTATGAAACTAATTTGCTCAAGGTCACATACCTAGTAGATAGTATAGCCAGGATTCAAACACAGGCATTATAATTCCACAACTAGGGCTTCTAAACATTATATTTATTTCTTTCAATAATATATGTTGATACACTATATTTTAATTATATGACCTGTTTACACTTTGGAGGGCCTAATTAGCCTTTCTATGAACTGAAAGTTGTGCTATTGTGTTTTCCAAGTTGACAGATCCATCATGTTGTAGAGAAAACAGAATAGACTGTGATTACTAACACAAATATCAGTGAGGGAACAAATAATAAACAGGTTGGGGGTCTCTGACCCATTGCATAGGCAAGAAACAAGAAAAAGGAGGATGCTATATTCTGATAACATGGAGAATAGCTTTACTTTATAGAAAAGTCATAGTAGAGATCTACTTTCGCCATATTTCCACCTTCACTTGGCATACTTCTCTGGAGAAAAAACATTGTACCTACAGCTAACAATACTGTATTGTGTACTTAAATGTTCATCACAAGGGCAGATTTCATATTGTGTTCTTATTATAATTAAAGAATAAAGAAAAGAAAAGGGAAGTATCAGCATAGAGAAGTGGAAGTTGAAGTTAGCATCCTGATTTAAAACAGGCTTATTCTGATCCAATGGGGGAAGCTTCTACAGAGCAGTGTTAAAGGAACCAACAATAAGTGCTGAGTAACTGGGGACTAACAGTGGAGGCCATCGCTGCCTTTAGGCCTGAAAAAGAAAGCAGATGACAATGCAATTGAAGTGGCATAGGGTTTAAGAAAAGGAGGAGCACTGCCTAGCAAGATAGCAAGGACATGACCGATGGCCAATCCATGGAAATGGAGCATGAAAGATATGAGGAATAAATAATCTGGGTGCTCTCTGCTGATGTCCCCATATTCTCACCTTCTGGCCTTTCCAGAAAGCAGAGAGCAATGAAGCCTGGGCTATACAATTTATGGTGTTAGTTGCTAGGGCAAAACATAGGGCAGAGAGGGGCTGACCATGAATCTGAAGGGGAAATGGAGAAAAGTCAGAGGAGACAGTGAAGACGGGAAAGATGGTATATTGAAAAATATTTCTTACATTTACATGTTATAGTCAGTGGACTCCCAAACTTCATAAGGGACATAGGCCTAAGAAATATTTTCTTTTTCATATTTATACAAATCTCTTTGTGGTAACTACACTTTAGTTTTAATTAATGCAAATATTTTTAATGACGTCCGTGCTGTCATAACACATTTCCAATGTTCTTCATTATTCTTGGATGAAAAGAAAAATGTAGATGACTCTTTAAAAAATGTTTAATCTCTGATGCCATCAGTATTCAGTTACTGAGAAAGTTTTCAAGGGCTGTAAGATCTTGAAAGTACTTTCATAAAGGTATGTCCTCGACCAAATAACTATGCAGGGTATTTAATTCCACTAATTCTACCTGCTTGCAACTGACTCATGTAGCAAATTATTTGGGAACCTGATTCTCCTTAGGCATTCTCCCTTTAAAGTTTGAGAGCGAGTTTGTAGAGTTATTAATATGATATGAAGGATAAAGGGAGTGAGTCATTCATCTCTCTTGAGAAAGAATATTTTATGCTTGATTTTTAAGAACAGACAGGTGGAATGCAGATGAGATATTTTTAAGAAAGCAGAACTTCAGCTATCAAATGTTATTCTACTCTTAGTTTTAAAGTTATTAGTAGAGAAATGCTTCAGCAACTTTATAACAATTATGAAATGCTTTATTGCTTTCACGTAATTTTAACTATGTGTGCAGGGGCATTTTAAATAGCTACCATGGAAAAAAAGTGTAATACTTGATTATTGAAAAGAATATAAATAAAAAGCATTAGTGCCTATTCTACTTTTTTAAGGGGGGAATCAAACTATATTAGTTTTAGACTGAAATAAGAAGGCACAACATTGAAAAATTTTTAGTAGAGTCTCATAAAGAAAATATAATAATTATAGGTCTTGTGGCTTAGGTTGGGTGATTTAAAAAAAAATTACAGTTAGCCCTAGCTGGTTTGGCTCAGTGGCTAGAGCATCAATCTGTGGACTGAAGGGTTCCGGGTTCCATATTGATTAAGGGCATGTACCTTGGTTGCAGGCTCCACCCCTGACCCTGATAGGAAAGCCTTTGGGAGATAGCCAATCAATGTGTCTCTTTCAAATGGATGTTTCTCTCTGCCTTTCCCCCTCCCTTCTGCTCTCTCTCTAAAACAAACAAACAAACAAACAAACAAAAAACAATTGATGGAGAAAATATCATCTGGTGAGGATTAACAAAAAAAATTGCAGTTATTCTTACTATTTTAAAATATTATTGTTTTATGATTTCTACTTAGCTTCATTAATGTTATTGAATTAGGCCCATGAGTTAGACATTGAGTATGTTAGGGAAAAGAAGCAAATATCAGTCAGTGTTCCAGAAGGAAGTACATTCAAAATGGGATTATGAAAATGAGTTGAACAGATTATTTTATACTGGCATGGAGGAAGAACATCAATGGTACCTGATAAAGTATGGTGAAACACACCTAATGACTAGCAAATGGAAAGACTTGCTCATCACTGCTGAGACTAAAGGGGTGAGGAAAGGGAGCAGTGACTGAAAGCCAATGAGAGCAGTAACTACAGGAAAGGCACATCTGCCAAGAAATGCCTTTTATTTTTCAATTTCAGTTGACTTACAATACTACATTAGTTTCAGATGGACAATATAGTGATTAGGCATTTATATAACATCCCTTCCTCTTTTTCATCCATCCTGCTAAGTCCCCTCCCATTTTCCAATCATAAAAATGTTCTCTGTGTCTATGTACCCATCACTAGATGAATGGATTAAGAAAATGTGGTATATTTATACAATGGAATATCACTCAGCCATAAAAAACAATAAAATCTTACCATTTGTGACAATATGGATGGACTTAAAGGGTATTATGCTAAGTGAAGTAAGTCAGAAATAGAAAGACAAAATTTACTCTGATTTCACTTATATATGGATTCCTGCTAGGAGTCCCTAAATTCCATGGAGAGGAAAATGATGATTGGCTTCATTCCTTGGAAAGAATCCAAATTTAATGGAGGAACTTAATCTATGGTTTGGAATTTACCCAATTCCTGCTGACTTTCATAGACAGGGTTGGGCAAAAGTAGAATTACAGTGTGTGTTATGGAAAATAATACAATAATTAATAATAATAATAATATAGAAATAAACTGTCTTCTTGCATACTCACAACTGTAAATCTACTTTGGCCCACCCGTGTATATCCTACAGAAGTCTAGTGTTCCTTGCTTATGCTCTGGGAAGGTGCCATAGAAGAATCCAGAAGCTGAGAACTGGAATTTTATTTAGCATTTGGTATACCATTGTCACAACCCAGGTCTTCTTTCATGTCTTGTATCAATGGCTGGTGATAGTTTGGTTTATGTATAAACCAAAAGAAATAGTTTATTGTAGCTGTTTTATCCCAACTGTTGGCTATACCAGCTATACCAGCTATACCAGAAAAAGGGATGATTTTTGGTGACAAAATCATGTGGAGCTATACAAAATGAGGGAGAAGGTGGGAAAGACCTGGTTTAGGTAAGGGTTGTTTGCACTTACACATAAGAAAAGCCACCCTGAAGTGACTAAAATAAGCAAGTGGAATTATTTAACGGAGTACCTACCCTCAGACATGCAATGTTGTTTCACTTTGTTTTCCCATAAGGGCTGCGATTGTGTAAGTGAACAGCTGGTATAGTGCTTGCTGGTAAATTCTGTCAGACTATCAACTTTGATTTTTCCTTTTCTGCTCTCACAAGCTTTTCATTGCTTTTATTTTCCTTCCTTTGCCTAAAGTTCCTCTCAGGTAGAAGACCCTTTTGTCACCTTGTCCAACCTTCTTGCAGCTCTTCTTTTCTATTCTTCTTTACTCTCCCATCTTTCCTTTCTTATTCTGTAATCTCTCTTTTTCCTTCTGATTATCAATGGATCATCTGCTAACCTGGAAAATACCTATGTTCAATCAGTCATTAAATATTTCTTAATCACACCTCAGGAATATATCTCAATGAATTCTCTTTTATCCCCTCCCCCCCCAAAAAAAAATCATTCTGATCTTTTTGTTTTCATTCATGTTTCACACAGTCACTAAGACTATATCTGAATACTTATGTAAGTAGATATTCTCTGAAAATAATTATTGTTTGTTTTAGTCATTTTAAATAAAATTTATTGTTTTTCCTTAAGGTATTAATCTTAGGCAGATTACTTTCATAACTGCATGTATTGGCTTATTTTTGTGCAGATATTAAACTCTTATTACAGCATTGTATATAGAATGAAAGGTATATGTAACTGTTAAACCATGAGATTTCCCTAAGTTAAAGTGCTAGTTGATTTAAATAAATCATTCTTTTTAGTTTACCATTGTTTGCTTAAAAAGGATAATTCACTTTCTTTAAAAAGTAATAAAGAGTCTAAGATATGTCCTTAGAAGGAATGATGAATACGAGAGAGAGCAATGTGGATTGGTCATTGTCCAAATAATTTAACTTGCATTTATATTTCTGTAAAATGGGTATGACAATGCGGTCTCCTTATTTGTTACAATATTTAATTAATGATTATGAGCTTTTGCATAATGTGTGTTTATATATTAATAGGTTAATAATGTGTATTCTCAGTGTACTTTATTAAAGTACTTTGGGAGCTAATTAAAAGGAATGTAATTTGTGCTTTTTTGGGAGGAAAAGTGTTATCTAAGTGTAAATTAGGGAGGGAAGTGGCAGTTAAATCTATACAACGTATCTATTACCGCACATTTGAGGCTTAACTCTAATTACAGATTGGACATGTGAGCAAACAGCATCTGGGCGACTTCCACTCATTTCAGAAGGCCCTCCTTCATGTCTACACAAGAAGGCTATTCATTTAATAACGAGGATTATTAATAAGCCATTTTCTGCTCAGAACAAAAGGTTAGAGGGAAAAGACCTCTTTAAAAGTCAGCATATTGACAGTGTTTACTGTTCTCATTTGTAGACATTGCCTCCCCAACAAGCGTCCTGAGAAAGGGGGGTATAATTTGGTCCTTTAGACAGAGGGAAGCTTTTGTGTGTGTGTGTGTGTGTGTGTGTGTGTGTGTGTGTGTGTGTAGATTGCTAACACTATCCAGAAAAGGCGTTTACACCTGATGGGAGAGGAACATTCTGCAGCCAGATTTGTGCCTGTCTTCAAACCTTTTACCATCTGAATAACCCCCGAGGTGAAATGGCTGGTAGACATCTGTAGGCAGGAGTAAGAGAAATGAGATCATCAAGGAACGGGTATCGTGCTTACAACATGTGGCGAAATGAGTTGCTCTTCACCATCTGTTATTTGTGTGTGTATTTTATTATGTAAATGTTCGTACACACTGCCTTCTAAACAAAGGAACATTACTTCCACTGTGTTGGCGCTGCCAAGCTTGCGTATGTGTCCCTGGAAAAAAGAAAGTGGCAGACAGCAAATTCAGGGTTCGCAAAGCTACTTGTGTCCCCACTCCTTTTCACCAAGAGGGTGAGAGACTCTGAGTAGGTCTGCCTCCCTTTCTACATTCTGTTAACAAATACAGAGCTTGCCTGTGAATGGGAAACAATGTCTTAAATACTACAGTTATGGTCTAAAGCTTCTTTTTTTTTGCTGGCTCCCACGGGGGGGGGGGGGGGGGGGGGCCGAGGGAGAAAGAAAGATACTGCAAGCTAGGATGCCCTGGGATGGTTCCAGTACACATGCGTGATAAATCCAAGCTGGAAAATACATTTGGACAGAGAAAACGGGCTCTGTTCAATTTTCCCTCCTCTGTTTAATTCCTGGCACACATCTCTGGGTCATGGGAAGGTTCTGGTAGGCCGCTGTCATTGTCTATCCCCAAACAGGAGGTGTGTGTGTGTGTGTGTGTGTGTGTGTGTGTATGTGTGTGTGTGTGTGTGGCTGGAATGAAAGTGAGGGGATTTGGGCGACACCTATTCTGGTTTAAATTTTCATAAAATTACCAATTTAAATTGAAATGTAATTATCCTAACTGGCATCTTTTTGGCAGCAGCTTAAAAAAAAATCCCTCGGCTTTACTGTACCAAGCAAAAGCCCAGAGGAGTCCTGACACTGGCCTTTAATCAAAAGCTGAAAAGACACAAAAGCTTTCAGATAATCTATGCCAAGCTATCTTGGACAGCATGGAATTGCCTGCAGCACCCTTCTGGTGGTATTTAAAACACCTGGTGCCCTTAGAAAAAAAAATACGTCTGTGTCTGCAATTTCTCCTTCTGTAATTCCCTTAAATCTCTCTATCTCAACCCATTCTTCTCTCTTTCAGAGTAAGGATACATCACTGACAGTAAAATAAAGCGGTTTTATTTACCAGGAGAATGATAACTTGTCATAGGCTATGCCTGGAGGTGGCAGACTCAGGTGCCCATCTGCACAACCCCTTCCTCACTGTTTATTTCATGGGGTTTAATATAATTAAACTATCGTTGTGCTCATTGATTCAGCTCAAATTTTAATTTGATAATTGGGGGAAAGGTGTGCATTTGCCATGGAGGCAATTAATTGACACTGAAATGCACTTGAACAGAAATAATATAAGTTACGCCATACTTAGCGGTGACTTATACTGCTGTGGGCATGCAGAGTCTTGTCTTTAGCTCCTGTTATTAATGGAGGGAGGTGAATAATGTTACTCAGCCTACGTCCTTCCCACCCTGGCAGTCTAATTCTGCAATTTGGAACTGTTTTCACGGCCACAGACAGTCCCATTCACTTACTAGTCACAGGCTTTTCTAAAATAAAGACATTCTAACTTGGAACTACCAATCTAATCACTCATAACTAGTCTCCCCTATATGCAGCATGATTATGCAGACTGTCACATAATTTTGTCACTAGACAGCCTGATTCTCATTTGTACAAACATCTTGCACAAAGAAATAATGGGAATAACAAAGGCGCAATTTCTCAACCTGTAATACCCATCTTTCCCATGATCTGAATGAAAGGAAGAAAAACAACTAGTTCTTATTGATTTAATTTTTCTTTTCCAAAAATCCGTTTTACTTTAATTTGTTGTAAGGGGATTTACATATGTCGGTGACCTTACTAAAACTTAAGAAGGAACCATGTTTATGGATAAAGCAATTTTTTTGGTGTTAATTATCTTCCATCTGGAAACAAATATGCTTTCATATTTTTTTAAGAATTTAAGAACAAAGCTAGTTTGTTTTAGCAATCTACAAAATCTCCATCATTTTGCCGGGAGCTCTTTTACTCACAGAGCCTGAAATAAATACTTTTAATAAAAACTTAAGCAAATTCAATTTTGAAAAATGTTAAGGACCACGAGCTATACCTGCAGTAAATATTGTTACTTACTAAGAATTATTAGTTGTTTCTACATATGCCCCGAGAGGACTTGTTCTTAAAATAAAGGACAGGAGCAACCACTCTGCCTTTTAGACCAAGGCTTGTGCCCTTGCTTCAATCTATTATTCAATATTTTTAATATTCACTGTAACCACGGATGAATCTAAGAGAGTTTTGGCAGGTCATTACACTTAAGCAACCACACTCTTTTTATTAAAGCTGGAAACCTCATTAAAATAGGCTCTGTGAAGATTTTCTAAACGCCAACTTTGAATTAAAGTTGGCAATAACGTTTCGAAAAATCTTTTCATATAAATGTGTTTCTTTTGGCATTCTCAAGTGTTTGAAAGTAAGTAATGTTAAAGCAGCAAAAGGCAAGAGACAAAGAAAACAAGCAAATGAAGGAACACAAAATGCACACAGCATGTAACACACTCACACACTCATGTGCATAAGCGTGGGTGAACCAAAAGCCAATCGATTTCTTATATCTTCTCTTTCCTTTATCTGCTTTCAGAAAAAATTGGCCCAAAGCATCATTGAATATAATAGTTACAAAGGAAGAAAAATGTAATCATAAACACAATCTTTAACCATCCTTAAAACAAGCCTTTGGTTACCGAGCAGAATTAAAGTCTTCTGAGAGATAAAATAATTTTAAGGTAGAAGGGCACTGATAGATCTACTCATCTGATAGCTCAGTCACTGCAAAAAGGACTGTGGGCCAGAAATGAAAGACTATCAAACTCAACCACTAGTGAGAGGTGGGACCAGGGTTATTAACAGATCCTGGGACTCCCATATAAATGCTTATTCTCTATGATATTGTTTGTTTCTAATTTTGTATTTGTGGTGGAAATAGCAATTCAACACAAGCTGACATCTAGATTAGTAAGCTCATTTAAGATTAGGACAATTGCTATTTCTTGCTTTTTTTTTTTTTTTTTTTTTTCCCCAGAAAAGCCAAATTTCACAAATCAAGGTCCTTACTGCCTAAAATAGCCTCATTTTAAAAATCAACTCCTTAAACATAAAGGCCATTGGTACATTGATGTTAATAGTCTTTAATATTAGAATTCATTTATAATTTCTTTTCTTAATCTATGTTGTTAGTAAATCCACAGAAAGAGCTTTCTATTTTTCTTCAGCATTTTCTCCCCAGTATTGAGAAAATTTTTTGAAAGCTGATTAATCACATAGAAGTATTATTTAGGTAGGTATTAAAAGTGGACATCATGTCAAGAGATTGCCATATTCTGTTGACGCTTATTTAAATGGCAAAGGCCATGTTTCATGAAGGAAACCTAAAATTCCTCAATTTGATTTCAGTTAAACTCCACAAAACAAATATTTCCCCTGGTCTGGATTTTTAGGGGAGAAAGAAGAAAAACATATATGAGAAGGTTAGTCATATTAGATTAGTTGAGCAATTCAAATGTGTAAAACCTACCACAACATTCAAGAAAATTCAAGATAGAAATAGAAGACCTTAAATTTGCTGTATTATTAGTACCAACAGATGTTAGATATTTTGGTATTTGTGAAGTAACGAAATATTTTAAATTCATAATGTTTTCCTAGACTAACTATTAAAGTAAATTGTGTGAGGAATGCGTTTTTGGTTCTGCTAAATTAGCACCTTTTGTAACCAGGTAACAGTGGCTTTATGCAAGGATCCACTATCTACAGCTGTAAGTGTGATAGGAACCAACTAAGAACTGGTTCCCTCAAATTGTATGGATACAATTAAGTAAGATATTTTTGAGCTGTGAAGGAGAATATTTGAAAACCAGAGGCCCTTTGCAGGAAGATTCCTGCAAGAATAGAGCTTCCTTGGGCCTATTCCTATAAGAATAGGGTTTCCTGTAGCTGGAGGGAAGCAGAGAAGGAAGCAAAGCCTGCCTTCTCCACTACTTCGCCCCCTCCCATCTCCACTGCTTTGCTCCCTTCTGCAGTGCTTCGCTTCCTTCTACTGGCTTCCTTCTACACTGTCTTCAGTCTTTGCTCCTTGCCTGCATATGCAAATTAAGCGCCATATTTGTTGGGTTAATTTGCATACCCATCCTGATTGGTTGGTGGGCATAGTGGAGGTATGGCCAATTACATGTTTGTCTATTATTAGGTAAAAAGAGTGAGGAGCAGATAAAACTGATGTGATCTAAATCCAGTGCCTGGAACAAGTCACAATGATATGGAACAATTCACAAATTACTTGACATCAGTATTGGTTGCATGTTATCCACTTTTTTACATGTACAGTATATATGATATTTCTCAGTTTGAGGGAATATTTGGAATGGAATTTTAATACAACTGGAACACATGGCAGTTTCTCAGAAAATTTTAACTTTATTTACCAAATTATTTCTTCAAGTTAGAAAAAACAAAACAAAACAAAACAAAAAAACAAACCACAGTAAAAATTGATACATTCAGGACATTGCAGTCTTAATTCTCAATGTTAAAAATAACCTGAAGGTAAGTTGAGATACTGTGGCCACTGGAGATAATTGGCATTTCCCTAATTTCAAAACCTTGACATTTAAACAGCAGCTTCTACTTAGTTCTCCTCTCTACGCCTCTCTCTGTGTATTAATGTTGGCCTGCTGTTTTATAGGCTTTCCAAGTGTGTAGGAAATTTGGCCGAGTTAGCAGTTTTGTTTTAATATATTCTTGGAAATTTTATCTTCAGCAGTTCTGCGTGCTTTCAGCAAGCGGCTGAAATGGATGCAGGTTTTCGAAGTCTGTGGAGGTCATGACTAATAACACCAGGGGCTGCAGGAAAAACTCATGTAGCCGTGTGGCCCATGAGAAATAGCCTGTGTGTCACCTGGCCACCTTCCCCCCACTTTGACCCCTTAGTTCCATTGCAGTGAAATCGGGGGAAAGATCTCCGGGCACTGAAGCTCCTCATGCCCCACTTTTGAAAGCCCCAACAATTGCATTGGCAGCTCAGAGGCCTTATTGAACCACGAGATGCCATGCGTGCTGGGTGCCCTTTCTAAAGGATTGCCAGCGGCAAGGGCAGCTACTTAGAAAGCATCCCCCAGTGGGCGGCGAAACCCCTCTAATCCAGTGTCTGTTCATTTACCAGCATTTCTGTTGTAACCAGAATACGCTTACATGCAGCCTCAAGAATGGCTTATCAGAATGACCACAAAGGTACCATCCCTCTGCAGGCTGCAAACTGCACTTCGGTAACCTACATGCTTCGCTCTAATTTCAGTGTTTGGTATCCAGCTCAGAGTTGTTGTGGCCTTCTCCCACACTTCAGGCACTGAGAGTCATTGCAGACCTCAAAGAAAGAGCTAGGACAGTTTCCAGATTGGCGAGGTCACCCCTCACTGAGGAATCCGCCTTCCTCTAAGCTCTTTTCCAAGCCCAGGCCCACCTGCGGAAGGGCATTGGGTGGCTTGCACAGCCACTTTTGTTTCCAGGTGGGGAAAATGTTGTTGTGGCCATGTCATTAGAGGCAAGGCACCCCAAGTTTCCACATGAGTTAAAAGATGGAAGCATTTATCAGACTGTCAAACCTCAGAGGGAAGGTAGGGGAGGGTGGGGGAAAGCGGAAAAGATCAAACAAAGAACTTGTATGTATGCATGCTTATAAGCCTAACCAGTGGTCACTGACAACAGGGAGGTGGGGGAATACATGGGGAGGAGTTTGGAATGGGAATAGGGGAATGAGGCCTTAATAAAGAAATTTTTTAAAAGTAAATAAATAAATAAAAACTTATTCACAGTGAAAAAAAAAGTTTGAAAAGCTGAAACTGACCTGCAGCTTACATTTTATGGGGGAAGAGTTTAGATGTAGTGTGTTGTAGACGGAGAGGCAAAGTACTTCGAGATAAAAACTATTGTTTTATGTGTTAATAAGGAGAAAAGTGGGTTTTCTGTGGCCAGCAGCGCTCCCCTGAACCACTGCCTTATTTACAGTGGAGGAATGTCGTAGATATCATATTTCATCAGCAGCGATGGCTTGAATATGTTCTGTGAATAATTACAGTATCTTTTCATCTCTCTTTTGTTATAGGAAACCTTTACAGTAAAGGCTTTTCAATATGCAGTGGGAGTGTGTAATTCAAGTATCACGTCTAAGGAGAAATTGTTTTGGCAAGTTCAGAATCCTCTCAGAATTCATGGGTTTGGAGTTACATATCTAACTGGAACCTTTTCATGTTGGAATCGGGTGCTCTCAGGGAAAACAGGGTAAATCTTTTAAAGCAACAGGCAAAGAAACCTTTAAGAAATACTCAGCAGGATTCTGTGACGTTAAAATTATGTTTATTTTAAAACAGAAATCCCTGTGTTCTGGCATCGTAACATAAAGAGAGTGAAAAATGGGAATTTTATACACGTCGACAAGAATTACAAGGCTTTGAAACATTGCTTGTACAAAAGCCTCGTGAGTTGCTGCTGAGCCAAAGAAGGGAAAAATACCTTGAGAGTGTCAGGGATGTAATGAGGGGTTCTGTTGAACATGTGGTCATTTGCTAGAAATCTTCTCTCCAAGAGTACAACCAGCTGTATGAAAACCTAATTTAGGTTTTCCCTCTCCTAATATTAATTTAGAACATCTTGAGGTTATTTACTGCTACATTCGGAGAATAGCCATCTCCCTTTTTTTTTTTTTTTTTTTTTTTTTTTTTTAATGTTTTGTTTAGTTATCCTTCAAGGTCATGCTAAGTGGTCAAATAGAAGGAACCAGAAAATCTATTCTTCCTTGATCCCTCCTGGTCTCTGTATGTTCTTTACAAATGACTGCCATATGGTTTAACCTTAGTGAGGATGTTATATGTATTGACAAGAAAGAATCATTCCTAACTTTAAGCTTAGAAAGGAGTTGTCAATTTAAAACACACAGTGCACAGGTAAACCTAGCTCCAGGAACATGGCTTTTTGTCAGGAGGGAGAAGAACTTGCTCTGGTGGTAGCTACCAAATTGGGCATTTGGCAAACAAGCCTCAAAGATGGAAAGAATGAGGAAGGAAGTCTGGGGTGGGTGGCTTCCTGGTTGTATAAACATATACTTTCTGCTCATTTTGGAGTTTCTTGTTTATTTTTTTTAAATTTGTATTTATTAATTTTAGAGCGAGGAAGGGAGAGGGAGAAAGAGATGGACACACCAATGATGAGAGAAGAATCATTGATCTGCTGCCTCTTGCATGCTCCACACTGGGAATAGAGCCTACAACCCGGGCATGCGCCCCGCCAGGAATAAACCACGACCTCCTCGTTCATAGGTCAATGT
Source organism: Pipistrellus kuhlii (assembly GCF_014108245.1). Lineage (NCBI taxonomy): Eukaryota > Metazoa > Chordata > Mammalia > Chiroptera > Vespertilionidae > Pipistrellus > Pipistrellus kuhlii. Next base: position 13,033,606 of record NW_023425515.1, read on the forward strand.
TCAACCACTGAGTCATGCCAGCTGGGCTTCATGATTTAATTTTAATAAAGTTTAATTGGTAATTTTAAAGAAATGGTTCAAGCATTTGGATTCTTTCCAACATGTTTATCTCTCAAGGACAAAAAGGCGGACAAAAAGGATTTCTTCCCTTACATCTGTGAGGAATTTTCTAGTTTTGATACTTAGGAATAGCAATCCTTCTTTTGTTAAGTGTTTTGTATAGTGTTAGGTAAGAATCAATGTTCACTCCCTCCCTCCCCCCCATATAAATATCCAGTTGTAACATTGTTTTGGAAAAAACATTTCTTTCCCTCATTAAAAGACCTTTATATATTTTTTGAAAATTATTTGGATAATTTTGTTTAAATCTATTTCTGAATTCTATTTTTTCCCCATTTATCTTAAGGTCCATTTTTTTTCCTGTAATACTATATTCTCAAAATTATGGTGTATTTATAGTAAGTCATGAAATCAGAACATTTAAATTCTCTAATTTTGTCTCCTCTTTTAAACATGCTTTGGTTTATTCTTGTTTATTTGCATTTCCATAAAATTTTTAGATTCATCATGTCAACTTCTGCAAAAATATGCTGGAATTTTGATTGGGATTGCATTGATATTACAAATGTGGAGTAGACATTTCTTATACACATAACTATGTACTATTAGTAAAATCACAATATTAACTAACTTACAGACCTTATTCAAATTTCATCAATTGCACTGCTAATGTCCTCTTTTTGGACCACAATGCCATTCAGGGTTACACATTGCAGTTAGTTGTAAACTCGCCTAGTTTCTTATTTTGGAAGAATTCTCAGTATTTCTTTGCCATTCATATTCTTGACACATGTGAAGAGTACTGGTCAGTTATTTTGTAGCTACCTTCCAATTTTTGTTTGTCTGATATTTCTTAAGATTAAATTCAGCTTATTCATGTTTAGAAGGAAAACCATAAGAGTGATACGGAACTCTTCTCAGTGTATTATATTAGGATGTAGAAGTTGCCAATATGTCTCATTATTATTATATTAACTCTACCATTTGGTTAAGGTGGTATCTGCCATTTTATCCAACATGAAATTACTAATTTTTTCTCTTTTAAAAATTAACAACTATGTTGTGGGGGCTATATTTCTTCAGATGAGGTGTATTCTATTAATATATTTTCAAATTTACTGACCCTTCTATCTTTATTTCTCTTCAGCCTAGCCAGTGGATTTTTTTTTGTACTTTAGGTATTGAAATTTCCAGTTAAAAAATTTCAAGTTTTCAATATTTGCAGAGATACCTTATATTTTTATTTTTTTACAAGTCTAATTGTCTTTCTGTCACTGAGCATAATTATAACTGCATTTAAAAAAAGTACTGTCTAAAAATTCCAACATCTGCTAACCTTGGGGTTGGCATTTGGGTATAGTCTTTTCCCTTGAGACTGGATCCCATTTCTCCAGCTATTTATATGAGAATAATGCTGGGTTGCATCCTGGACAATCTGAGTATTAGGTTGTGGACAATCTGGATCCCGTTATATTGCTGCAAAAAGTGTCGATACCCTTGTTTTAACAGGCAATTACCTTAGTTAGGCTCAGAGTGCAAGCAGGCATGTCTGCGGTGGAGGGCAGCTTAGATCTCAGATCACTTCTTTGAACCACAGCTGTAACCTGCTTTCCATTTGTCCCATTCGATGTGGTTTAGTGGTCAGGCAGAGAGACTTGGACTTAGGTTAAGCACAGAAATTGGTATATTTCTCTGGCTCTCTCCTTTCTATTTCCCTCTCTTCTCTGGAAACGCTAGTTGCCCTGTGCTTTTAACCCATTTCCTTTAGCTAATAAGTCACCAGGCTTTCTGTCATCCTTTGAATCATCCCTAAGCCACTGTCACTGTGACAAAAAAACAAAGTAAAGACTTTAGTCTGTTTTGATTACTTTCACCAACTTTGGCTCTGCTCCAAAATCTGCCCTTTGTACACCAGTCTCTAGTTTTGTCTGTAATTTTAACAGTTTATAGGTATTATTTCTTGGAGAATTGCTTTATTTGATGGTCATTTTTCCATGAAGATGAAGTCTTAAGAGATGAGTTGGAAATATATTGTCTTGAAAATTATAGTGAATACGGAAAGTACTTGAGAAAGGGACTTCTAGATAAGACCTTACTTACATCATAGAGAAGATTTCTTCGGAGATCTCCCAAATCATAATGAACCACTTAATTACTCAAACTTCAAACCATTCATAACCATCATATAAGTACATAGCTGCCATAGTCATATAATGGCACCTTGAGTCCCAGGGTAGAGATAATTTATAAATGATTTGTACATCCCACCTGGTCTGTGCCCAAGTCACTTCCTTGAGAATTAAGAATTAGGATCAAGAGTCCCATCTTTCCACTATGGCTTGAATTCTACTATCGACTGTATAGTTGTGCTTCTGCTATCAATATCATGTAGTAGAAATTGAATGGAAGAAAACAAAACAAAACAGTATACTGAAAAACAGGAGATAGAATTAGTATACAGAGATAAGCAGAATCGAGAAGTGGTAAGAGGATGGTCCCTGTGTCCAATCATCTTCGAAAGCTCTTTCCCATCTACCTAACATCTGACTGCATTTCTTCCCTTCACTACTATTAGCATTCCCTGTATCTTAAAGAGAGATCTCCTTTTCCTTAAGCTGGCTCTTGTAATTTGCAACTCTAAAGATTCTGACTAATCCATACCCTTTCCATATTACAAGCACTGCATGAAGGTTTGCATAACTCTAGTGATGGGTACACACAGAACCAATGTGTCAGGAGATGTTCAAATGGCAGGAAGTGGGCTAACACTTTTTGGTATCTATAGTGAGATAATATTGAAATCATTATGTTAAGATCACCCTCAACGTTTTAGGCACAGATCTGAACTCTTAATTTGAATATAACCAGACAAAAATAGAGGCAAACCATTTTTATAAGGGTTTTTCTCCCTTATTTAAGTAAATGCTAAGTAAGATAATGTTCTTCGTTATAATAATATAAATGCGACATTTGGATCTTGTTCCGTGGCTCATTCCCTACATCTCTGTTGATCCCATTACCATAATGAAGTTTTGGCTTAATTAATTTTATTTCCCTACTTAATAAAAAGAGTCCATTTTTCTAGATGGTCTGTTTTTTCCAATTACATAATCACTAAGAAGTTCAATTGCTTCACAAAAGTTAAAGTAATATGATTTGGACATAAATTACTCTGTAACAGAAGGACATAATGAGCCAGATGAAAAATCAGAGCCTGTCTCCCAGCCCCCCAAATAAATAAATAAATCTCAGCAAAAGCAGACCTAGGGATTCTTTGGATTTGTCAAACATTTCACGGATCTTCCAAAACATTTTGGCAGGATAATTCCCTAAAGTGATTCATTATCCATCAATTCATATTTCAATGTCATTTAATATTTGTTGAATATTCACAACATGCTAGCATCGCACAGCTGCTGAGAACATGCTTCTCTGTCTCTCAGCCTCACACTGCATGTTTTTTTAAAGATGAAAAAAATAACATGTATTTTAACATTTGTTGAGAAGATAGGAGAAAATTGGTCTTAAAACAAATCAGCACACACACACCTTGGAATAGTTAATCATTGTTTCTGAACACAAAACTGTGTCCTTAATTTCTACTTCTACATATGATATATATTCCTATATTTTATTTATATATAAACATGGCATATGTTTACATATACCTAGAAAATGAATTTTTATTTAATTTTAATAGGACTTTCCGGTACCTATGTTTACTGTAATTCTACTATTGCTTCTATAAAAATTTATTTTCTCACAATTTAATTTTTATCCACAACCTGATTTTTAAATCTCTATTTAGATAATGGGTATTTCCATTTCTTAACAAATACTGAAATTTCCTCCAATAGTTCCCGAGTTGTATCTGCTTTCTAATTTAAAAACTCTTACCTATATGCTTCTATATACATCTTTTGGTTTTCATAAAAGAAATCTCTTCATCTCCACTTGTTCCATAAATCAACAAGTTTCACTCCCTCACTTCACTCATGAATCTGTTTAGAGAAGCATTCTCTGATAACACTATCAAAAAGAACATATTTACAACTTGTAATCACATTCTTAATTCTTAGATTTTGCTTTATTTATTTTTTCCTGCTGCAGGGATTGTTTTGAATTTGTTTGTTGTCCCTTTCTACCTCTATAAGATAAAGCCCATAAAACAGGGGTCCTGTTTTTATTTTTTCCTTATATAAATTAGAACAGCGTGGAGCACCTGTAGATGCTTCACAAATATTGTTGAATTAATGAATTCTCCAAGAAAAAGTATAATTTTTCTCTTTATATAAATCTTAATTTCAAAACAGAACTCAATCTGCAAATTAGCCTAGTGCTGTCATCAACCTTCTCATTTTTTCCTCCCCTTGAATTTAAGATTTATGTTTTTTGCCCAATGTTCCCCTCATCCTGGTTTTATAAGGTTTAGCAGTGTATATTTTTATAAAAATATCTCTTGGCTGTGTGTGTGTGTGTGTGTGTGTGTGTTGTATATGTAAACCCTTTTTAATCAATTTTCCTTCATACTTATTTCCTTCACCAAGATGTTTTATAAAAATACACATATTGAGTGTTAAGATTATAAGATAAATGCAATTAATTTTTTTTTGCAAAGTTATTTAGATATATGCTGATTTTGGTGTAATTTCTCTAATATTTTGATGAATTTTAAAAGGCTTCAATTATAATAAAATATAAAAAATCAAAAGTGTACTAAATGCTCATATAAATTACCTTTTAATTTGAATGAATGTAAATATTTTTGTTATATTCATTGACCCTAAAGATAATAAGGGGATATAACAACATTATTAGTTATTATATGAAGTCTTATTTTTTCATAATAAACTTATTTTTTCATAATAACTGCTATTTTTTTCCATAATAAAAGTAGAGACTCACAAAGAGTATGACATTCTACAAAAAGGCGAATGTTGGCTTAGGAAAAATATTAAATTTGTTTATTATAGTGATTTAATGAGATATGACTCCGTATGGCTCCAAAACATCTCATTCACTACTTTGTCTGCTCTGGAATAATGGACTGCTACTTCCACCCAAGACAAGAGGAAAGTATGCTATGGCATCTGGCTGCTTTCCTTGTGTTTCTTTCAAATAAAATATGTATATTTAAGTGCAAAGTTTCTTTAAAATGCTGCATTTACCAGTGTGCTTTGCAGGGCCCGGTGTGTTTTAAATTATCATTAAAAGAAAACAATGACGAGCATCATAATTATTCAGTAATAGTCCAAACAGCTGCCTGACTTTCCTTTTGTTCTTGGTTAGAATTTCTTTTCATATTTTGAAAAAGAGGAAGTGTGGAAAATTTTTATTATATTCAATAGTTGGGTGTGTTTTTTGAAGATAGGAATATAAATCATATTAGCTGTAGGTTTAGAGAATAGAGTCTCATTTTGTTTTTCCACAGGAGTATAGATGAATAATGAAAAGTTATGGTAATAATATCAGCACATTTTCTTTTCTTTTGAGAACAGAGTACTACTTCCCAACAGCCCCCCCCCCTTTTTTTCCTTGATAGAAACAAATTTAAGATGATGGTACTTTTATTGTTATCTACAAAGACATATAGCTATTTTTTTCCTATTAATTTCCTGACCTGAAAGTCTATGTAATAAGTAATAATCTGACCACAGGTAAATATTGATGCTTTATACTCTCAGACACCTTGCAGGCACCCATATCTCAGCACCTTCTTTGTTGACTGCATTTATCTATGTATGGGTTTCTTTATTAGAACACATACTCTTAAGAGAGCAAGGCTCATGGTCACATAGCTTTTTCCACCAATTACCAAAACAGTCTGTGTTATGGAGACACTATGTTTACTGAAACAACGTGCTGGATGAGGCTGGCATGTTCCCTCCCAGGTACCTAACTATGTGGGAGCCGTTAAATAAAAATTTCCCCCCAGAAATGTAACCAACATTTAAGTTTCTCCAAGATGTTGGCAAGCATAGCCAACTCTTTCTATCCCTGTGATGATGTTTCCAAAATAATCTAGACACTTTCTACCCAAAGAACTCTGAATGTAAAATAAGAAAATAATTTGGGGATTAATGTTCTCTTCATTTGCATGGTGCAGTATCAGAAAGAGCACTGGGATGGGGGTTTAAAATATCTATTTTCTACTTTTGCCTCTGCTAGTCTGCTCTGTGTGAAATCAGCAAATTTCTCAAGTTTCAGTCCTTAGAGATTGGAAAATGAGAAGGATGGCTTATGTTGTCTCTATGGTCCTATTCAACTTTAACATCTCAGATTCAGATTTCATTTATCAGTTATCTGCCATAACTGTTGCATTTGAACTTTCACTACCTCATTGCAATGGGCTAGAATTCATGTCCTATCACCTCATTCTGATAAAATAACTTTAGTATGACCACTGTCTCCTGTAGATAATAATAATAATAATAATAATAATAATATAATCACCTCAATCTGTATCTCATTCTGTTCCTATAAATCATATGTAGTTGGCTTTGCAAAGTTTTACAGGGTAATTTTACTCATGATTGTATTCAAAGGCCAAAAAAAAAAAACCCCACAAAAACAAAACCAAAAAAACAAACCCCAAATGCTTAGTATTAATGACATTAGGAGATACTATATTTATTGAGTGCCTGAGTAATAAGGACTGTGAGGTGAGTTTTATATTTTTATCCTCATAATAACCACTTTGAGATAGGTATTAGCATTCCTATTGTTCCAACTACATAGTTGGAAGCCAAGGCTCAAAGAAATACAATACATTATCTAGAGTTCCAAGGTTAAACATTCAAAAAATGTTGAAGCGGGCATTAAATCTAGCTCTTGTTTATCTTAAAAAAATAAATAAATCTCAACCTTAAATTTAAAATCATGTGTCATCTGGGCAGCTGGGAAGCCTAGAATAAGTAATATATTTACCAAAGCATCACACTAATCACAATGAAAAAGGAGTCATTCAAATTTAAAGTAGGAAAATGGAAAGCCTCTAAAAAGTATATTTGAACAGGGTCAGAAGAAATATTTTTTTCCCTGTCTCTGTTGCCATTATTATTGCATACACCAAAATGTTGTCACACGTGCCACTCATATTTTCATCTTCCATGTTGGGATTTTTTAGAGATAATTGTGTCTGTAATTTCATGTGCATCTTTAACCAAACCCCTCTCATGAGGTATTTATTGTATTACCTATAGTGATGGAATGATGTTTGAGGTAGCTGCAATTGCCTCTATAAAAATATTTTCATCCTATATAATAAAAGGCTAACATGCAAATAGACCAAATGGTGGAACAACTGGTCATTATGACGTGCACTGATCACCAGGGGGCATGCACAGAACTGTGGGCAGCAGGCAGCAGAGTGCGGACCATGGTGGGCATCAGCCACAGTGGGATGGTGGAGCAGGTGAGTGAGGGTGCCAGGCCAAAGTGGGGCGCTGGTCACTGCCATGGTGCTAGCGTCTGGTGGTTACTGAAAACTCTTTACTCCTGTACACCGTGGTCCCTCTTGGCACTCACACCTGCTGCCAGTGCCTGGCACTGGTCCCAATGGGTCAGTGCCGTCAGTGGGTGTGAGTGGTGGCTACCAGCCCCAATCGCTCCTGAGGGCTTTTCCACCTTTCCCTGCTCCTGAGGGGTGATTGGGGCAGCAGCCGCTGCTCACACCTGCTGATGGTGCCGGCCCTAATTGCTCTGCTGTCAGCAGGTGTGAGCAGTAGTGGTGGAAGGGGCTGAGTGTGGGCACAGAGGATGGGCTGAGACCAGCCCCTGTGCCCACCACAGCCTTGCAGCTCACAGTTACTTTCAAGGTGCACAGATTCGTGCACTGGGCCCCTAGCATCTATATAAATATACATAGAAACATAAATATTTTTAAAAGATAAAAACATCAAAGGTCAGTCTTCCATTTTTTTTTTTTTTACTTTTTCTGTAATCATCTTTTAAACCATAATTCAAATAAAACATTTCAACAAGGAATGTTTTATATATCCTATTTTCAAATAGTTACTTTGTTCATTCAACATGGCTTGCTTCCATACCCAAATAAGTGGTTGTCCCAAATTACCCTGGAAAGTATTCCTGAAGAAGCTTGGAAAGTGCTCATGCTTAATTTTATGGTAGAACAACTCTTTGATACTACTGCAGCCAGTACCTGCAACACTGTCACTTGATGACTTCACAGAAATTACAGTATGAGGAGAGATGGCAGGTGTTCCAGAGAGACAGGGATATTTAATTAGGAAAATTCTTTTAAAGGATTAAATATAAAAGGTGAGAAAAAGAGGAAATTCAAGGTTGAATATTGGGTTTTTCATCTGTGTAGGCGAGTGCATGGTGGTGTCATTGCAGAAATTGAGGATATGGACGAGGACCAGATTGAGGACAGGGGAGAGGGAAACCATGAGTAGAGAACATTGATATATATATATATATATATATATATATATATATATATATATATATATATCTGACTAGTGGCCAGTTGCAGGAAGATTCCTGCAATAGGGCTTCCTGCTAGGGTCGCTGCCCTGCCTGCTTTCCTCCCTTCTCCCCTACCCCACTTACTTCTGTAGCACTTGGCTTCTTTCTACACTCTCTTCAGTCTTCACTCTGGCCTGGATATGCAAATTAACAGCCATCTTAATTGGGTTAATTTGCATAGTCACCCTGATTGGCTGATGGGTGGAGCTTGTGGGTATAACAAAAGTGCAGTCAACTTGCATGTTTCTCTTTTATTAGGTAAGAGTCTTTCCCAAATTTCTTATTCTAGTAAAATATACAACATAAAATTCACTATCTTAACCATTTTTCAGTGCCTGCTTCATTGGTTTTATATATATTCAAAATATACAATCTTTACCACCATCCATATCTGTAACTCTTTTTATAGTTAAAAAATACAAATTTGTGTCCATTAAATAATAACTCCACATTTCTCCCTCTCCTTAGCCCTTGGCAACCAGCCTTCTATATTCTGTCTCTATTATTTTGACTACTTTAAGTACCTCATATAAGATCAATCATAGGAACATTGTGGTATCTCATTGTAGTCTTGATTTGTATTTCTCTAATGATCAGTGATGTGTTAAGTATCCTTCTATGTACTTATTGAGCATTTGTTGAATATATTCTTTGGAGAGATGTCTATTCAAGTCCTTTGTTCATTTTTTATTTTTCCTTTTTTAGTTTTAGAAGTTGTTTATATTTTCTGGGTATTAATACTTGATCAGATATGTGATTGTAAAAATATTGCTATATTGATCCATGTAAATAGAGATGTTGAGGTTAAAATTGTACATGTGGTCCTTGAACTAGAAGTAAAAGTTATGTCTTTGATAAGAGAGTAATGGAAACTTTGTGTATGAATAAAAGGGCATAAGAACATTTGAGCAGCACTAAAGACCTCCGATGATGGACTGTTTCTCTCTAATACTTTCAAATAAAACACAGATATCACTGATCTTTCAGAAGTAGGAAAGTAAGTGAAGTACACATTTTAAATACAAGGTATAAGTAAAAATACTTGCTGTTTACAACCTGCATTTTTAAATACCTAACTTAGTTCTTTAAAATTACCTTACCATACATTTTATATTTTCTTCTCAGAATACAAGTTCTACTCTATCCTTACTTATCCATTTACTCACAAACCCTTACTATCATCTGTCAATCAAGGCAATAAAATAGTATCAAGGAAATACATTCCTGCACAGGATCAGTGATTTCTTCATGTAATCCTGTCAGCAAATATAAAGCCAATATTTTTTTTAAAAGAGTCAGTTATGATAAATGAACCATAGCATTGTGAATGACAGTGAGTCATCGTAAGTGATGAGCAGAGAGACTACACTTTTGACTCACTGGTTGCTGTTGCAATGTGTACTTCCTGTCGCCATGAGTTCTAGTCTAGTTTGCCTGAAGAATTACCTAACTCATTGGTTAGGTAAACTATGCTATCATAATTTATACATACAATAAGAAAATATGCAGGAATTTTAATGAGACAGATATTCATCTACTGGCATAGAAAGATTCTTATAATATGATGTCTTAGGTTAGGTTCCCAGGAAACATTCTGAGAAGAAACAAATGCAGAATATTTACCAGGGAGTGAGGATTCGAGAAAGGCAGGATTAGGGAGAGGAAAAAATATGGCAGGCAATGTAATTATGATTGCATTCTTTGACCAGGAGGAGGGATCTGGGCGGTGTGCTATCTGCTGCAGTCCTCCCCTTATGTTGCTCAGATCTGCTGATTATTTTTTCTGGTAAGTTTACTCCATTTGGGATATGCTTCTTCAAGGTTAAAAAACTTAAAAAAAAAATAGTTAGTAAAATGAATTACAGCCCTCAGTGAAGCAGGTGATTTAGAGTTCGTAACTAATAATCGTCATACCCACTTCCAGAATCTAGTCCCTATTGCCCTAACTATATACAGAATGCCCTGCACATGTCTGCTTGTGAGGTGTCTTACCTGTAAGGGTAGTCTAGACCTGTAATCATGAAACAACTGAGCTCCTGGTTACCAAGTCCTGGCTCTATATTTGTGCCTTTAACATTAAAACTAGACCTGGGAGCACCCAGAAGACATATCCCCTGATTATTAGCATCGATTACCCCTGCTAGGATGGTGACTCTTCTTCCTACCTGCTGGCTTCTTAGAGTGAGGGTGCAGGCCAGGTCAAGGGACCCCACCAGTGCACAGTCAGGACTAGAGAGGGACACAGGATGTTGGCCAGCCAGTGAGGGACCACAGGAGGCCTCCAGGGTGTATCCGGCCATCTTGCTCAGTCCCAATCAGCCAGACCCCAGCAGCAAGCTAACTTACTGGTCAGAGTGTGTGCCTTCTGGTGGTTAGTGCACATATTCGTGAGCAGTTGAGTGGCCTTAGCATATCATTAGCATATTATGCTTCGATTGGTCGAATGAATGACTAGATGACTGGCTTTTATTATATAGAATTGCTAACACACAACCCTTTGATGTGCCAACACTATTCTAAGATCTTATAATACAGTTTTTCATTTAATCCTATTAACAACTTTTAATAACTTTATAAGGTAGATACCACTGTTATCTCTACTTCTTGATGGAGAAACTGAGACACAGAGAATGTAAGCAGCATATCTTTTTTAAATATTCAAGCTTATATTTCTAAAAATTAATTAATTAATTAGTTTATTTATTTTAATCTTCAACTGCAGACATGCTTAAATTGAGGAAAGGAAGAGGAGAGGAGAGGAGAGGAGAGGGGAGGGGAGGAGAGGAGGTGAAGGAGGGGAAGGAGAGGAGAGAAAGAGAGAGAGAGAGAGAGAGAGAGAGAGAGAGAGAGAGAGAGAGAGAGAGAGAGAAGCATTGATGTGCAATAGAAACATCCATTGGTTGCCTTCCAGACATGCCTGGACTAGGGATCACAACCCAGATATGTGCCTTGACTGGCAATTAACTGGCAACCTTTCAGTGCATGAGGTGACTCTCAAACAACTGAGCCACTCAATTAAGGGTGTGAGCAGTATATCTTAAGGTCACACAGGTATTAAGCATTGGAGATGGGCTCTAACCCCAGGAAGTGGGACTATATTGAACGAAAATAAAAGAGAAAATGTGCATAAAGGTATAAAATAGAAACCCATTTGTATCAAAAGCATATGGAATGTATAGATAAAATACATTTATGTGAGTAGCTGTATATGTGAAATATAAATATAAACATATTTTAAATATATGTATCTACATATACATATATATTTGGACTACCAATTTGTAACTGTGGTTACTTTTAGAGATTAGGACTTGGGGGGGAAGCTAAAATGAAGGTTTATTTTTTGCTTATTCCTCTTTAAAATTTATAATAATGACCATATTATCTTTGTAAGGAGTCAAACAGAATCATTAAACTCCCCAAACTTAGGTTCTATCCATCACGTGGCTACTGATGCAACCTCCCTCACTTAGTTAACCCACAGTGAAGATATATTTTAGATATTGAAACATTTTTTTTTTTACATCAGTTCCCCCAAAGGTTTGTATTTTGATTCTGACCTTTCTGTTTTTCATTATATCAGACATTCTTATTTCAATTCCAAGTTTTCTACCTGTGGCAACTTTACTTATTTATGAGCTCCTGGATTCACTGACTGATTCACTTTCACTAGTTTTCAGCTTTCCATCTGAGCTAATCTGTGCATGGATACAAGTCACATGAATCTAACTTTAGCAGCGAGGAGATCAATTGCAGTGCCGCCATAAAGTCTTTCTCTCTGGAATTGGTGTGTATTTTGAATGACTGCACCTGCCCACAGTGGTGTGTGTGTGTGTGTGTGTGTGTGTGTGTGTGTGTGTGAGAGAGAGAGAGAGAGAGAGAGAGAGAGAGAGAGAGAGAGAGAGAGAGAGAGAGAGAGAGAGAGACATCTTTGCAGGGGTTTGGGGTTTATTACTCATGACTGCAGGAGAAGGGCTAAGGGGAGCTGTCAAAGGCATAGCAGAACATGAGGCATCTATTTGTGGAGGGGGACTGGCAGAGAGCATGCAGTCCATTTACAGTCTCACATGCCTATGTAACCAGAAAACCTCTCAGTTCAGTACTTATCTGTCTGACCCTTCTGACACCTCATTATTGCCTGTTTCCATCTTTAAAAGTTATGGGCATTTGGTGTCTATGACCTCACTTCCTCCTTTCTCTTCTCTTGCTAAATAGTTATTTCCTATCCTCTGCTTCACACTAAGCTCATTAATTTCCCTGGGTAGAATAATCTATTGTCCTAACTATCTTAGAAAAGAAAATGGCAATGCCAAAACAGAGATGGAAATAGAGAAGAAGGGGAATGTGAAGGCCCGTGATCAACTTTGAAGGTGGAGAAATATCTAAAATCTTTTAATTTAACTTGAATCAGGCTACTTAATGTATGTTATTGGGGTTTCAAGGGTTGTCACAATAATTAATGACTTCTTAGAAAAAGGAATGCACTTTATTGGTGTAGGAATAGATTTTGGTATTTAGTTTATTTATTTTATAGATCAAAAAAGGGATGTAGAAATATTGACCAAAGATCTTATGACCATACAATCCTACAAGGAAGGAGTTTTGCAAGCTGGAGCATTACATACATGATGGTAAGTTTCGATTCTCAGTGTGAACTCAGTGTCTAGGATACATTGACCTCTGAGGCAGAAAGAGTTCAGTGTCTTGTAAGACCTTTGGACCAGAAAACTCTAAATTCATCCTCAAGGCCACAGGTTTATCTATATTCCCTCACTCTTTTTTTTTTAAATATATTTTATTGATTTTGTACAGTGAGGAAGGGAGAGAGATAGAGACAGAGAGTTAGAAACATCGATGAGAGAGTTGGGGATATGCCCGCAACCAAGGTACATGCCCTTGTCCTGAATTGAACCTGGGACCTTTCAGTCACCAAGCCGACGCTCTATCTATTGAGCCAAATAGGTCTGGGCTTTATATATATATATATATATATATTTATTTATTTATTTTTATTTTTATTTTTTTGTTTGTTTTGTTTTGTTAATCCTCACCCAAGGGTATTTTTCCATTGATTTTAGGGAGAGTGGAAGAGTGGGAAAGATCTAGAGAAACATTGATGTGAGAGAAACACATCTATTGGTTTCCTGCTGCAGGAGCCCTGACCCAGCCCTGGGCGAGGGAGAAGCCTGCAACCAAGGTACTAATATCCTTGAATGGAATCAAACCCATCACTCTTTGGTCCACAGGCCAACTCTCTATCCATTGAATCAAATGGCTAGGGCTGTCCACACTCTGAAAATGTCTGGTTGATGATGACAGGAGGCTCCATTTTTCCAGATTTAGTTCTAATGTTAAAGAAAGCATGCTATGCCACACAAATTTTTTTTAACTCTGCAGCAGAAAGTATCTTTTCATATGGGGGCTTCACTTTTGGGAGAGAGAAAGAAAGAGCCAAAAATTTATTTGGAATTAGGGTCTTTGTAGGTATAATCTAGCTAAGATGAGATCATTAGGGCTGGCCCTCAATCCAATATGTCCAGTGTCCCTATAAGAAGAGGAAGATTTGGACAAAAACACAAACATTGAGGGGAAAAGATCATGTGCTGATGGAGGCAGGAATGGAGATGATGCTGGCACAGACCAGGGAACATCCAGGATTGCCAGCAAACACCGGAAGCTAGAAGAAACAGGAAGGATGCTGTCCTGCAGGTTTGAGGAGGACTAACCCTGCTGATACTCTGATCTTGGACTTGCAGTTATATCTCTGACAGAGTCTCTGGGTGGTTGCTGAACTGGAATGAATTTCTGAGTCCCTCAGTGAGTTGGTCTTATTCTCAAATAATTTCTTTAAGAATTTCTTATTTCTTTCCTTTATTATTTATCACATGTTTTATATTTATCATTTACTACTCTCTTCTTTTACTCAAGTTACTTGCAAATTGGTTACCAATTTAATATTACATTTCCCTGTACTTTGTTCTTATCTAAGCTTTTTGTTTATGACATTATCAGAACAGCTATTCTCTTGTTATCGTTCTTTAAAAAAATTTCCCAATTAAAAACAAATCAAATTATCCCTGCTGCTTACTTAGGCATTGATTTATTTCTTTATTCTAAGAAACATTACAGTAGTAGCTCAATAAATTTATCTCATCTAATTTGTCATTTTCCTACAACTATCATTTTATTTTTTCACTTCCATAACACTTTGTCAATACATTTTAACTATCAAAATAACATGTATGATGATAGTCATTCATGCTACCTAAAAACAGCCACAGAATGCTTATAAAGAAATCTAAAAAACTCACGTGGTTAAAATATATGAACAGAAATGATGGATATGTTGATTAGTTTGGTTGTGTAATCATTTTACAATGTGTACATATTTCAAAGCTTCACTTTGTATACTGTAAATATAGACAACATTTATTTGTCAATTATATATCATATAAAGCTAGAAAGAAAAGAAATACTGGTTTAGTTGCTTTTACTAATTTGGCAATTGCAATCATTCTGAAATGTAGCTATGTTACTTTGTAGGCAGTAATAAATTGCTTGTTTAAGAAAACCTACCTCTTTTCCCTATGAAATAATCTCACAATTACAATACATTAAATGAGTACTCAGTCTACCAAAAAATGTGAAATGGATTTTGTGAACTTTTCAATATATCCATTCAAATATTTGTTGGCATTATTTGCTTATCAACTTATCATTGGATCAGAAGTTTATGTCTATGATACTCTATCAGGGGTCCTCAAACTTTTTAAAGTGGGGGCCAGATCACGGTCCCTCAGAGAGCTGGAGGGCTGGACTATATGAACTACTAATTCCTACTGTAACACCTCGGCTGCGCTCACTGCCCAAAAAACCTGGCGGGCCGGATCAGACTCCTCTGCGGGCCGCATGTGGCCCTCGGGGCCGTAGTTTGAAGACCCCTGCCGGATCTGCTCATCTCCATTGTATTAAAGACGGACAAGCCGTAAGTGAATACCAGTATAAGATCAACAGATGAAAATCCCAGTTTGCTACCTCTCTGAAGAACTCTTCTTGGGTTGAGGAGGAACAATTAACAGAACTAACAAAATCATTATTATTTCTTTTCCATTTCAAAAAGTCATTTTATTGTGGGAAGTTTTAAGCATCCTGCCAATCTTCTTGTTCACATGCTCCTCCTCTGATGCTTGAAAGAGGCACCCACTGATACCCCCGGAGCAGCAGTGAGGGCTCCTGGTGGACATCGCTCAGCCTTTTGTTCCCATCTCTAGAGAGGCCTCTGTCCTTCCTTGATGTTAGAAACATATGGAAATAGGATTTATTGCTAAAGTTATCTATCTGCTTCTTAGCTTCCTCTAGGGTAGCCTGGAAACTGTTCAGGGCAGTGATGGTCCCAGGGTGCAGGTTCCCATCTCCTTAGGCCTGGAGATCTTGCAGAGGCTTCAGCAGGGCATGAATGAGCTCCTTAGATGCTCGCACTGTTTCTTGCATCATTTCACATTGTACACATACAAATAATGATGGTGTTCCCCAATTTATCCATACCTGGAAGAAACTGATGAAATTGGTTCAAGTCTCAGAATCTCCTGCATATTTACTAATGGCCTACAGGAACCTCAAGTGTGTCTGTGATTTAAATAGCTGAAGAGGTCTCCCCAAAATTTCAAGTAAGGTAGAGATGGCTTGCTGTCCAGGACTAACTAAATTATTAAAAACATTTATGATTGTTTCATTATATATACACTGAGTGGCCAGATTATTATGATCTCTGAATGCATAATAATCTGGCCACTCAGTGTGTTTCTGTGTGTGTGTGTGTGTGTGTGTGTGTATATATATATATATATATATATATATATATATATATATATAAATATTTTTTAGAGAGAGAGGAGAAGAAGGGATATATAGAGGGAAACATTCATGTGAGAGTGAAACATTGATCAGCTGCATCCTGCATGCCCCCTATTGGGCATTGAGCATGAAACCCCAGGCATACGCCCTGACTGGGTCTCAAACAGGTAACTTTTTGGTACATGGAACCATGCCTAACCAACTGAGCCACACTGCTCAGGGCTATTACTATTCCCTTTTAACCAGTGGTTTTCATACTGGGAAATCTTGTTAAAAGATACAATTGCCTAGCCATACAAATAGTACACGAGAATATTCTCCTTTAAAAAAAAACTAGAAAATTAGAATAAAGTGAATCCCCCTTTGACCATTACCTCCCAGCTTGATTTTCTTTTCCTTATTTCACATCTCCATCTGATGAAACTACCCTTTTGAGTTTGAAATGTATTTTCCCTATAGAGTACTATGGGGATTTTGTTTTCATTCTAAAAGATGTGTTAATGAAATAGATTTAACAAATTTTAATCTGTATTCCATAGTATGTGTTGCTTACTCTCCTACTGAGGACTTTTAGGTTATTTTTTTCCTTCAATCTATTGCTTTTATAAACATCATGAAATAGACATCTTTGTATATGTCTCCTGGTGCAAGTAGGCAAGTTTTCCTTCACAGCATAAGATGACATGGTATCTGGTTCACTGGTACCCAGGTAGCTATAAGGGATAATATCAAATTGTTCCCACAGTGGCTCTCCCAATTTATTCTCTCATCACCAAAGCATGGAGGCCTATTTTCTCTACTGGTTCCCTTAAGACTTGATGTTAGCAAACTTTTAAAAGGTCTTGTTAATTTACTTTACATAATCTTGATTACCAGGGCCTATTAGCATATTTTCATGTGTTGAATATTTGTGATTTCTTATGACTTCCATATTAATACACTTGATTCATTTTTGTGTTTGGCCTTTTACCATGATCAGACTGATTTGTAGGACATTTTAAGATCTGTTCAGTTTAACGTGTGATCTCTGGGCCTGTGTTGCTCTATTGATGGTTTATTTTTGGTTTACCAATAGGTACGTAGAGAAGTGAAAGTAAGTAGACTGAGTAAATTAATGGCTATTCTATGTTACTTATGAAAAGTATATTTTGTCTGTCATTATTAATTTTATTTTCCAGGTAATTTGTTTTTATTGCATCCTAAATTTTTTTTCATTTGTAAGATCATTGTATTTTATCTTTATTTGCTTTAATAGTGAATATATCTTGTATTGTTAATTTTTACTTTTCAAGCCTTCCTTTGTGACTTTGTATGTAGTCTATACAGTCATCCTTTGTAAATGTATATCTGTTCCAAATGAATGTGTATTGCTTTTCTTTCTTTTTGGAGAACTAAGTACTTTATTTATTTATTTAAAATTTTATTGTTTAAGGTATTACAAATAGTAGCACATATGTCTCTCTCTTTTTTCCCCTGCTGACCTCCCCCTGGCCTTCCCTACCCCCCTGCACTTGCCCTCATCCCTCCGCCTCCAGTGTCTTGCTTCTGTTGGTTGTGCTTATATGCATGCACACAAGTCCTTCCGTTGATCTCTATCCCCCTCCCCTCCCCTACCTTCCTGCTGTAGTAGTTTGAAAGTGTGAATGTGTATTGCTTTTCAAATGCACTATTATTTACTTTTTATGTTATTAAAACCTTCCCTGGTTTTATGATTATAAACATTTTTATTTTCCATTTTATTATGTTTAAAAAGTTTCATAATTGTTGAATCTTTTTTTGTGTGTGTGGGTTTCATTTCTTTTTCAACATGAAATATCCCACTTTGTATTTTCTAGTGATCTTAACCCTAAATTTTAGTTTCCCTGACATAAATGATGCTACTGTCCATTACCATATAGGCTTACAAGGCAAACTCAATAAATAATTCTATGAGGTGTTACCAGTGTAGTGCTCCAGCCTCAGAAAATAAAGGTTTTGGTGACTGATTGATTATGCATGAAGTGCTGTAAGAAAGAGATAAAAATATGACAAAATGTTGGATTACAAGAACATAAAACAACCTTTTCAGAGACAACTGGAGAGGGGTGAATGAGTTTAGCTTTGTTGATGTTAAGATATTGCAAATATATTTCTATTATGCCTTTGCAAATGGAGTTTTAGAACTCAGTTCATGGGAGGGAAGGGAAATGAGGGTGACTCAGATTTAGTATTTTGAATTTTTTTTAAAGAATTCATCAGTAATCCAAGAATTAAGCAACCCATCTCTTTTCTCCCTCCTTTATTTCTCCAGCATCTACGAAAGTGTCTGAGATATAGTAGGACCATGCTAACTTGAACCAGAAAGGAGGCAGCTTTTCAATTTTTTATCTAGTTTTACTACTACCACTTTCCTTCTTAATCTACCCCTGTCCTACAGGGTTTAAGTAACACAGGAAGGAGGGAAGTTTACCACAAGTTTTTCACAGTCTCCCATGAAGCAGTCTTCATAGCTTTTTAATGCAGAAAAGAGGTCTAAGAGAGAATGTAGATGGAGATAAAGCAGGAACAGAAACCAGATGACAGTATGTAAGACTGGCAAAAAAGAAAACATATGCTTTGGATATAAAGTCTTCCAAATAAATTTGTCAGCAAATAATTCTATCAGCAAGAGGAATGTGGCTATTGGAAGCCACAGGTCAAGTGACATTTGTTTGCAAGGAAAACAGTGAGTAGGAGGAATAGTGCTGAACAAACACAAGAGAGTTAGACATCAAAAGCATAAAGACAGAGTTGGAAAATGTGTAAGTGGGAGAATGATTTAAATAGAGCAAAGAGAACCCAGCTGGTGTAGCTCAATGGTTATGTGTGGACCCATGAACGAAGAGGTCACAGTTCCATTCCCTGTCAGGGCACATGCCAAGGTTGCTGGCTTGATCCCCAGTAGGAGGCCTACAGGAGGCAGACGATCAATGATTCTCTCTCATCATTGATATTTCTCTCTCTCTCTCCCCCACTCCCTTCCTCTCTCTGAAATCCATAAAAACATATTAAAATTATTCAAATAGAGCGAAGCAAGAGAAGAGCAGAAAGCCAAGGATTAGATTTTGAGAGTGGGAACAAAATTCATTCGAGGTGAGAGGAAAAGCAGAGAGGTGTGTGGTTAACCAAAATAACTTAAATAGCCCTGAGGTGAGAAATCTCCGACATTCATGACATCAGACAAAAGAAATGATTTTTAAAAAATATATATTTTATTAATTTTTTATAGAGAGGAAGGGAGAGAAATAGAGAGCTAGAAACGTCGATGAGAGAGAAACATCAACCAGCTGCCTCTTGCACACCCCCCACCGGGGATGTGCCCGCAACCAACGTACATGCCCCTGACTGGAATTGAACCCGGGACCTTTCAGTCCGTAGACCGATGCTCTACCACTGAGCCAAACCGGTTTTGGCAAAAGAAATGATTTGATATGTGATGTGGGGTAGATGTAATTCTTCCCAGGGTCTGAAAAATTCTAACTATCTCACATGACACTTTCTTTATTCCTTTCTAACTTAGAATCCCCAGACACAACCCTTACTCACACACTCAGTGCCCTGCTAGCGTTTCTGCTCATCCAGATCTGCATTTCATCTCAAGCATCTGAGTCAACTTCCAGATAAGGAGGAGCCCTGTTAGCACCGACTAAGCTGTAGTTCAAGGTCTTGGGGGTCTAGACTGACATGAGGGGAAAGGCCAGACTGTAGAGCTTGAAGCCAATGAAATGAGAGGAATTGTACAGAGGAGTCATTTACAACCACAGACTGGCCAACTCAGTCACTGTTCAGAAGAGGCTAGGCAAATAATAATAATAATAATAATAATAATAATAATAATAATAAAGCCTGGAAAAGGGAGAGGATCTTTAAGTGTGGGGGGCTGAAGAAAGATTCTGAGTTGAAGAAAAGAAGGACTAGTTGTTTTGTAAAGGACACTTAGGGCCTACAGCATGGACATGTAAGAAGTTGCTAAAAGCTTAGACTCTGACCTGTGTTTCTTGGTCCAAACTTGTTTTTTTCAACACTGCTCCTCCCCAAGTACCTCAGCTTTGTATCAGGAAAAAAGCAAAAATGAAAAGCATAGGGCTATCTAATTGAAATTTATGATAGAGTTAACCTCCCTAAAGAGTAATTTGCAAATTTAAAAGGAGTGTATGTTTTTTTCTCTTCTCAAACCTAAATGAATCTCTAATCAGTAGAATGTGTTGGAGGAAGTGAGCAAAACCCTGGCCTGAATCTTGGTAAATTAGGTCAGTTAACTTGTGGCTTCAATTTAACTATATTTGGATTAGAAATCTGTATTTTATTAGAATCCTTTTTCTACATTTGCATCTTCTCTATTTTCCTTTACTTTCTCCTTAGAGCTTATAAAAGTTATTTTCAAATTTTAGCTTTCCTTTGTTAAGCAAGGAGCTAGATTACTTTTTTTTTTTCTTATGATGATCTCTGTCTTAATCATTTGCACTGCCATAACTAGACTGGGTGCCTTATAAACAATAGAAATTCATTTCTCACAGTTCAAGAGGTGTCCAAGATCGAAGTGCTAGCACATCCACTGTCTGGTGGGGGCCCACTTCCTGCTTCATGGATTGAAGGATTGTTGTCTTTCACCCCACATGGTGGAAAAAGTCACCAAGGGGTCTTTTGGGGGTCTCTTTTATAAGGACACTAATCTGAAAGAGGGTCTCTACCCTCATGACCTAATCACCTCCCAAAGATCCAACTTCTAACTACCACCCATTTAAGGGTTAGATTTCAACACACTAATTTTGGTGGGGGTTCAGGGGCCAGACACAAACTCTTAGTCTATAGCAGTTTTACATGTAGACTTTTCCCCTTTCTTCACAGAGGGTTTTTGTTTTGTTTTGTTTTGTTTTGTTTTATTTTTTGTATGTATTTATAAAATCTAGCTCTCTGTAATGCTATGGTAAGAACCTAGCTGCATAGTCTTGCTAAAACAGGATCTTCAAAATTAGGATTCAAAATTTACATGTTTATCAAGCTCTTCTCAGCAAGGTAGGCTCTGTGAAGTAACACTCTACTCTCAATGAAGTTTTATTTTATTTTATTTTATTTTAATTTTATTTTATTACTATTTTATTTTATTTATTTTATTTTATTTATTTTATTTTATTTTATTTTATTTTATTTTATTTTATTTTATTTTATTTTATTTTATTTTATTTTATTTTATTAGAGCCCAAGTGCATGAAATTCATGCACTTGGCGGGTGGGGTCCCTCAGCAGGGATTGTGAGAGGGCGCAGGCCAAGCTGAGGGACTCCATTAGTGCATGATCAGCCAGGGAGGCACGTGGAAAATTGGCCAGCTGGGGAGGAACTGCGGGAGGGCTCCAGGACATGTTCAGCCTATCTCGCTCAGTCTCCATTAGTCAGACCCCAGCAGCAAGCTAACCTGCCAGTCAGAGATCTTCCCCCTGGTGGTCAGTACATATCATTAGCAAGTGGTTGAGCAGCTTTAGCATATCATTAGCATATTATGCTTTGATTGGTTGAATGGCTTAATGGATGACCGGACACTTAGCATATCAGGTTTTTATTATATAGGATTTTGTTTGTTTGTTTTCATAAAGCTCTTTGGGAGTTGAGAAGAATTCAACATGAAGATTGTAAGAGTTCAGTTATTTCATGAGGGCTAGGAATTGCTCAAACAGAAATTATTTCTCTCCAAGTGTCTTATCACTGACAGAAAAATTTCCCAGCAGTTGATTTTTTTCTTTCATATTAATTTTTCTAGTGTTTTTACATATCATAAAGAAAAGGACACATACTAAATTCAAACAATTTGTAATCTAGTTAACTAGTTAGCTATCTGCCATAACATATTAGACATAGGAAACCTGAGATTACAGAGCCTAGTATATAATGAATTCTCATTAAATATTTATCTGCTGACTGACAGGAAGAAGAGGAACTTTTTATAAGGAGGAAGAGTGGTCAAAATTGAGTAATGTGGTTACTAAAAAGAATAAACATAATTTGATTCTGACCTTCCCAGAAATTTTGCAATATGCTGCCTCTTAGTAGTTTCCTAACATAATTCTACCTCCTATTAAAAAAAAATACTCAGTGGGGACATGCTTAGAGACAGGAATGAGAGAGAGAGAGAAAGAGAGAGAGAGAGAGAGAGAGAGAGAGAGAGAGAGAGAGAGAGAGAGAGAGAGAAAGGTAGGAGAGAAACATCCATAGGTTGCCTTCCACAATGCAGGTATGTTCCCTGACTGGGAATTGAACCAGCAACCTTTAGTGCACAGGACAACACACAGTTAACTGAGCCATCCCTGCTAGACTCTACCTCCTTTTATTTTTTTTATTTTTTTTACATTGTTTGAGGTATAACTTTTATATAAAAGATCACACTAATTTTAAGTGTAGAGTGTGTGGCAGATGCATATGCCTGTGTTACCCCTACCCTTTTGAGATAGAATACTTTCATCACCATAGGAACTTTCTTCCTTTTCCCTCTCAGTCCATTCATGCCCCACAAGCAACTATTGTCTGACTTCTATCATGTATCCATTAGTTTGATCTGTTGTAGAAATTCACATAAATTGATTTTTTAAATCATCCAAGTTCTTGAGGGTATCAGTAGTTCTTTTTATTACTGAGCAGTATTCCATTGTATGAGTACACTGTTATTTGTTTACCCATTTTACAGTGGAGGCATATTTGCATTGTTTCCAGCGAAGAGCTATTATGAATATAGCCTCTGTGGACATTCTTCTAGAAATCTTTTGCTTGTCATGTTTTATTTACTGGGGTAAATAAAGGAGTGGAATTGCCAAATCAAAGGGTAGATATGTGTTTAAATTTATAAAAATAGTCAAACATTTCCCACCAGCAATATATGAAAATTTTGGTTGCTCCAGAAAGACCAATATTTTATCAAACATTTTTATTATAACCATTCTAGTTTGTGAAGTGATATGTTATTGTGGCTTGAATTTGCATTTTCTTGATGACTAGTGAAGCAGAGCACTTTTTGTTAACGTACTTCCTTATCTTTGGTACATCATCTTTGTCTTCCTTTGTGAGGTGTTTATTCAAGTCTTATGCCCATTTAAAGATGTTTGATTTTTTTTTCTATTGTTACTGAATTGCAACAGGTCTTCATATCTCCTAGATACAGTTCTCATGCCAGATACAAGTATTCTGAATATTTTCGCCAGTCTGTGGCATGCTTTTTCACTTAAACAAATTTTTTTGAGATGCCCAACTGTTTTAATTTTGATAGAATCCAATTTATCTTTAGTATAAAAGCATATTTTATATTTAACTATACATTAATTATTCCTACTCTCATTCCTTCAAGTAAATTTGGGTTTCTATATTGTATCTGTTTCTTCAAAAGAATTTTCTTTAGCACTGATTGAATTTTAAGTCTGCCGCTTACAAATTCTTTCCACATTTAACAGAAATGTTTTTATTTCCCCTTTACTTATGAAGGACTTTTTGTGCAATGTGTTGAATTCTAGATTGACTTTTATATTTCAGTGTTTAAAAACCTTGTTCCATTGCCTTTTGGAATATATAGTGTCCTATTAAAAAAGTTAGTGGTTTCTATTATATTTTTCTTATACATAATATGTCTTTATTTGGCTGCTTTTAGAATTTTCTGTCTTTGAATTAAATTTTTTCTATTTGTCTTTGTATCTAAGTGTACTCTTTGTGTTTATTATAACAGTGGTTCTTTGATGTTGTTAGATATGTGGGTTGATATTTTAAAAAACAGTTTTACACATATTCATCTGCAGTTGGTATTGACCTATATATCAATCACTGAGGCCTTTTTTGGCTTTCATTTTTTTTTTTTATAGCTTGTGCTTCAATTTGCATAGTTTTTTAAAACCTGTCTTCAATTTACTTATATTTTTTTTCAGCATGCTGACAAATTAGTGATTTTCCCCCCTTTCAGATATTGTATTTTTAGAACATCTTTTTTTATATTTCTCATTTATCTACTAAGATTTTTACATATTTTTATTTGTTATGTTTTAAAATATATTTTATTGATTTTTTATAGAGAAAAAGGGAGAGGGAGAGTTAGAAACATCAATGAGAGAGAAACATCTATCAGCTGCTTCCTGCACACGCCCTACAACCAAGGTACATGCCCTTGACTGGAATCAAACCTGGGACCCTTGAGTCTGCAGGCCAACACTCTATCCACTGAGCTAAACCAGTTAGGGCTATTTGTTATATTTTTATCCTTTAAATTATTGACTATACTTATTATACAATAGTATAGCTATATCAATGAACATCTCATGATTCTACTATTTGTGACACCTCTATGTCTGTGTCTATTGACTATTTATTGTAGTTTTCTCTGTTTATTCACATGTCTAGTATTTTTGTTTATTTACTGAAAGTGGATGTTATATTGTTGAAATCCAAAATAGGATGTTACACTGCTGAAATTCAACAGTATTAAGTTTTGTACTGGCAGGTGATTAATTTATTCACAGATCAGGGTGATCTCATGAAGGCTTGGGAATATCTAGAATAGCCCTATTCCTAAAACTTGGGGTTTTGGAAGTTGGACATGGAAGTTTGTGGTTTTTCAGCGAGGTTTATTTTTCCTGACTGGTTAGAACACTAATACTGTCAGCATGGAGAAACCTCTAGAGTTTTCATTCAACTTCTGTTCAGATCGCTTCCAGATCCCATGATGCCACACCCCGTGCAAATGCAACTTAATATTTGACAAAAGAATCAATAGAGAATCCATGCAGATTTCTGGATTTCCTTCTCTACACTTGTCTCTACTTACCAATAGTCTGGCTCATAAATGTCAAATACTTTAGCAGCCCCAAATCTGCCTGATGTCTGTCTGTTTGCCCAGTATGCTATGTCTCTATATTTTTCTCCACTTCTCTATGGCTCACTTTGGAAAATGACCTCAATAAGAAGCTGACATAAAGTTCACTTGGCACGTGTTTCTTTTTCTAAGGATTTTAGCTCTGCAGTATCTGTTCATGACAACACCATTTCATAGCTGTTATGGTGGCAAAGTCAATCAACACCTATTCTTCAGTAAGGGCTCTAATCACAATTTCTCTTTTCTCTGTGAAAACAAATAGTTATCTTTGCATTATGGTTTATTCTTTTTAAGGCACTTTCACACATTCTCTAATACTATTCCCAAAACATTATCGGATGAATTAACACCTATGATTGTAATCAGGGAGGAAGGGAACGCTTCTATTCTGATTTTGCTTCTTTCACATATTCAGAGAAATTCAATAGCAGGTGTGTCTATATTTATGACTGACCTTGTTAGCAATTTATATGAAAACATGAATGACCACTATTTTATTTTATTTTATTTTATTTTATTTTATTTTATTTTATTTTATTTTATTTTATTTTATTTTATTTTATTGTTAATCCTCACCTGAGAGTATTTTTACATCGATTTTTAGAGTGGAAGGGAAGGGGAGGAAACAGAGAGAGGAACATCAATGTGAGAGAGACACATCAATTGTTATTTCCTGAATGTGCCCCCACTAGGGCTGGGACTCAGGCCTGCAATTGAGTTAAGTGTCCTTAACTGGAATCCAACCCAGGACCCACCAGTCCACAGGCTGATGCTCTATCCACTGAGGCAAACCAGCTAGGGCGACCACTACTTATTTTAATTAAAATTTTTATGTGGATGTTACAAATACCAGCATAATTTTAGATTTTTTTTTTTGGAGTACAATTATAATGTCCCTTTTTTCATTCTCTTTGTTCTTATTGTAAATTTATCATAGTTGTAATTTAATATTAATATGGTTATATCTACTGCAGTTCCAGCACTCATCTAAGATGATAGGTAAAGACTACATGTTTTGTTTAACCACTAGTTCTTACTATAATAGCTGGTTTATCACAGGTGCTCATTAAATATTTATTGAAAGAGTAAACCATGAATACTGGTTAGTTGACATCTGAAATTTTGCATTCAATTCAAAGCATCACAATTTAACCATGTCATGACAAATTGGATGAAGTAAAGGGAAGTGTGGCATGGGTGGTGAATGCTAAAGAAAAAAATAGTTAAAATTAGAGACATTAAACTGAAAAGAGACCCCTAATAGGGAATATAATGGCTACTTTAAAATATTTGAAATTATCTTATGCTAGAGGCCTAATGCATGAAATTCGTGCATGAGTAGGCCTTCCTTCCCCTGGGTTGCTGGCATTGGCTTCCCACTAGCTCCCAGGACCCAGGCTGGCTTCCCTCCAGCCCCGGCTTCATTGGGCAGGATGTCCAGTCTAGCATATTACCCTTTTATTATTATAGATAGGCTGACGAGTAGACTTTCTCTGTGATGCTTCATAGTAAAACAGTAGGCTTAATGGATGTTTCAGAGATGCAAAATTTCAATTCATAAGAAATAAGAATTCTCCAGATAAAAGTATACCAGTGGACTCAAGAGACTTAAGAATATAAAAGAGACCCCATACCTTTTATTCTAGACACTGAATTTGTCTGTTGGGGCATACAAGCCATTTTTGCATATTCTTGGCTAACAGATCAAGTGCGCTTTCAATATCATCTCTAATTAAATTTATTGCATTTCCAGTACATGCAAACTCTCAAGGAAATTATTTTATACTGCAGAGAGGGCTTATTTTTGAACTCTCACTCCAAAAGGGATTCAGACATTATTTTTCCAGCCCCTTATTTGGAATTGTGGCTTCCTTTGAGATATGTTACTACTGGAAGTGTTTGATACATGCAACCCTCCCTCCCATCCCCACGCACAGAAAAAGAACAAAGGAAGCACAAAACAACTGTTGACCTGGCATGTTCTTAGCAGAAAACTAGAGTAATTACATTTTCAAAGAATTGTCAATATTTCAGATGATAACTTATAATGACAAAAGATAATTATAACAGATCATGGAAAACACAAAACACTTAGGAAAGGAAGGATTGTTTCTTGTGCACTAAGCTAAGGGCTACCCATATAACATATTTAGGATTAGGTTTTAAAATATAATCTTTCTTAAAGTTTTACATCCTCTGGGTTGCATTGAGAACAACTTATAGAGGCACCAAAATTTTCCTTGGATTATCATTAACAAGCATGCAGCATAACTTAATCCAAAATTAGTTATGTTTGAAATAGTGACACTCAGAAATTTGAACTTTCTCCACCTCACTAGCTTATGAGTATACATGTGGTCAGACACCTGTCTAAATTAATAAGAAAGGTGATTACCCTCATTTACTAATAATGCATGTACTTTAACTTCTTGCAAAGATGCTGGACTCATTTGTTAGACAAGGGTCTGTCAAACGTTCAGAAGTCCACAGGTAGAGACATACCTGGACATTGTAAAAACTGTTCTGTGTCACATCGCTGTTCCTTGCTGCTATGACCACTATCCATAGTGAGGGGCCTGCAGATCTGGGATGCACTGCCCCTTCACTAAAATCTTATACCCAGGTCAAGCTCACGGTTCTATGATTCATGTACCTCAAGGATAGACTCTTCCTGGGGGGATGATTTTCAGTTTTGTCCCATTTATCACCCTCCAAGTTCTCAGTTATGTCTGAAAGTCCAGGCATATATACAATGTATTATAGATGTATACACTATAAGGGAGGATATAGGATACAGTAACTCTTTAAAAAATTTTTTTGAGAGAGAGAGAGAGAGAGAGAGAGAGAGAGAGAGAGAGAGAGAGAGAGAGAAAGGAGAGAGAGAGAGAGATCAATGATGAGAGAGAACCATTGATCAGCTGCCTCCTTCACTCCTCACACTGGGGGTCTGGAGTCTTGGGTCTGAGCCTGCAACCCAGGCATGCGCCCCAGTTTGGAATCAAACTGTGAAGTCCTGATTCATAGGCTGATGCTCAACCACTAAGCCATGCAGGCTGAGCAAATTCAGCAAACTTTTGGGAAAATTTCTAATGTTTGGAAATCATTACTTGATTTTTCTGGTATACATTTTAGAAATAATCTATAAAACACCCACAAAACTCAAAGGAAAGAAAAATGTCATGTTAAGGAAAAATATTGCTTTTTAAAATTTTTATCCCTTCTTCTTTAATTCACTATCACTTTTTTAAAATCATTTAATGCGATCTGGTTAAATTTCTCTCTTCTTTTTCCCACTTGCTTCTAAAAATGCATTTGCTATTACATTCATTTTGTAAATGTGATACATTAATGTGAGTTTTCTTTGCTTCTTAATGATGCTGACACCAGCAAATGCGAAGAGGAGGTTGAAACTGTTGGGGTTTTATATGATGATGATGATGATAGATATTTTAAGGTTTCCTTTTTTGCTGTATGGTTTGAGCAGTAGTACCTCCCCCCATAATGTATAAAATAACTTTCCTATCATGTTTAGAAGAAGAAACAGTAATTAGAAAGATTAAGCAGGCACCCTAGTTCTAAGAAATGAAGGCTTGCTAGAAATGAAACTTGCCATTTAGGTTTCACCAAGGTTATTTCAAGGCTCATGGCTGTTTCTGTCAAAGATTATGTGGGTAATAAATACTTCATCTTCTCTTATAACAAAGCCAGTTCTGCTTCTGAGTCAGACATTGTGGTAAGCAATGAAACTGTGTTTTAAAGTATTCTTTGCTCTCTTAAGAAATGTGAAAAGGAAATTGACATCTAAATCTTTCCATATATTTAGTTTGAAGTCATAGGGCAGAAGACTAATATTTGGAGGAAGAAGGGATTCTTATAAAAGGAGGCAGATTGGTAGACACTTACTGGGAATGGGTAGAGTCTAATTTGTGGAATAAGAAAAACACTACTATTTAGCTGTGACACCCATACTTTCAAAATTGTATTCTTTCTATGCCAATTCTGTCTTCTCTTCCTAAATATTAGGCATACACTTTTGTTTATGTGCCTATTGAAAATGCTCTCCTCTATTTACACGAATCCTCAGCCCCTCTCCCAATTTGTATTTCCAATCCACTCAGATGCATTGCATGCCTGTGAATTATACCCCAAGTGTGACAGACGATAACTATTTGGAGGATGCCAAGAAGCAGTTGCCCTAGCAACAATAACCAGGGGATGCTTCTCAGAACTTCTGCCTCATCTCTTCCCCATCATTTTCCCAGGTTTGAGAGTTAGATAACATGGTTATCGGAATTAGTCGAGGTGGTTCCCTCTCCTTGCCCATAATGAAAGAGAAACTTTGAGATGTCTGCCTTTTCCTTACTACCTGGGGAAATGCAGCATATCTATGCAGTTCAGGCTGCAAGAAAGGGGGCTCTTAGAGAGAACAGAGCTGTGTGCTCTCACTAATAAATATCAAAGGTGGGAGAACTCATTGTGAGGACTGCTACTGCAAACCACTGGTCAGGAACGAAAACAGCCATTGTTGAATTTCCACACGTGGGCAAAGAGAGCAGGATGTAACTTGGATTTTAAGATGCATTGTCCTATGAGTGGAAATTTCTGGTCTGTTCTGAATCTGACAGGGCAGATTTAATTTTATACTCTTAAATGAAGAAAACCTAAAAAAAAAAATTGGAGTGTAATCTGGACAATGAGACGGAAAACTTCTTATTTTTTTTATTGTTTAAAGTATTACAAATAGTGTAATACGTCTTCTTCCCCCCCCCCCCATTGACCTCCCCTACACCCAGTTACATGACCTCACCCCCCTCCCCACCCTTCCCCTCATCCCAGTATCTTGTTTTCTGTTAATTACCTGTGGCTTTTATTGAGATGTACATCCCCTCCCCAAAATAAATACTCAGATTAAACCACAGAATGAAATTTAAGGAAAATTCTGTCTGCTAAGAAAAGCAGAGTTAATTTCTGTGGAACAAAAGACACTTAAGCTTCAGGGTCTCTCACTTGCAAGGGCCCAGCATCTAAATTTGCATTGGTAGATATACTACTTTTATTCTTAAAAAGACACTCCCTGATTGGATTGGCTTTAAGCTCCATAAATTCTGGATCCATCCCTGAAGTAAGGGGGAAATGTAAAGAGGAAATATAAATGATTTATTTGATCATATGTTATTGCTATCGTATCATTTTAAAATGACATTCAGATTTCTAACCTTGTAGTTGTGTTTTGAATACTCATGTTTGTTTTCACTTTTTTCTCTTTCTTGCTTTGGGGCCGTTATAGATCTTCCATTAATCTCATGCTTGCCCATGTTTAAACAACAATAATAAAAAACACGTAGTTTGCATGCATCATTGTACTTTCAAAAGCATTTAATAAAATTGTGAGTGTAAAGTAAAGTGGTAGATAATAGAAATTAAATGGGACTAATCAAGAGTTATTTTAAGACAGTTAATCGATCTACTAACCATGTTATTTGGAATCTAGTCTATGTAGTTTCTGTGGAAACGGATTTTTGACTGGAAAAAGCTTCGGTGTAATCGTAACAGTAAATATAATTAAATACGTGCTTAGTGCAGGTTTCTTTAGAATTCCTTCCCCATATCCTTTGAATGAATAGATTTTATTATATACTAAAGGCCTGGTGCATGAAATCATGCACGGGGAGGGTCCCTAGGCCTGGCTGGTGATCAGGGTCTATGGGGCCTTCCTTCCCTGGCTGCCAGCTGCTAGGCGAGGCCTTCCTTCATTCCATGTCACCCCTGGTGGTCAGCTCATGTTCTATCGAGCAGTTGAACTCCCAGTTGGTCGAACTCCTGAGGGACCAATTTGCATATTATCCTTTAATTATATAGGATATGTTAATAATATTGGAAGGATACACCCCACAATATTGAAGAAATTTACATAAAATAAACTGTATTTTATAAATAATACACTGGAAAACTTAGTAATTATTTAAACCCAATACTTCATGGAAACTGAAAGAATTTTGAAAGGTATAATAAAACTTAAGTTTTAGTACTCCTACTAATTACACTAATCACAATTTACCTTTTATAGAAATAGCTAGTTCATCCATTGAAATGTATTCTCTTAAAGACAGACAGGGGCTATATTTTAATTTTACATCCCAAAAGCAGAGTATCTTGAACTTAGTAGGTTCTAATGGGTGTTTTTTAGCTGAGTCTGACATAATCAATGGATTTTTTAAGAACTTTGCTCTCAGACCTTGGAGCTTATAGAGTTGGCATTGTGAATGCTAGAATATACTACTTGGAATTTTTATCTTTACAAAAATATTTAAATATTTTAAAACAAATTCACATTCATTTAATTAAAAATTTATAGGTACAAAAAGAAATATGAATGTGTACATTGAGAAGAACACTTTTTTCCAATGCACTTCCAGAGATATTTTAGGCATATAGGAATAAGATATACACATTCTATTTAGCATAGTATGTGCACTGCACTGTCTTAATTATTTACATTCAACATTTTTGGAAATTGGCCCATATCTGCAAACAAACAAAAGACTGTATTCACATTCTGTGTCATACATATTTTATATATGTGTAGTACAATTTATTAAACTGGTATTTTGTAATGAGTGTTTATGTATTTTCCAATTATTCTTATTAAGAACACATTGCAATGAATAACCTTGTACATGGCACCATTTTGTACAAATGAGAACAAATTTATGAGCCATATTCCAATTTATGAAATAAGGGTCAAAAGTTCTGTGTTTTTATACATTGATAGATATTGCCAGATTACTTTCCATCTGGGATGAATTAATTTACATTCACAATCAAAATACCCTTTCTTTCAGTCTGGATGGTAGAATGTGCTATCAAACTTTTCAATCATTGTTAATAATGTAGGTTAAAAAAGTGCTGTCAGTAGTTTTACATTTTTTTCTATTTTAGAATTTAGATTTTTTTTCATAATTTAAGAACATTTGAATTTATTTTCACTTTGTCATAACACTATTTACATCTTCTTCTCTGTATTCAATACGATGTGTACAATGTGTAATTATTTTATTTTTTGTGTGTCCTTGTCCATCATTTGTCTCTTCTATTATTGTACAAGCTCCTTGAAGGTCAATACTTGACTTTCTTGTTCATCATTGATTCACTAGCTCCAGTAACAACACCTTCCCTAGTAAGCATTTAGTAAATATTTATTGTACAAATGATTTCATAATGTGAGTCTATCTGGAGATCTCTCGTGTACTGCCCAGAAGTTTGTCCTTGATTCTGTGCCCTATTATCTCTGAATCTCCTAAAACAATTGGTTATTTTTTAGGATTTGTTTTTTGGAAAGCTTGCTTCGCTATTTGAAATGAAATTGAGAAACACAGTACTTGAACTAATATTTTGGAATAAGATTTTCTTATGGATTCTTCAAAATATCTAAATTACAATTACAGTTTAGTTTTTCATAAGGGAGAGGATTCTCTAATGAGAATTACAATTTGACTCCCTCCCCTACCCCAGTACTATCATGAAAGGGAATAAGGAAAGAATAAGTATATTTATTTATGACCTCAATATCACATAGTGGGAATGTACACAAATTTGCCTCACTGACCTTTGATATTGTATAAGACTGTAGAGTTTCCAGAGATGTAATTATCTAAAAAAATTTGCTATCAATTAATAATTGGGCTTTAATCATAAAATGGACGATTATTTAGAACTCCTTCTTTCCACAGGAAATATTGTATCTGTACTATTTAATCCTTTCAGAAATTGAAGACATAGAAATTGTTGAAATTTAAGATAAATTTATGTAGTACAATGATTGATTTAACAATGTATAAGCATTACTGTATTTTTAAGTAGAATTCAACAAATTATCTAGGTATTGGTTGAATATTACTGACTCTAGTGTAAAGAACAAGTGATTTCAGTGTCTACCTAGTCTTGCTACTTATATTAGATTATTAGAGTCCCAGAAATGAATCTTTTTTCCTCTGCAGTGCATCAAATTTACAAATCTGAAGCTTACTCTGGAAGAAGTGTTTAAGTGAGAGACTTTAAAGGGCTTTGTCAATTATGTCAAAGTCGGGCTTTATTCTGAGCAGGGACTCATTTCTGAGATGTTGCCATGTTAACTGATTTGGGGATTTGCAATGAGGAAACCAGAGAAAGGAGGTTGGAGATGTAGGCAGTTGGGAGAGAAAGGTCTGATTGCAGTGGAAGGTGGAATATTCTTGCCTCATGGCTTGGACAAAAAGAGCAGGTACAGGTGATACACTTCAGGAGACATGCTACATTATAACCAATTTTTAAAAATATTTTTATTGATTTCAGAGAGGAAGGAAGAGAGAGAGGGAGATAGAAACATCATGACAAAAGAGAATCATTAATAGGCTGCCTCCTGCATGCCCCATACTGGGGATCGGGCCCTCAACCTGGGCATTACCCCGACTGGGAATGGAACCATGACCTCCTGGTTCATAAGTTGATGTTCAGTCACTGGGCCATGCCAGCAGGGCCTATAACCAATTTTAAATTTCATTTTCTGCATTGTGATTTCTTGATTCAATTCTTAAGGCTTCAGTTCAGTTGTTAAACCAGTAAATCCCAGGTACACTGCTATAGGGAAGCCAAAGAGTGGGTATATATCCATGTCTTGGAGTGAAATTGACTAGACAGAATAGGATCAACAAAGATATCCAATGATTGATAGAAGGAGGCAATAGCCAGCTCTCTGGTAAAAATTCAGAGGTGATAAGTAACAGCCCAAATATATAAGTGCAGCCCACATTATGGGACCTCATAAATAGCAGAAATGGGGTCTGGACTTCCTGTATTCATTATGATATACTTGGGTTATAATTAAATGATAACAGGTAAGATCAGAAGTCTGGGAAAGTTGGGATACACAATTATGGATTAAGTAAATTGCTTATGGATATCTGTTATTGCAAGTCCTCAGTATAGTTCAGGAGTACTTCTTATCTAATATTTTGGTGCTTATATTGTCCACTTTTAAAAAATGATGACTACATTCATGTGCATTAGAATCTTCCCCCTAAGCAGAGTATAAACTCCTTGAAAACATAAGGCTTAATTTGTATATGTCTTGCTTACCTCTCGAAATATCTAAAGTGGTGCTCAGTCAATATTATGGTTCTTAGCATATATATATATATATATATATATATATATATATATAATTTACTTACTTTTTAAAAATATATATATTTTATTGATTTTTTACAGAGAGTAAGGGAGAGGGATAGAGAGTTAGAAACATCAATGAGAGAGAAATATTGGTCAGCTACCTTCTGCACAATCCCTACTGGTCATGTGCCTGCAACCAAGGTACATGCCTTTGACTGGAATGGAACCTGGGACCCTTCAGTTCGCAGGCCAACACTCTATTCACTGAAGCAAACCATTTAGGGTAGCATATATTTATTATTGGACAATTCTTTTTACAACTATATGGCCTTTAGTCTCAAATGACTGTAAAACATGAAAAAGCATCTTAAATATGCTTCACATGGCCTTTCTTTTTGGAATGTAGACTTTTTGCTTATGATGCAAACTGTTTTTATTTTAGTCCTCATCTGAGGTTATGTATTTTAAAAAATTGATAGAGAGAGAGAGAGAGAGAGAAAGAGAGAGAGAGAGAGAGAGAGAGAGAGAGAGAGAGAGAGAGAGAGAACACCAATGTGAGAAACAGCAATTTGTTGCCTCCCATAGGTATTCTGACTGATTGAACCCTCCAACCTAGGTATATGCTCTCTGACTGGGAGTCAAACCCACAACCTTTCTGGTGTATAGGCTGACACTCCACCCAACTGAGCCAGCCACCTGGCCAGGACCATCCTCACTTAACTGAATGTTCCGCAGTAGCACCTGGTTTTCAAAGTTTCTTGCAAAACAACAAAATAACTGAACATTTAGTCTCTTATGCTAAAATGAGATCAACAATTAATTCACATCTGAAATCTATGCTCATGCTTAGGCATAAAGCATGAATGCTTAAACCCACATGTCCAGAAATTTGAATAAACATGAAGCTCAACCTCATTTTGAAGCTCTGAGCAGATCTGTGATCAGTTGACACTTCTAAAAAAAATTTTTTTTGTTTTGTTTTCCTTCCTAATAATCTTGTTCTCAAAGTTTTATAAGTCTAACTTATATAACCATTCTCAAAGGTATATAACGTTAGCTTTTTTTTATGCATGTGCAAGCCTTCAGATTACCAATTGTCAGGAACAGCGGTGGATAAATAACACACATCTCAGCTGCTCCGGGGGGTAGGAAGGATGGAAGAGGGAGGACAGGAAAAGAAAGCAACTGGTGGTTCAATCTCCTGTACACACAGTCCTGTCCCTGACGGGAGGGGCTGGGTCTGATCAGAAATCCAGCCACCTCCAGCCCCTGAGTTAAGAGACCAAATCACCCCAGGATGGATGGATGTGTTATTTGCTTTTCCACTCATTCCTCAGAAGAATACAACCAGTCTTTCCAATCAGGCGGGGCTTAGGTGGCTGTCTCACCTTAGTGATGTTCTAGGATTGGTAGCCCAGGAAAGGCCTTCTCCGTAAAAAAAAAAAAAAGGAAGCATGGAGGGGAAGCGTGGGGAAAGGGCTGGGCCGCTCCCTCCGCGGCTGCTGTTGCTTATTCACAGCACGTTCCGGAGCCTGTGCAGCTGACGCGCAGCAGACTTCTCGTTTTTTTGTTCAGGTCTGGTTTTGATCTGCAGTGTTCAGGGATGAGCAATTCCTTTCACGTTATTTGCAAACCTTGTCAAAGCCTGATTGCAGCATGACATTGATGACAGACTGATTATTACTTGTCTCAGAAAGCGGTGTAAGAACATATTGGCTTTCATGCAAACATCCAGCTTGTCATTAGCGTGCAGTGCAAATGGCAGCGGTTTTATACCGGGATCCTGGAACCACAGGCAAGAGGAGGCGTCTCTGTTTCTATTGATTCTGGAAAGATTTCAATAACACGTTAGGGACAGTTTTCTGTTAAGCGAGATTCCTGCAGCACCGAGACAAATAGTCTAACTGTAATTTTATTGATTATTTTGAGAGGCATTTATTCCAGTAGGCTAGACAGAAAAAAATAAAGAAAGAAGGGATATAAAATAACATTAAAATGGATAAACTTTCTTTTTCAGGAAAGCAAATCTACTAAAGCTTAGAAATGCGCTCAGTGGCAAAGTTCTGCTTTCTTGGAAGCCCTATGTACTAAGTTTTGATAATTTTTCAATAACTCAAGCCAGACACACCCAGATCAATAAATTAGCTACTTGTGATAAGAATTAGATGTAATGGTAGGCATTTATCCTTTTCAAACCACAGGAACTCCATTATGTTAAAGAAACATAGGCATTCTGAAACCCTTTCTAGGAAATTACAAACCCTATAATTTTAATTCTATATGTGAGTCATCAAGCTTACCTGAATGTCTATTTGATACTTAGAAAAAATTACTGGTTGGAAACTAGTTGTGTCTACAAATAGGATATCACATAGTCTCCCTACATGTGTTCCATTTGCCATTTCTTTCTTCTCTTGGTAGAAAAATAGGGGATAATCTCATTAGGCCAGAGCTATTCATTCACAGAAGGAACAGCTGCCTCAATTTCTTAAAAAAAAAAAAAAATTAACTCTACAAGGAGATGACATGTTTTAAACTAATTGAAACTTTTAATTGAAAAAATTATGTACATGGCAACATTTAAATAAAATATGTAAATGGGGTTTTCATGAATATCTTTCCTAATACCTTCCCTAAAAGGCAATCACTGATATTAATACAGTATATATGTTTATTGTTCCCAATTTTTACGTAAACTGAAGTGGGAGTCAACATAGTATATTCTTAACTGTTTTTTTTTTTTTTTTTTTTTTTTTTTTTTTTCCCGTAATGATATTGGAAACCATAGAGCTAGGACTTCAGGCAGTTCTGAAATTATATCATACTTGGGATGCTAAAACCTCAGAGGTGACTAGAATTGACATCTGATATATTTTCTCATGAATGTGCTTGAATTGATCTATATTAGCTCACAAATTGCTAAAATAGATAGAGGTAATTATTTCAAGAATAAGAAACACTAGAACTCGGATATGTTTATATAATTTAATATTTAGCAACAATGAATACTAACATTATCTGTAAACACAGGTAATGTAGAATACAAAAAAATGCATCTCATAAGTAGGAAGGTCAGAAGGAAGACAGAAATTTTGGAATTCAAGTTTTACATTTGCATAATAGGTAGCAAATAAATATGTTGTAATATTGGTAAGTCAATAAAAAGAGGTGAGGTATAAATACTGGAAAAGATGAATACCAATTGATTAAGTAGATATTTTAATTTTAATATTATATATTGTTTCATAATGAATATATATTATATTATTATATTGTATCATATACCGTATATCATATACCATATACCATATATCATATACCATATACCATAGATCATATATCATATACCATATATCATATATCATATATCATATATCATATATCATATATCAATCATATATCATATGTCATATATCATATATCATATATCATATATATAAACTATATATATAGTTTCATAAGGAATATTTTAAATTATAAAACATACTTCATATTTGAGTTTACTACACATTAATTGAAAGTCACAGGACTCCCATTCTGCTAATGTTGATGCATATGTAACAGAACAACTATTAGAAATATAGCAGAAGCTAAAACCTGTCCACGAAATGAGTTCCCATAGGTTTCTGCTGAAAGTTTTTTCACCGACCATCCTCAGTGGAGACCATTCCCTGGAACCTCACACAAACAAGCATATGCATTAGTCAGTGCATAAGATTCAGTGGGGGAACTTGGCAGAAAGACAAAAAAGAGTCTCCAAACTTCTTTGGAAAGTGTTTTGCCACTTATCTTAAAGCTATAACTCTGCCAACTGGAGTCAGTGGGCTATTATAAATTTATATATGCGTTTAATCTGCTTGGAGAATTTTTTTACTTATATGTTACGTCAACATTTCAAAACAACCTTTTAAGATACAGAATCTTCCAAGAGGAAGGCTCTTCATATGTGAGAGGCAGCTTTCCCTCTGAGGGACAGCAATGACTAGTTTGTTTGAGTACAAAACTGACAGTTGGGAAAGTCTGAAATATAATTCTGGCTTTTCTGCTTCCTTAGGTTGGCCATACAGAATAAACACGAACCTGTTAAGCAAGCAGAATGTTGGAGAAAGTACACACACATTTTAAAGAAGAGCTAGGAACTCTACTGGAATATGAGTTAGCGCAAGACCTTGACCACCATTTGAGTGACCTTGACTAATTAGATCTGGTGGGAAACAATTGGCAAAATTAGCACACAGCCATCCTGAGGCATTGCAAAATGAAATGAGAATGAGTTAAAAGGAGTCTGTGAAAAAGCACAGAAGTCTGTGAAATTATTTTGCCTTTATAATCTGAAAAGAAGTTTAAATTATTGTAAATGATTGACTTTTGAAAGTAATAGATTAATGCAAAATTAATAAAATAATGTTATAGTCTGAAGGAAAAGTTCTTATAGAAATTTATTTTGTGGCATTCTGGAAGAGGAGTGTTTAGTCTTTGGTAAATTTCCTATGTAGACATGGTTCCCTGTCATGATATAACCTTCAGCCTTAAGATGCTGATCCCGAATTGTTGGTTGAGGTACTTTCTGCAAATAGTATGACTAGTTACTCATAGGAAATATATGCAAGCTCTACAGTTCATAAAATTTGCTGTAGGGAGCCAAATTCACTGTGGATTTCTGGGAAAAGTTACCTCAAATTGTATCTTATGGAAAATGCAAATGAAACAAAGGGATCCAAGCCCTCCATAGGAAGCAACTGGGGGATTATGGGATTAAATAGAGAATAAGGTAAGTTGTTAGAGTTCTCAGTAGAAAGATTTCAATGTTAAGGAGAACTTCTCTTTCAAATGGGCCATCTAAATCCTGGTTTAGGAACAGGCTGGATTATGAAATAGTTAATCCTAAGTATATTATTTATCAGAGATTTAAGCCTCTTCAAAATGGAAGCATAGTCCCTTAAAGGATGATTATCAAATTCAATATTTAGCCAAACTTTTGAAGTAGGCTAAGATATTGGGCCAGGAAATGGAAATAATTGACATAATCACATATGATTTTAGTAGTTCTAGGTCCATAACTTACAAAAGGTACAGCTTTGACCATTTCACAAATCCTAATGTGAAACATCATAATCTGATTGAGGAGATCAGGAATCTTTATAATTTATAGGAAAAGAAAGGTTGATTGTAATGATTAAGCATGTTGTAGGCCCACTGTTGTAGGAATGATAACAAGCTCTTTGTTATGACCCTTTTTACTGCATTTGTTGTAAGAGGATACAGTAGAACAATCATACCAGGGTTTTTATGTTTATTTGTGCAGGTGTAATATGGCCTAAGATTCCTTGAGCTATGTTAGACTATATTTATAATTCATTTTTAAAACTAAACTACATAGTAAAATTCGTAGGCCAAGATTTCCAATTTCTATCTTTTTGATGAAGACTTCCAATCTCTGGAATCTAACTCTTGATCCTCAGACAAAACATCCAAATATTTGCATCTGAACTTAGATATCTCAGAGGAGTGACTTCAGACTTGTGATGTCCAAACTTAACTCACATTTTATTCAAACCTTCTCCTACTTCCCAATTCCCTGTTTTAAGGACTAGGATTGTCGTGTGCCCAACTACCTAGAGAACCTCCTGTTCTCCTCTACCATATATTGCACCTAGACCTAGATTTCCTTCTCTAACACAGGTGGGGAAATTCATCCTTTGTTGTAATAATTCAATGGAAAATATAAGGCTAAACACTTCATTCACTTTAAAACATTGTGACAAACTTTTATTATAGGCACACACACACACACACACACACACACACACACACATACATATACCAATATACACAGACACAGTGGTTCATTTTACAGAAGAAAAGTAACCAGAGTACCATTAACATAAGCAAATTAAAAAAATGCTGGATATGAGAAGACTGACTCTCAAGGAAAAATCTTGAGAAAGAGGATGGGATTATTTATAGGGTTTTAGGAGAAGAGCATCAGATGAAGTTTAGCCAATTTCAGAGAAAATTTAGTCAAGGATGTTTTTCAGAAGAGGCAAGAATTTTTCTTCAGGAGGAAGAGTTGGGGGTTATGATTGTGTGCCAAAGAGGGTGGGTAAGAACATCTATGGGGTTAATGACACGTGACTGCCACCATGGAAAAATCAGGGTCTCTAACAGGTTCTAAAAATAATAATAATAAAAAAGGAGTCCTGAATAACCTGTATACTAGAGTATAATTAGAAAACATCTGGTTCTTTTATAGTATTCTACATCAAAGGCTTTTGATTTGAAATCTTTCTTATTAAACTAGGACATGCTTGTATTCATATAAATTGTTTAAATATATTTATTTTTTCATCAAAAGATCATGTTTAGAAAACATCTCCATTGCCTCCTTTTGAACAGAAGTATCAAGAGTACTAATTACAAATGTATTGCACTGCATGGTGTCTACATTCAGAAGTTTATTCCTGATGGGTGTTCAAAGGACAGTATGATATAAATTCAGTATCTGGCATTGTTGGTTGTTTTGGCTTCATGCATGTTAAACCTTGATTTATATTGATAACAGTATAGAATAAATAAAAATGTTTATGCGCCAACATATATTTTATGAATGTTTCAGTATTTGCTAACAAAACCTCTGATATATGATTATACCTGTCATTCTAAATCTAAAGGTGGAGATAAAACACAGTACCTATATGATTTCACTGTTTTTTAAAAAATGTGAAAGATTCTACTCCCTTTACTTTTATTTAAAAATTATTTCGTTGGGCTTGGGATTAAGGTTAAAATGTTCCACAATTTGCAGTAGCAAAGTATACATACTCAAAAACAGGCATGTAATCCAGAAGAATAATATATAATATGTTGAAATACTTTCAATTAGAAAATGAGAAAAACAAATAATACTGAAACCTCTTGACAACTATCTATAATAGCAATACTGATGTAAGAAGCGATTTCATCAATAACTGGGATCTAGGGTTGAACAAGACAAATGTTAGAAAAGTAATAAAAAACACGAACACATTTAACATGTTGGAAGATTAAATATCTGATAGAACCAATGGGGCACTGGAATATGTGCAACAGGTTGAGGGTGAGAGAGAAGAAAAATAGGAGAGAACACGTTAATACGTTTGCCATTCAAAATAAAATAAAATATCTAAGCAGAAGATCTAGAATCTGAATAGATAAAACAAGAAAAAAAAGATGTAAGAGTAGAAGAACCATGGTCTTCTGTCAATCTACTCTGCTGTTCATTTCTGTTCTCTTTCTTAATTGTCATGTCTCCAGCCCTTTCATCTACTTACAGTCATCTCACAGTATTAAGTTTTACGTTTTGCCCTTAGGCACAGTTATTTTGGAATGCCAAGAGTCTTTGAGGATTCCTCTCTACCTGCTTCATCTCACAGTATTTCAACAGGTATGTATTTTCCAACACATGAGACTGAAAAGTTTGTCAGGGAGCAACATGAAAGTAAGAATGATTTCTTTGCATCAAGATGTTTGAACTAATAGCATAGTCATTTGTTCAGCTTTGGCAAGGTTATCACAAAAAGGTGTATTTTTTCTAGCACATTTTATCAAGAGACAAGGGTTGGTGCTTTGTTCTATATTGAACATATTAATTATCATATTTTGGGTTAGGGGTGGCATTTCCTAGGTTTTTCCCTAGTTAAGTTGCCATTTTCCACTTAGTAATGAATAAGTAATTTATGGTAAGATTCTATGAGACTGAAATGTCCTCTTCAGCAAATTATTACTCACTATT
Source organism: Pipistrellus kuhlii (assembly GCF_014108245.1). Lineage (NCBI taxonomy): Eukaryota > Metazoa > Chordata > Mammalia > Chiroptera > Vespertilionidae > Pipistrellus > Pipistrellus kuhlii. The sequence goes on from NW_023425515.1 coordinate 13,075,786, forward strand.
TTAGCATCCATTGATTATTAAAGATAGGTTACTAATTCCATATTTATATCCTTATTAGTTGGTATTTTACTGTAAGAAAGAGCAATCTGCCATCACTCCTTTTGTTCTTCCCTCTCTCCATCCCTGAATTCCTGGCTTCATTCTTCTTCCTCTCTCTCTCTCTCTCTCTCTCTCTCTCTCTCTCTCTCTCTCTCTCTCCTCTATCTCTGTCTCTATCTCTATCTCTATCTCTATCTCTATCTCTCTCTCTCTCTCTCTCTCTCTCTCTTTCTCTCTCTCTCCTCTATCTCTATCTCTATCTCTATCTCTATCTCTATCTATCTCTATCTATCTCTATCTATCTCTATCTCTATCTCTATCTCTATCTCTATCTCTATCTCTCTCTCTCTCTCTCTCTCTCTCTCTCTCTCTATCTCTATCTCTATCTCTATCTCTATCTCTATCTATCTCTATCTATCTCTATCTCTATCTCTATCTCTATCTCTATCTCTATCTCTATCTCTCTCTCTCTCTTCCCCACCTAAGGATTTTTATTTTATTCAATTCAGTAAGTTGATTATCATTATGTGTTTAGAGTTCAAGATGTTCTGATTTGGCCAGTGAGAGCTCCTTTAAGTCCTTTTTCCTCCTAATATATTAGATGAGTTTTCAGTGCTGTCTTATTTCCTGAGCAAAAAGATGTCCTAGAAAACACTCTCTTCTGCTAAGATGCCCTGGAATCCAGCCTGTACTTCCTACTTACAGTGAAAGGGAGTCAGGTTGTGTTAGGACTTCTCTGTGGCTTGCTCCTGACTTGATGTTGTGCCTCATCCAGGAGAATGAGTCAGCCCCTGTGCTTTCATTGCTATGAAATCATTTCCTTTCAGCCTAGCAGATTCATTAAAGAATCCAGAAGGTGTTTGACAGCTCTTTTAACTTCCTTAGAGGATGAAGCCTTTAGTTACTTGGTGTTTTCTCAGTGTCTGTCATCGATGTCAAAGGTGAAGAAGGCAGACAGCCTTGCTCACTATGACCTTCCTATAGGAAGCCAATTGATCAATCCATGTCTACCCAGTGAGTTATTTTATTCAATGTGCCATTTTCTTAAAAGAAAAAAATACTTGCTCTTTTCATCATTTAGGATCCTTACAAAGCCTGGGTTCATCTCAGATGGTTCATCTGAAAAGTTTAAAAAAAAGAAGTAACACATAAAGTTGTGAGCAGGGATAAGTTAGCAAACAAGAGTTTGAGAAGTACCCAAATACTAGCGATATTAGGGAGCCTAATGGACACAGAAAGGCCACAGAGTTATGGTAGACTACTGGGTAAGGACTATGGATGAAGGGTTCTCAGAAGAGAACATTAATTGTAGAGAGATACAGTCACTCCCACACTTGTGGTACCAAAGCAGGGAGGCAAGGAAGGGTCAATGCAGATTTTTATCTCCTCCCATCCTCTTCTCCTGATGATGATATCATTGGCCAAATCTAATTGAAGGTCAGCAGGCAGGAGAACCAAGTATATGCAATAGTCAGTCTCTCTCTCTCTTTCTCTCTCTCTCTACCTACCTGTTATCTATCTATCTATCTATCTATCTATCTATCTATCTATCATCATCTATCTATGAAAGCTGGTGATCTTACTCAGTCTGAGTCCAAAGGCCTGAGACTGGAATTGGGTGAGAGACCTGATGGTATAACCCCCAGTTTGAGTCCAGATGTCAAAGAGCAGGAGGTGACAGATAGCTCAGCTCAGGCTCGTCCTCCAATATTTTGTCGATATGGGCCCTCGACAGACTGGGTGATATCCATGTGCATGGGAGAGGACCAATTACCTGCTTCACTCCATCTAGTGATTCCACTGATCTCTTCCAGAAACACCCTCATGCACACACCCAGAAACAATGTTTTCCCAGCTCTCTGCACATCCCTTAGTCCAGTCAGGTTGACAAACAAAATTAAAACCATTACAAGTGCAGAGAAGCCAGAGAAGGGAGGGGACCAGAGTCTGTGGGCAAAGAAAGAAGAGCCAGTGCTTATTCTCAGACATAGTCTTCCACACCATCACTGGGGACCCTGGTGCAATTTATTCTTTAGCGAGCTTGAAGATGCTGAATGTCTCAAAAATGCACTTTTAATTTGGCTCAAAAGAGTCTCTTACACACAAGTGGTATCCGTATTTACTTTATTAGAAGGAGCTTGTACCTCTCTCCTGCTCTTGAAAAATCCAATTTGTTGTTCCACAGAGAGAAAGTATGTCAGCTGCATATGTGGATAAGGCTGCCATAAATAAGTCTCCATTCAGCTCACACAATCTAACCCGGTTAGAAGCCGTCAGTGAGGGCATTTTCAGAGGGGACCGGAGTTGATTATGAGAGAACAAAGAAGCAAAAGTCATGCTGTATAATAAAAATGGAAATCAGTTGAAACCCTCGGCTCCATTTGCTGAGCCAGTGAGCATCCAGTTCATGTTCCGCACATCTGTTGGCTGAGGTGGATCTGTACTTATTATCCCGGTAAATGAAAATAAAGCCCAGATAGATTTCTAGGGCCATCCTCCAAACTGAAAATACACATCTTGGTCTCTCCATTAGAAGATTTAGGAACATCCTACTTGGGGTTTTTGTGAAGGTTGTGATTTCCTCATTTCTACAAGAACGATAAAATTACAGTGTTTCCCCCATTATATTTTCCCTTTTAAGCTTGGCAAGCAAACCACACTGATCCGGTGCCAATGTGATACTTAAAGCCAAATTTCAGAAAATTTAATTATATAGAGATGAAGAAATTATAAAAAGCCCACTACCAATAGATATGTTTTCATTAAATATATTTTCATCCAATTATGAACCCAAGCAAGTCTCTTTTCCCCCCCTCCCCTCCCTTTCCTGAACCACTTGGCGGCTGTGTTTACAGCCCGGTGTGGTGTCGCTGTGCTAGCAGGCTAGGCTGGGAGGCAGACGTGACCAGACACAAAGGTGATAAAGGCTTGTCTCATTTCCATGTTCCACCAGAGCAGAATGCAAACAGCAAGCGGTGCGTGACACCAAGCAAATAGGTTCTTTAAAAATCCTCCTTTTCATAATCTTACATGGTCCTAGCAGCTCAGGTAAAGCTTGCCTATGAATACAGGATTTTTAGCTCAGCAGAATCCCCTTAAAAGCCAGATAAGGGGTAATATGATTTTGTCCCCCTTCAATAGAAATGGCATTTCTCCTTTTCTCCCGCACTGAATTTTAAACACACAGCCATCCACACACCTATGTCTTTTTTTTCTTTTTCTGACGGCTTCTCATTCTTGCCCCGTTTAATTATAGACTCTCATAGCAAATGCTCTTGAACACCTATTATGATGGGAAACCGACCTGGGTCCTGGAAGTGCAAAGGGCAACGAGATACAAAATGTGTCTTCTGGGAGATGACAGGTTGCCTGGAGGAGCCATCACAGAGACAAGCAACACTCCGGTGCCCCACGGCAAAATGCTCCCATACTGGTGTGAGCACAGGGCTTGCTGGAGCACAGCAAGGAGCAAGTGGTTCTGTGTGTGTAGAAAGCATCCTTAGGACGAGATGGTGAAAGATCAGAGGGAAGGGATTTGCCAGATGAAATGGACAGAAATTCATTCCTTAGCATTGGGAACAGAATATTCAAATACATGAAGACCTGTGATGAGAATGCAGTCCATTCCAATGTGTCTCCATTTAGTTAATTTCAAGATGACATCAGACCTTCAGGAAGAGTAGCACTTACTCTTTTTTTTAAATAAATAAATATATTTTATTGATTTTTTACAGAGAGCAAAAGAGAGGGATAAAGAGTTAGAAACATCAATGAGAAAGAAACATCGATCAGCTGCCTCCTGCACACCTCCTACTGGGGATGTGCCTGCAACCAAGGTACATGCCCTTGACAGGAATCAAACCTGGGACCTTTCAGTCCGCAGATTGAAGCTCTATCCACTGAGTCAAACAGGTTCCAGCAGCACTTACTCTTTACCCGCTCTTGAGTTCAGGTCAGTAGAGCTTTCACATGAGCAGTGAGATACATGTTGAGGTTGACCCACGTTTGAATTTTGATCCAGCCTTGGGTCCCCTGGCTGCTAAGAACTTTCCTGTTCTAATAGCTAAAATAGCGAGAGTAATCACTCCGTTAGGACACCCATGTTGTGTTGATGACAGAATACAGTTTGGAGACATCACAGGGCACCTAAGCGAGCCTTGCAAAGTGACGTAGCTATGAAGGAAGTTGATTAGCACAGGTTTGGGGGCCAGATAATCGTGGGGCCTCACTCTCTCTTGCACCACTTGGCCGAGTGAGTCTGGAGAAGTTAACCAACTGCTCTGAATGTCTGTGTTTTCATCTGTAAAATCAGCACTAGGGTGCCGAACCAGGTTTGGTTCAGTGGATAGACTGTCGGTCTGCGGACTGAAAGGTCCCAGGTTCGATTCCGGTCAAGGGCATGTACCTTGGTTGCAGGCACATCCCAGGTAGGGGGCGCGCCGGGGGGCAGTTAGTCGATGTTTCTCTCTTATCGATGTTTCTAGCTCTCTATCCCTCTCCCTTCCTCTCTGTGGAAAATCAATAAAACATATTAAAAACAATAAGTACTAGGGGGCTTCGCCCCGTTGGGAAGATTGTGGACACTGACCTGAAGGGAAGCATGCTGGCTGGCCCGTAGCAGCTGCTCAATAAACGAGGGACCGAGAAAAGGAGACAGAGAAACGAGGCTCCTTATCCTAACACACGATGTAGGGACAATACAGTGTTTATATGAGAAATGATACATTCCCCCCACCTTTTCAGGAACCCATGCCATCCTGCCTCCTTTTCTAAAAGACTATTTTGTAGCCCCCACACTTCTGAGATGGCTTTGGCATCTGTCCTCTCTGTGCTGCAGGGTGTGGGGAAAGCTGGTGGTGAGCAGCAGGGTAAGTACCAAGTGGGGGGCAGAGAGAAAAAGGGGGGGAAAAGATGGCCAGGGCATGCTTGTTTTTGCCATTCTAGAACCTTCTTCTCCTATCTTCCTCTTCAACAGAACGGGTTTCTGACATAGGAACACCCGGTTCTGGTGCATCTAAGAGAGATTACAGGCGGTGTGAGGGGCTCCTATTTTCCAGTCTCCCTCTTGGAGCTGGTTTCTTTGTCTCCTGCAGCCACGCTCAAGCTGAGCTTGTCAGCAGCAGCAGCAGCAGCAGCAGCAGCACGGGAAGATTTGTGATCTGCATCTCGGGCTCGAGGTTGTTTACCAGCGAGTGCATTCAGGCATCTTTGCCTTTCCCTCTCTCTTTCATATGTTCCTGGCAGTCGGATGGCTGCAAGCATTTCTGTCCAAATGGAAGCCTTTCCTGCTTTGTTCTCCCCGTCCCTCCGCCTCAGATCCACGGCCACCTGGCATATGCTGAGCGCGCTGCGTGCGGGGGCTGCCAGCAGGCGAACAAAGCCGGTGGACACGCTTGGCCAGGGCAGCCGCGGGGGCTGCGAACGCAGGCAGATCCCGGGCGGGCTGGTCCAGCCTGCAGATCCAAGGTTTTCTTGGACCGAGCTAACCACAGGAGCAGGCGATTGTGTCCTGTGTAGACACACAGAAAGGACAGTGGTCATTCACCAGTTTCTCTGCAATGACCCCCTAGATGGAAAGACAACTACCCTAAAAATGTTGATATTAGAAAATGCAAAATAAATCATCAAGGACACATGCATTCCAGTTCTTTAGAATTTGCCAGGGACTCAGAGAAAGAAAAGCCGAAAAAAAGACAACCCCCCATTATCTCCCTAAACATGACAAGGGTTTTTAGAAAGCTCTCTTATAGCTGTTCGAGATGGAACAGGTATATTTCAGGAGGTAATTTCTCTGTGGCTAAGTTATAATAAAAAACCATTTGGAAAGAAAAGGGAACACACTTGCAAAGAGTAGCTAATAGGATTTTTTTTTAAAGGGATAGCCACACATTTTTTTGCCATTTCTGTTTTGTTTGTTTGTTTGTTTGTTTGTTTGTTTTTCCCCCCCAAGGTGATACTTAATATAGCACAGCTTGCTTTTCATAAAGAGAAACAAAGAGGGCATAAAAGATTCATGGCCTTAAATCTCTTGGTTTTCTAAATTTGCATTTTACTATTGAAAGGTAAACAGTGTTTTATTTAGAGCTTTAGGTGGATGCAGAATTGTTGCTATTTTTGCTAGGAATAATTTGTTGGCAAACATGGTAGCTCTCACTAAGTTTAGCCTAAACCCGTGTAGTTACAGTTACAATAAGACAGTGCTTCCCCCAATGGCACTTCTTTTTTCTCTCTCCACGTGTAGTAAAAGTAAACAGCAGAGGCCCTTGAACTGTGTAAGAATATTGAAGCTAAGTGTTGTCGTCTCAGGTCTTTGAAAGACAGTGTATGGATTTGCTTTGTGAGCAGCATTCATGAGACAGACCACAGACAGGTAAGTCAACATAACTATGCCCTTGTCATGGCTCAAGGGATCCAAATTTCAAAGAAAAAAAAAACAGACAGATGCCATAGATGAAAGCAGCTGTAGACAGAAGTCACATGAACTACCCAGCTGTGGTCAGATCAATTCAGTTTTACTGATTACCTTCAGTTGAGTGGTAGAGTTTTAAAATAGATAATGAAGGGCCCTACCTTCAGTAACCTTGTCTGGCTAATGCAAACAAAGCAAAATAATAATACAAGTAATGGATAAAAGATGCCATATCAGTGGCTTCTTTGAGTCAGCTATCTCTTCCCTGTTTTTTTTTTTCACCCCTTTCCCCACTTCCATTTCCACTAACCAGATACCAAATCACATAGATTGTCTTTTTAGAATTTTATATAATCTGAATTGAAATGATCTAAGTTCAGGTGATCAAAACCCTTCTTACACACTATGTCAGCATCTTAATATTTCATTTCTTGGTCTTTAATTTGCCAGAATATCTATGCCATGTCTGTATCTCGTTTATATCTGTATCTATATCTATATCTATATCTATATCTATATCTACCTACTAGTGTATTTCTATCTGTATCTATATCAAGACTTGCTATATCTAGACCATGACTTATAGCTGTATCATTTATTTATTCTTTAATATATCCATATTTTCTAAAGAAAAACGTTGTATATTAATTTCTATAATACACTTTCTAAGCTAACATTCCTACACAATACTTTATATGCATGTTTCTAACACTCTTTTCTCCAAGCTGATTTGTCTACTTTATTTATTATGGTTTTTTATCTTTACCCCCATTCTCTATTCAGACCAATTCCTCACATACAGAAAATATTTTTTTTCATATTCTGTTATTGATCATGCAATTTCATAAAAAGCTAAATGTTTTCTCCATTTCATTTCTATGTTTGTAAATTCTATGCATTTTTACATGTTTGACTTATGTATAACTTATCCATGAAGCTTTTCCTGATTTTCTCAACTCAACTATTTTTATAGAACATTTATTTATTTATTTATTTATTTATTTATTTATTTATTTATTTATATTGTTAATAGTATAACAGATACCTCCCATTCATGCCCTCTAACTGAGCCCATAAGCTCCCCCCCTCCCCCCTGGCCACCAAGGTCCTCACTATCCTAATTGCCCATCAACTCTCTACTATTATAGCATTTTCCATATGGTGTTTTGGGTTATTACTTTGTAATTGTATTTTTATTGGATTTATTAAGTTGTAGAAAGAGGGGGAAAATCATATTGCCCCTACCCTCAAGGTATTCACAGTCTAGTGAGACAGACATGAGAATAAATATGACATCATGTTGAAAATGCTCTGGAAATATAAAACAACAAATGCTACTATATACATGAATGGCAACATTATTATCTAGGACATTATGAACTATATCACAGAAGGAAAAATGCTTGGACTGAGAATGAAGGATGAAGAAGAGTTCACAGTGAACCAGATAGGGTATACAGCAAGGTGCAACATGGCATTCCAGACAGATGAACACATGCAAAGACATATGTTTAATCACATAGCTGAGGACAACTTAATAATTCAGAATGCCTGGAACTTAAGATGCACAGAGGGAAGTGGTAAGAAGTAAGATGGGAGATGCAGTGAGACGGCGTTAAAAACCTTAGCTTCTATACACAAGAGTTTGGAGCACAGCTTGTAGGTAAATAAGGAATACAAGAAGATTAAATGTTACAAATGCCATTTTACAGAAGTTATGGGATGAGGGGAGGCATTCAGATAATTATTTAGCAGGAATAATTTAGATTAAATTTTACCTAAAACATGGGGAAGAGGGACAATGTATAGTGAGATAAAGACAGATGAGTTGAGAAGGTTGCTATGTATCTGTCTTGGGAGGTACCATTACTAAAACAAGAGATGCATGAGAAGGCCAGGTTTGGTCCAATTAGAATGAATAAAGCTACAAGTTGGGTGAGTTTAGTTTTTACCATTTATTCAGATGTTTCTTTAGAATTATCACTTCGCCTATTACATGCACACATACTCATAAGATGCACACACATGGCAGGATCTTAGCTTTTTCCACCATATAATTCCAAGACACAAAATCCAGGGGCTCGCAAGTAGCAGTTGAATTGTGAATGAGTTGACCTGAAAGAAGTCTATATAGGTCTTAGAAACTCTTCTGGTCTGGCTGCTCAAGTCTACAATAGACCACTGCTGCAATTTCAGAGGCAAAGAAAGTTCAAGAACTTATTCCCTGGAGAGCATTATGCTAAGTGAAATAAGTCAGTTGGAGAAAGATAAATATCACATGATCTCACTCATTTGTGGAGTCTAATGAACAACATAAACTGGTGACCAAAAACAGATCCAGAGACAGAGAAGCAACGATGAGACCATCAAACCTCAGAGGGAAGGCAAGGGAGGGTGGGGAAAGGGGGAGAGATCAACCAAAGGACTTGTATATATGTATATAGCCTAACCAATGGACACAGATACCAAGGGGATGAGAGCATGAGTGGGGGGGTGGGGGGGTAATGGGGGGTTAAGATCATACGTGTAATATCTTAATCAATAAAGAAAATAAAATTTAAAAAAGACAACAGATTTGTAAGACTTGGGGCATAAAAAAGAAAGCAAAATATTTTGATCATTTTTGCTATTATATGTTGAAGCAATATTTTGAATATATTAGGTTAAATAAAATATTTTAGGTTAAATAAAATATATTTTAGCATTAAGAAAAATGAATTTATTCCCTTCTGTCCTAGGGGTTTTAAACAAAATCAGTGATTAGTGGAAGATGTTCCAGACAAGCTGGACTCTCTTGCAGACAATGTGGAATCCCCAGAAGGCTTTTGCTAATTCATGCATCCTGGGAAGTAAAAACAGTTGATTGGTGATCAGTTACGATTTTGCTAAGCCAGCTCATCAATTTTTGGATTCAAGATCCCAGAAAATTCTGAATGTTTTTAAGTGATAAAAAGTATTAATGTGCCAATATCTCAGGGGCTATATCAGCTCTGGAAGCGCCAAGATATCTAAGTTTAAATCCAAAAAATCCCTCGAAATATACATTTCCCACATAAATTGTGTTTGAGCAAAGAAACCATATCCATTATATATCCATTACATATTGGAAAATAAGGCTGCTTTAGGGATACATTAGGGCAATATGGTTTTTAATTTGTGTCCATTTGAGATTAATGTTATGAGTTATTTATGGATCTAACATAATATTTACTACTTTTGGTAATTTAGTTCAACTTCTGTGTGTTTGTTTCATGTCTGCTTTGAAAAATGATTGATCTTATTTCTTATAACAACTCCTGTCTAGTTTTAATAGCACTGTAAAATAGCATTTTAATTTCAGCTATTTCTCTGGAATGAAAACAATTTTTTAATTGATGGGATTTCAATTTCCCAAGAACAGATAACCAATTTATAATTTTTAAAGCATTGTTTTCTACAAACTACTGATCTAAATAAAGACTTTCTAGTTAATCATCTATGTCTGAAGGGTGAGAGCAAGAAAAAGGGATATAATTGAACAAATTGGGGCACATTTTTTCATTTTTTAGTTTTGTAATACTTGAGTAAAAGACAAATAATTTGCTAAATCATTATTTTAGTATTATTTTTTAAATAATCTTCACCCAAGGACATTTTTATTGATTTTTAAAGAGATAAGAAGGAGTGGGGAAGAGAGAGAGATAGAGATAGAGATAGAGATAGAGAGAGAGAAAGAGAGAGAGACAGAGAGAGACAGAGAGAGAAAGGTCAATTGGCATTCTCCCATAAGTGCACTCACCAGAGATGGAACCTGAAATCCAGGTATAAGCCCTGCCCTGACCCAGGTATATGCCTCAGACCCACAACCTTTCTGTGTATGGGACAATGCTCCAACCAATTGAGCCACCCAGCCAGGGCTGCTGTATTGCATTTTTTTGAATTGCATGCAATAATATTATATACCATTATTTTTGTTTAAATATACTACAGTTTTGCACTTGGTGGGTTAGAATAGAGAAGACATATCATTGACATGCTACATACAAATATATTCTATAATAGAAAATTATTCAAGAAGCAAGAGTAAAAAATTCAAAGCAGGTGATATCCATGATAATTGAGGAAAATGAGACCAGAATTCCTCTGAGGAGAGCCACCCGAACTTCTGCTGGCTGCCATGCTACAGCAGCTGTTTCAGACCTACAAGGAAGTGAGACCCTGTGTTATGGCCTTGCCTGAAAACTGTTTTTATTAACATGATTCCTTTCTGGCTAAAAAAATATTCCATTCTGCATTAGGGAGTTATTCAATTTTACGATGAAAAACAAATCACAAAATGTATACTTTCATGTAAGGGAGATAAAGATAGTGTATGAACCTGTAATCATATAGGTGTGAGAATACGTGGGGCCATTGTCTTAGGAATGTTGATTTCGAGGGAGGTGCAAGAGTTAAAAGGGTTTGGTCATTTTTCTAGACAAGAAAACCACAGTTTTAGGAACATCTCCATGGAAAACAAAGACTATATTTAGATTATGAAAAAAGGCATACCATATTCCACCAAAATGGCACACTAGCTGCATTCCATGTTTCCAGAGGGTATATGGAGATTGTACTGAATGTGGTAGTCTTGCCCTCCAGGAAATTCATTCAATCCATATTTTGAGATAATGGCTATTTATAACAGTCATGATCATCCTTCACTTGCTATTAAGGGAAATATTTAGGCATCAAATTCCTGAGATTCAAGGGCAAAAATTCCATTCTTTTAGTTTGTGATATGCAGATATTTTTATTGAGTAAATGAAAATATCTCATACTTAGGGCATTTATTCTCTTTGGGAAGAACTGCTGGCCTAGGGAACAGGAGAGACTTGGTGTACTCTGCCTATTTTTATTTGCTCATTTATATCAAGGCAGGAGAATTCAGAAGTCCCCATACTCTAAGAGGGCTGCACATGTCTTTTACCTCATATTGTGGATCAGTTAAGATAAAACCATATTTGTGTACATATTTATATAGAGCTCTTAGAATAGCTATGAAAATTACCAGGGAAGTAAGGAATATCTTATTCTAAGGAGTGATTCCATAAAATGCAGTGAGGAGTCATAATTCAGGTACATAAGTATGTCTAACAAAAATCATACTACATAATAAATTACCAAATGCAATAGGGAAGGAAATATTTTACCCATTGTTTCAATTGAGCTTAATTTTGTAATACACAGAACATTTTTTTTCCTGGGGCTTATCCAAAGGCCACAGCACAACACACAAAAGAATAAAAAAGTGATTTTTATAGATTTACATTGAAAACATATTAACATATATTTATAATATCATTACCATGATAATGAGGTCTGAAAGGACTTTTCTTATTATCATTTGCTTTGAATCCCTTAGAAAGAATGCTGGTTTGTGAGTTTTTCTAATATTTATTCTTTACATTATGTGATTTATGTGATTTTAGAATTGGAAAAACACTTATTTATCATTTGTGTGTTGCAAGGAAGCAGAGGATAGAAGGGCTGATAAAAAAGGTTGAATAATGGCCAGACTCCAAAACTATCTTCCCAGGCCACAGTTTGGTGAACACTGAATTAAATCAGACACCCATGGAATATTAAAGAAAAATATTGGACTTGAAGGGCACCTAATCCAAACTCAATATTTGTACAGATCCAGAAACTATTATAGTAAAACTACTAGGGAACTAAGTAGCTCATCCAAACAGTCACAAGCAAGTTAGCAACTGGACCTGAATCAAAAGCCAGATATTAGTCTCATAATTGTTTGTTTCTTCAAATCTTCCTACTTCTCTAAGTAGTAGAGTCTAATTTTTTAAAAAATTAAAATACTTTTTATTGATTTCAGAGAGGAATGGAGCGAGAGAAATAGAAACACCAGTGATAAGAAAGAATCACCAATTGGCTGGCTCCCTCATGCTCCATACTGGGGATTAAACCTGAACCCGGGCATAGACCCCAACCTGGAATTGAACAACTACCTCCTGGTTCATAGGGTGACGCTCAACCACTGAGCCATGCTGGTTGGGCTAAAATGTTTTGAAAAGGTAACCACCTGGTTCAAAATTTATGAAAGATATACAGTAAAACGTACATTCACTCCTTGTCTTTTTTATTTATTTCTCATCAACCCCTTTCTTAACACACCCTTAGCAAGGTAACCTCCTTCAAAACATTACTCAAAATTACCATCTCATCGAGGTCTCCATTGCACATTCCATTTAAATCAAAACCCATGCCCCCAGTTCTCTGGACCCCATTTCCCTAATAATTTCTCCATAGAACCAATCACCCTCTACCATTTTCACTTGTCTCTCCACACAACAACCATGCAAGATCCACAGAGGAAGGAGTCTACTTCTTTAACTACTATATTCACAGTACTTTGTAGAAACTCAATAACTATTTGCAGGCTTGAATTCAATTGAACAACTGTGTGTCTAACTGCTGGTGTTGTGGTAGATTTCTCCTTGAATATTCTATAGTTTATGCTTTCTGTATAACAGTGCTATGCTATTTAGGATATGGATAATCAAAGCAATTACTGTATCTTATAGAATTGTAAGGTTCCCCCTTTTATACTACTCATGTTTTTACCATGAGTTCCATCTTGGTTGATAATGACATAATGTGTCTGCTTCTTTTGATTTCCATTTACCTGGTGTTCTTTTGCCCATCCTTTTATTTTCATACTAGGGGCCCGGTGCATGAAGATTCATGCATGGGGGTCGGTCCCTCAGCCCGACCTGTACCCTCTCCAATCTGGGAGCTCTCAGGGGAGCCTTCTCCAATCTGGGAGTTTCTGTCTGTCTTTGCAATCATATGAGCGAGTTGTCTGAGACCTCAACCCAGTTTGGTTTGTTGCTCACAGAATAAGAGAGGCATTTTTTTTTTTTTCTTTTTCCTCATTGGTGGAGATTTTCTGCAAGTTTTAGGATATCTTCCCTTTAATTTTTCCTAGACACTCTGATTTTACTTATGTCTCTCACCTTTGGTTTCCCTCCATCCTCCATCTTAACAGTAACTTGCTCCAGACTCACTTTGCTCTAGTGTAGGGGTGTCGAACTCAATCAGAGAAGGGGCCAAAATCTAAAATCCAGCCTAAATCGCGGGCCGAATGGTTTACTGAACAGTCATAAACTGTCATTGTGATGGAAATGCAGCGGAATGCAGTGATGACAGCGCGGTGCGGGCCACATTGCAAGGCCTGGCGGGACGGATTTGGCCCGCGGGCCTTGTGTTTGACATCACAATGACAGTTTATGACTGTTCAGTAAACCATTTGGCCCACGATTTAGGCTGGATTTTAGATTTTGGCCCCTTCTCTGATTGAGTTCGACACCCCTAGTCTAGGAGATCCGTCTGCCACCAGAACTACTACTCCCAGAATTCCTGGTGCTCCCCATGCTCTTGGTTTTTCCTTCCTGTTCTGTCTCCATCCCACGGCCTACCTCTAGCTCTGCCAAGTCCTCCAAAGCGCCAGCTCTCCCTCCCTGCTCTCTGTCTTCAGGTGGATTGGGGAGACAAGTTCCCCACGTTGCTCCACTCTCTACTGGCTCTCCCACTTTGCTCTCTGCCTGGTGCCTGTGTATGCAAATTAACTTACCATCTTTGTCAGGTTAATTTGTATACTCACTCCTGATTGGCTGGTGAGTATAGCAGAGGTATGGTCGATTTACATGTTTCTCTTTTATTAGATAGGACTCTTATGCTTTCTGTTCCCGCCCCTCCATGTTTTTTTGTACACTTCCAAATGTAGTCTTTCCGATTGTGGTGTATGTACATGTGATGTGTATGTATGTGCATGTGCACACATGTATTTAATGTTTAGGAATTATTTGCTTTTTTATTGTTATAACATCCTTGTTTTCTTAAATTAATTTCAACAGTGTCTATTTGTCTCCAATAATAGTAAAGTTTATACATTTTTTCATCTATTTCTTCCCCTTTTTCTCTTCCAACATTTGATTAACTTTTTTATTTTTTGCCTTTGTATTATTAAATATGCATGAACTTATATGAATTGACTTGCTAACTTTAAATGATATATTTAGTTTTCAGGTATTTTAGATGAGATGGTAAGTTTTGATGTGGATTCATTTTTTCCATCTCCTAACAAAGTTTTATGTCATATATATTGTAAGACATTAGAAAATTGGTGAGAAAATAAATTATTATACAAATTTGGGAAATTGATAACCTATGTGTGTTGATTTCCCATTGTGTCTGCAAAATAATTAGTGACTTAAAACTACCCAGATTTATTATTTTATAGTCTGGAACTCAAAAGTCCAAAATCAGTCTTAGCATTCTAGTCAAGGTTTTGGTAGGGCTGGTTCCTAGAGTGGCTCTTTGGGAGAATCTGCCTCCTTGTCTTTTCCAGCTTCTAGAGTTGGCCTGCCTTCCTGGAATATAATGAATGAGATCATGTGGTATTTATCTTCCCCTGACTGGTTTATTTCACTTAGAATAATACTCTCCAGTTCCATCCATGCTGTTGCAAATGGTAAGAATTCATTCTTTCTTACTCAGGGTAGTACTCCATTGTGTAGATGTACCACAATTTTTTAACCCACTCATCTGCTGATGGGCACTAAGGCTGTTTCCAAATCTTAACTATGGTAAATTGTGCTGCTATGAACATAGGGGTGCATATATCCTTTCTAATTGATGTTTCTAGTTTCTTAGGATATATTCCTAGAAGTGGGATCACTGGGTCAAATGATGAGAACTTTTAAAATGTACTCTCTTATCAACTTCTGAATAACAATGCAGTATTATTAATTATAGTCACCATGCTGTACATTACATACCCATGGCATTTATTTTATTACTAGAAGTTTGACTCTCTTCATCCATTATGGCAGGGCTTGTTTTCAAGGCCAAAACTCAAGAGGCCTTGTGTATTTCTTAGGCCTCTGCCACAACCATACGATCACGCTTGTCTCGCTAGTTCACTGTCCTCAAAAGGATGGCAACCATGTGGAGAAGACTTGGACCCACAGACTTGCTTTCTGAAACAGAGCTGCCTCAGCCAAACTGCAGATCAGTTCTTAAGTATCAAAGATTATTGTCTTAAGCACTTATTTCTTACATGATTACAAATGGGTGAATTACAAATATTATATCTCATGTATTTATATTTTCTTTGTCATCTGTAAATAACATTATTTGGCTTCCAGATATTTCAAAAGAGACAATTAAGAAATCCCTCTTCTGCTCTTTCCTTTCTCTTCCCTGTTTTTTTCTTTTATTCTTTCTTTATCACTAAGGGGTATACCTTTGCCTACTGTGACTTAACCCTAATCACTGAGCTTGTTTTGCAGTTAAAGGCATTCAGTGTTTTCTTCCAGTTTTTTTCCCTCATGTTTGCACCAACCTTTTCTCAATTAGCTGAAGTCTCTTCCTCTAGCGGTTTTCTAGAGAAGGCATCTTGGGAATAAAATTCCGTATTTCTTGCACATTTGAAACAATTATCTGTGAGTTTTATGCCTGAGTACAGCTTGTTGAATATAAAATCCATGGTGCATGCTATCTCTTCTTAAGTATCTTTTAGATCATTGTACCACTGACTGCTGGGATTGACAGTTTCTGTGGAGAAATTGGAGACCAGCAGGGTTTGTTTTCTTCTTTACAATATTGTGATTCTTTTGCTTGCCTCTGTATCTTTAATGTCCAGTGTTTTTAATGGACTATGTCTTCATCTATTCTTGGGAAGTGTCACAGAGTTCAGTAGCAGTAAGTATATCCACATTGTTGTGCCACCTTAACCCCCATCCTTTGCCTGATTAGTTTTCATTTTCTCAAACTGAAACTCTGTACCCATTAAAAACTTTAAACCCATTCCCTCTCCATTCAACTCCTGAAAACACTGTTCAACATTCAAATTTCTGGTACTATGAATTTGACTTCTTTAGATGTATCACATAAGTAAAATCATACAGTATTTGTTCTTTTTTGACCTGGCATGAATTTTTAAAACATTATATTTTAACATATATTTTTTCTGTGTTTTGTTTTCTTCATTAGGAACTCAGGGTATGCATATATTGGGGACACTTTCACCTAAATTAAATGGCTACTGTTTTGAGTCTTTATTTTTCGTGTTTCACTCTTCTGTTCTTTATCTTACTGCTTTTTTGAGGTGACCATTCTTCTCCATAGCCTGTATGTTTATTTCTGCAATTATTTTTTTTTTCTAGTTTTATTCTGTGGTAAGACCATGATTCATCTCTCAAATTTTCTTGCCATCGTTTACCTGAGTTTTTCACTTGTGATTCTGGTCTGATGTCGTAGAGGTAGAGGCTCTTATTGCACAAGGTTGCCTTTTTCGATGCATGCTGAAATAATTGTTTGTGATTTTGGTGGGCGCCATAGCAAATGTGTTAACCCTGTCTTATGCTTTATGCTTCATTTTGTATATTATCTTTGTATAGATGCTGCCCTACTTCCATTTGTATTACTCATCGCTGAATAAATTGGACTTTCCCTGGACAAGTTATTTGCCGGAAGTTTCTGTAGGGTCAGATACTCCAAATTATCTTTCCTCTGCTGACAAATAACCCTCTAGGCTGCTTTGTGCTAAAATTTCTGGGAAATTTTAGTTAGCGCTACCTCCTCTGCTTCTCTCATTCAAGTCACTTCAGGTTGCGGGGTGGGCGGGCGGAGGGCAGGATGGCATCAGTGCTGTTTTCACTCCCATTACTGAAAAAAAAAAAAAGGACTCTATTGCCAATTCACAATGAACCACTCACCTTCAGTAAATATGTTTTTGCTGGTGCTTATGGAAATATGCTGCTGCTGCGCAATTCTATAACCCCCACATTCCTCTGCTATTTCTTCCGTGTAGCTTCTCCTTGATACACACACATTTCAATTCTGCCTTCTCGTTTCTCTGAAAATGCGGTTAGAGAGGTTTTCTAGTATCCCTATGGCTTTTGCATGATGTCTAGGAGGAGAAAGGGAAACTTAGGTGCTGATTTATGTAGGGAAATTCCCTTCATCATTTCTTACCTGAGCTCAAAACAGTAATATAAATTTCAAATTGGAAAACAAATGCCCTTCATATTGTATTATACGGTACTTGAGGATAGATTGCATGACATGACATTATCTATAGCATGCTTCCTGGATCACCTCTAATATATTCTTTGTGTGAATCTTCTTTATCCCTATACTAGAGGCCCAGTGCACAAAATTCCTGTGCGCAGGTGTGTGTCCCTCAGCCCAGCCTGCACCCTCTCCAATCATGGACCCCTTTTATAATCCAGGACTATTGGCTCCCAACTGCTCACCTGCCTGCCTGCCTGATTGCCCCTAACCATTTCTGCCTGCCAGACTGATCACCCCCTAACCACTCCCCTGCCAGCCTGATTGATGCCTAACTGCTCCCCTGCTGGCCTGATTGCTCCTAACTGCCCTCCCTTGCCAGCCTAGTTACCTCTAACTGCCCTCCTCTGCCAGCCTATTTGCCCCTGCTGGCCTGGTAACCCCCAACTTCCCTCCTTTGCCAGGCTGGTCACCCCTAACTGCCCTCACCTGCTGGCCCAGTAACCCCTAACTGCCCTCCCTTGCCAGTCTGTTTGTCCCTAAATGTCCTCTCCTGCTGGTCTGGTCACCCCTAACTTCTCTCTGTTGCCAGGCTGGTAACCCAATAACTGCCCTCCCTTGCTGGCCTGGTTGCCCCTAACTGCTTTCCCCTGCCAGCCTGGTAACCTTCAACTGCCCTCCCCGGTAGGCCTGGTCCCCCCCAAATGCCCTCCCCTGCCGGCCATCTTGTGGCAGCTATCTTGTGTCCACATGGGGGCAGCCATTTTTGACCACACGAGGGTGGCCATCTTGTGTGTTGGAGTGATAGTCAGTTTGCATATTACTCTTTTATTAGATAGGATTTCGTAGATTGCTCACTTCCCTGGCTGCTGGCTGCCAGCAGGGGCCTCCCTTCCTCTGGGTGCCAGCCTGGGCCTTCTTTTGTTCTGCACTTATTATGATGTCTGTCTCATAATACGTGCTTAACCAGTGTTTGTTGGAATCTAATAGATGAATGAGTTGTGGATGCTTTATATAAAAACTGGAGACCCAGTGTATGAATGTCATGCATGGTCCCTAGGCCTAACCAGCGATCAGGGCCAGTCAGGGCCTTTTGGCTGGCGGTTGGGGCCTTTCTTCTGGCTGCCCACTGGTGTCTTCCTTTGTTTCATGCTGCTCCCTGATGGTCAGCGCGTGTGAGAGTGAGTGATTGAACTCTCAGTATCCCGGTCAAACTCCCAAGGGGACACTTCACATATTATCCTTTTATATAAATAAATAACGGTGAATTTTTATGTTTATCTTACATAAATGATGAGAAATTCTCTACCCACTCAAGATTCTTTTACCTCAATTAACTCTACCTAAC
Organism: Pipistrellus kuhlii; assembly: GCF_014108245.1. Classification (NCBI taxonomy): domain Eukaryota; kingdom Metazoa; phylum Chordata; class Mammalia; order Chiroptera; family Vespertilionidae; genus Pipistrellus; species Pipistrellus kuhlii. The sequence continues at coordinate 13,094,637 of NW_023425515.1, forward strand.
CAGTGAGCATTTTAACTACCCAACTATTTCTTAATTGATTTTTGTTTAAATTGTAAAGCAACAATTTTATTATTTATTTATTTATTTTATTGATATATATATATATATATATATATATATATATATATATATATATATTTTTTTTTTTTACAAAGAGGAAGAGAGAGGGATTGAGAGTTAGAAACATCGATGAGAGAGAATCATCAATCAGCTGCATCATGCACACCCCCCACTGGGGATGTGCCCACAACCAAGGCACAAGGCACATGCCCTTGACAGGAATCAAACCTGGAACCTTTCAGTCTGTAGGCTGACACTCTATCCACTGAGCCAAACCGGTTTGGGTGTAAAGCAACAATTTTAAATACGAATATTGATAGATTACAGATTTAGATATCAGTGATGCTGACATATGAGGATAACTCTAATATATTATGAGAAGTGCGTTTTACCAAATATATAAGTTTGATTTGATGTGCAAAATAAAACAATAGTATAACAAATGTTTTAAATTTGTCTCTGGAAGAGAGAACATTTATTTGCAACATTTGAATTATCTGTTCCTTTCCCCGTTGTTCAAAAGTTTAGAAGCTTCCACACTATGGAAATGAGCTAATCAAAAACAAATTGAACCTCTTTGCTCTTTTCTTGGTAGAGGACACAATGTGCCACTTATATGGACATTTCCCCAGCTGTTAAATGTTTATTTTAACTTTATAGTTTTTTTGCTCTATCTTTATGTACCATTTAAATTGACATGATATTAGAGAGACAATTTGTATAATTACAAAGTGTTTTCTAATCTCTGGATTTATACTGATATACAATCTTCTCAAGATGAAATAAAAGCTTTTAGTTAGTATGCTGGGTAAGAAGATGTCAATTTTTAATTATCATCCAGTATAAACTAAGCCTACTGAGCATGAATACTATATATTATGTTAATCATATTAATGTAATTGCCTTTTTATTAATTTTAATACTTAACAAATGAGATCATATCAGGAATGGATTTTTTAAGAAGCTTTGCAGACATTTATCATCACCCCACTTGCACTTTATTAAAACACATATGAAATGTAAAAAGCATTTTACATTCTTCACCTTTGCATATTAAAAAATTCCATTTCTATTACTTAAGAATAGTTTGTTGGTGCATGAACAATTTTAAAAAATGTATTATTAATACTTATTCTTTCTGGAATATTTACAATGTCAAATAAAAAGGCATTATTTGTTTTATTTCCATATAAGAAAAATGTAGTATTTTCTCATACCCCATTTTGCTATATGGAAAATATATGCACATACGTATAGTTAGCTCAACTCTGAAATTAATATGTTTCCCATTGAGGAGTAATTAACCCACATGAATGAATTCTGGAAATCTAGTGTATAACAATGTAACTTACACTTAAATACTGCATGACATTCTTGAAATTTCCTAGGAGGGTTGATCTTAAGCTTTCTCAACACCACATACACACAAAACAGGTAACGGTGAGATGGTGGATGTGCTAATTATCTTCATTGTGGCGATTATTTCACAATATATATATTTGTGAATATATAATATATATTCTATATTAATGCAATATATATATCAAAACATCAAGTAACATACCTTAAACATATTTGTCAATTATACCTCAGTGAACATGGATAAAAGAGGGATTTTTAAAAAGTGACTCAGTTAACCAAGCCTCCTTATGTGGAGGGGATTACACCCGGCTGTGACTATCTGAAGGCAGGGACTATGGCAGGCTATTTTAGAGACTGTTTACCACAGTAATCAAGAGTGATCCTAAAGACATTAATGTAGATTTTATGAAGGTACTTAAATTCTCCCAGTTCTAATTTCTTAAACTTATATTAAATTTTAAATTGATAGCTTGCTGATTGTTTTCATGGAGCTTAATTCAGGAAGTAAGATTTCAAAGAGATTCTTTACAAGATACTAGTCTATGTATTGTACTCTGCCAACAAGATGGTCTGGTATTCTTAAGATGCTTATTCAACTCAACTATTATTTACTTCTGTACTTTTGGAAAAAAAAGTATATATAAAACTTTCCTCGTAAGTTAAACATTTTTTTTTTCTTACATAGGCACCAATGTTATCCATGAACAACTGTGGCCAAATTCTTCCTTAGTGGTATTATATAATGTAACATTTAATATTCTAGGACAAACTAATTTTTTTTGAGTCACAAGTATATTCTGAGTGCTTGTCTTACAGTATCCAACCATAAGGCACTTTATTTTTATCTCTTCTTTAGGTACTATTTCAGTAATTTTCAACTGCTTCTTTCCTCATAATTTCTTTGCATCTTAAACAACTCTTTCAAAGAGACTAGAACAAGTTTCTCTTTGGAATGGTCAAAGGAACAGGGCAGCTGGCAAATATCAAGTCATGAGGATGGGTTAAACATGACCCTGCTCCCTCTTAGGCCAGCTGCTGAAAGAAGCCATTGGCTAAGAAACAACCTCAGTTACTTCTTTTGGGTAAAGTTTGTGTTTTAATTTTATTGATCTGGACAGTTATAAAATGCACTTCTTTCTTGTGGTTCATAACTAATAAATTTCCAATATACATGTCAATGGCAGAATGAAAACATTAAAATTTATAGCACATTTTCCGGGAACCAAAGAGCTTGCATCCTGCTGAGGTATCCATAGCTCAAAACCACAACTAAAAGGTCTGTGGTGATTCCCAACCAAAAGCAAGTGCTAGCGGGTTTTCTCTCCAAATACCCCCCAGAAAAGGCAGATATAGGGCACTCCATACTTGCCGACCCCTGCTTCTTTCTAACAAAAGAATCTAGAAAGCACTAGAATAGCGCCTATAGCAAAAATCCCCTTGTCTAATTTATATCATTAAAAATAAATAAATAAAATTTCTAGTGAGTGTTGAAATGAGTTGACTACATCCCATCCTCAGCAGTCAGGCAGCTGACTTCCTTCTTTTACTTTTCTGGTAATATTTTACCTCCTTTCATAGAACAGGGGCACATTCATGAACCAGGAGAAAGAAGAAGAAAAAATCCCCTCCCATTTTTAATTCTAATCTAGTTATTTGTGCTAATAATAATAATAATAATAATAATGAAACACAACAACAACATAGTAGAGAGTAAAAGTAGGTGAGTGACCTGGACCTGGAATTGTGCCACTGAAACACATTTATAATGGCTAGATGGCATTTAACTCAGTGTGTGTTTGCTAAGAAAAGTTAGCTGGCATGGCTCAGTGGTTGGGCATTGACCTATGAACCAGAAGGTCTTGGTTTGATTCCTCATCAGGGCAGGCTCAATTCCCAGTGTGGGATGTGCAGGAGGCAGGTGATTGATTCTCATGATAGACATTTCTATCTCTCTCTTCCTCTCCCTTCCTCTCTAAAATTAAGAAAAATGAGTATTAGTTGTTTAAGTAGGCATTTTGAAAAGTAGCAAAACATACCTCATTACTGATGCGTGCAAAGGCTAGACATTAAAGCTATGGGATCAGCACCATCAACAAAAAACACCCTAAAATAATCTATGCTTTGATATATTTTAGAAGAGATAAATCTCTGCAGTGTAAAGGAGAGGTTTTGTGTGGTTGACCAGTTCTCTGAAAGCCATAAAAGTGAAGAAGAAAGCAGAAATATCAATTGCATTTAGCCTGGATTTATGTCTTTGGAGGCATAAATCAAATCCTGAGTAAGCCTCATAGCAGCTGGCATCGCATTGGAACCTGTTCCTTAACTTCTCTCTAAGCCTCACTTTCTTTACCTCTATAATGGGGATCAAAGAACACATTTCTCAGGGTGACTGTGAATATTGTATTACAGGAGTAACACAAATTTTGAGCAACATGTTTTACATTACTAACTTGAGTTTAAGTTACATAACGTTTGTTCAAAATGAAGTCATTGTGCTGAACTGGAACTGACAAGGCCTTAGTAAAAATTTAATAGCTAACAACAGAGTGGGGGTTTCCTTACATGGTCATATTTCCCCAAACAGAACTTCTGCTAGGCTTAGATTGTCAAGTTATTAAAAAAAAAAAAAAAAAAAAAAAAAAAAAAAAACACGAAAAACAAAAAAGATGCAGTTGGCTCACTTATACTAAAACGTAAAATCAAAACTTGAAAAATGTTTCACAATGATTGTTTTTGTTCGATTGTTTTTATTTGATTGTTTACTGGGGCAATTTACAGCTACCATGGAGCGCTAAATTGGAGACATAGGTAGGCAGAGCCTGGCATGCCAACCACAGATGTTTGTGATCAAATTAAGCTAACTGCAGCTTTCTGAGTTTCCTGGATTTTTTTTTTTTGTTTGACAAAAAAAATCTGAGACCTTGTTAACTGTCTGAGGATTATTTGGAATGATATGAAAGGGCTAGCAAAATATAATGCAACTTTGACATTGTAATTTGAATAAGTTATGGCTCCATCGTGCCTGGATCTTTTTTTATACTGGCACTTAAAATTGCCAGCAATATTGTAAACTTTTTATAGAACGTATAAAACATCGTTACACATGATCTTTGGGGTAGGTCTTTCCAATGATCTGGTATGTTTTTTTTCTTAATTATTCTTAATCCTAAACTTGCTGCCCTTCAGCTTTAGTTATAAAATTACTCAAAACAGGTACTAAATATCGTGTGCAAGTCTTCAAGCTCCTTTATAGGATTAGATTCAATATGGGAACATTCTGTGAGAAAAATGTAAATAACAACCACAGCAACTGGAAAAACAAAATACAAAAGAAACAGGAGACATGGTTTATAGAAATGAGTTTTCTTACATTTATTGTGTTACTTTGGAATGGAAAGTGTTCAGAAGTGGTGTTTTTTCTTTTTCTTTTCTTCTTCTTTTTCTTCTTCTTCTTCTTCTTCTTTTCAGGGAGCTTGTTCCTACTAAAATAATGATTCATCTAGTCTGTTACTTCAGAATCACCATTCTGTGCTCCTTTAGCCACAGTCAAAAAAGAAATAATATGCAAGCACTATTCAGTGATGGCATACTCTATCCATGTATCTTTATCTGATTATAATCATTATGAACTTACTGCTTTCCCCCAAAGCCAGAATGGAACAAGAAACAGGAAAAGGGAAGGAAGATGACTAATGAACCATAAAGGTTCATTTCTGGTTTATTTAAATAAATACAATCTAATCTTTTAACAGAAAAATTGAAGTTTCTAGATCTTCGGGGAACACTGTCATTTAATCACATGGCTTAGAGTGACACTCTGGAGCGTGGGGGATAGAGAGAAAATCACTGAGATCAAAAAGAGGATGAGAATGAATTTTTAAATCTCATTAGGAAAAAGAAAGCAAATGGCATCGAGAAACAGCAGTTCATGACTCCAAACGCTTTCATCAAAGAAAGCCCTCTGCTTCTAGAATTACTCACCTACCAATTTAGAATCAAGATGTTGGCCTGTTGCATAACACCTCCCTGAAAGGAATAGAAGTGTTTCGTTTCTAAAGAATATCTGCTAAAAAAAAGAAAAGGAGACCAAGCTAAAAGAGACTTCCACGCATAGTATCGATAGAGATCTAATGGTTGAATATAAAAAGTTTGATTTTGGCCAAAAGGAAATAAATACATGTTTGAAGGCTTTCAGTTGATAGTTACATTTATTTTTTTTATTTTTATATTTATTTATTTATTTATTTATTTATTTATTTATTTATTAAATTATTATCTGTGTACATATACCATTGTCCCCCTCCCAGACATGCCCCTCCCTCCCCAGAGTTTTGTGTCCATTAGTTGTACTTATATGCATGTATACAAGTCCTTTGGTTGATCTCTTATCTCCCCCAGATCTCCCTCCTCTCCCTGCTGTAATTTGACAGTCTGCTTGTTGCTTTACTGTCTCATTTAAATAGTATTGTAGTTGGGCCGAAGCCGGTTTGGCTCAGTGGTAGAGCTTCGGTCTGCGGACTGAAAGGCCCCAGGTTCGATTCCGGTCAAGGGCATGTACATTGGTTGCGGGCACATCCCCGATAGGGGGTGTGCAAGAGGCAACTGGTCGATGTTTCTCTCTCATCGACATTTCTAGCTCTCTATCTCTCTCCCTTCCTCTCTGTAAAAAATCAATAAAATATATTAAAAAAAAAAAATAGTATTGTAGTTGGGCTTACATGAAGCCTATAAAGTGTAGTTTTAATGTGAGGAAAAAATGACTACGCTGAGATGTGTTCATATTTTATTAATTTCAGAATAAGTGGGAGTGTTGAACTATCAAGGCATTTTTTCCATAAAATAACATTCATAAGTATATATGTATAAATTTATCTGAAGCTGTGTAAGTAAATGAGGGTGGATCCTGGGAAAAGTGAATAAGCAAACCAGTTTCATAAAGTGTAGGAGAAGAAATCAGGAAAGAATGATCACCCCTGGAGGCCACACACAGCAATCAGGTAGGGAAGGGTCCGCCCACTTGTAGCGAGATGATGAGTTCACTTTTTTTAGGAAAAAGGTGACTGCGTAGGGTCTAGTTAGTCCACTCTCCTCAGCGATGAAACTCCTGTGTAAACATGGTTATTATTAGGGAGATGTTGATGGAGTTAAATAGATAATAAATTTGAATGGGCATCATTTGAGCAAATGTTGACAGCAGCAGGGGAAAAAGGGAGTGGAAACTGGGGTGGAGGTGGAGAGAAAAAGGAGAGACCTCTGGACTGGATGTAGGGGGAATTCCTACATCACTGGATTCACTAGTGAGTCATGAGAGGAATCAACGTATTGGGGCTTCCAGGCCTTTGTCTGGTTAGCAGGGACAATATCTGGTCAGACAAAGCATGACTAGGAAGCAGTCTTTAGAGTAGAACTGATTTGGTAACAGTAGCTTACAATTTTGTAAATGTTTAGTGCTTGGAAAAAGATTCTAAGTGGAGGAAGGGCAATATGAGGTATCACTTATGACAATTACCTATTTACATCAGTTAGTACTCAATTAATGTTTTCTTTTCTTCCCTTATAGATATATAATAGATCTATATATCTATATATGTATGTATGTATGTATGTATGTATGTATGTATCTATCTATCTATCTACATACCTATCTATCTCATATATATTTAGTTTCAATCAAGTCACCTAATTTTATGATGACTAAATTTCCTGATCTTTAAAATGATTATAACTATGCTTTTTTTATGTTGCCCTTCCTACGAATCAAATAATGGGGATTTTTGAGGCACTTATCACAAGTGAAAATGCTTTGTGTTTTCCCCCGGAAATTTTCACTTTAAAGATATCATTGCTCCTACTGCATCTTTAAAAGGTCTTCTCACCTCTGCAGAATTTTATACAATCCAAAGTGTAGGGAAAAAAAAGGAGCAATCATGAGCCAAACAGTAAAATATCATTTAAGCTGAGCTCCATTACATTACTAAAGGACTCTCTAAGAAGAATAGAGATGTTAAAGGATCATGCAATATTCATCATTCTAGCTAAAACAATGCATAATTGAAGCAGTCAGCACTTTTTATGTTTATTTATTTATTTATTAGCACTTGTTATACTAGTTCACTTTCAGTTTGGCCGATGACTTTGAGCCATTGTTTATGTCAGTGTACCAACTCTGATGGAGATAATACAAATAATTAGACTAGTATCCACATATCTGCATAAGCCTTCTACTTTTGGAAGGTCTACTACTGTTAAGCATAGATATTTCAAATAAATTAACAATTTTGACTTCTATTTCATATAGTAATTTGTGATATTAAAAACTGAAACAGTTTTATTTTAAGTTACCGTTTTACTTCAATCACAACAACTACTACTACAAAAAATAAAACAACAACAATTAGGGATATTTCCATGTTATCAATAGCTTTTGGATTACTAGTTAAATAGTTACCAGGATCCAGATACAGTGCCATTTGATACAGACATAAGGGCGAAAAACTCCAAATGATTTGATCCTTACTTCTCACTCTAAAATACCCAAAGAAAGAAAACCATAATAAAAGTAATAAGAATATTCTCATTTTGCATAATGAGATGTGCTATCTTGCACAAACTGAACTATTATAGAGAGTAAATATTGACTCTACTTAAAACTAGAAAACCATAGAATGAACTGCCGTGGCTTCCATATTTGTCACTTACAGAATACATTTCTTCAGTGACTACACAAATTCTGAAACATTAAGTTGTGTTTTAAATGTGTTCTATACCATTAAATACATCTGGGTCCAAGTCCTACATATCAACTGGGGATAAAAGAAAGGGTGATGATATGAGTTTTATTTTTATTTTTTTAACTTGATGCAACCCACAAGTTTTCTGGTCATTGCATGCTGAAATGGGATCAAGGAAGGGAGGTAAGACCAAGAGGATGGTTTTCTTGGCCAAAGAGGCTGGATAAGTGAAAATGTAATTGGAGATGTTGGTGATACTGACAACCAATAGCACTTAGGAAACAGAACCGGTAGTAGGGTGCAAAGCAGTTGAGATCAGGCATTTCAGGATCCAGATCTATGACTCTGGGCCTTTTCTCTTTGCTTGATTCAGTGTATCTTGCCAGGATTAAAGGAGTTCTTCTTCTAAGTATTATTAAATCTGACCAGAGCTATGAAAATAAAAAAAAAACCTAAAAAGTATGTAGAATGTAATATTCACTGACAACTTATATTAGGGATGAGTTTTGTGCACAGTTTGTTAAAAAAAAATAGGTAAAATCTAGACGATATGGCATTATATAAAAAAGAAATTTAAGTAGAAATTGACAACATAATATTAGGTTTAGCCAGCATTCCATTGTCAGCATGCATTTGACTCCAGCAAATACTAGATGTGGCAACACATTACAGACCATTTGAAATTTATGTACAAATAAAGTCATAAAAATAAGTTTCCAAGGAAAGGATAGTAAAAAAAAAATGTGCTATGTATGTTTAAATAAAACACTAAAAGCTCTGGCAAAATTATACTCCTTGACTCTAAATTTTTACTTCTTTCGTTACAAAATTAATATTAGGTCTTGGACTTCCACAAGAGCTGTTTGTATTTGTTCAAGAAACCTCAAATTCATGACTGCTAATAAGGCATATAATTGCCCACAGAAATGGAATAAAGCATTTCTGAAAGGTTTAAGTGATCCTTCAGACACTTAATGAGAAATACTGCTTCGCTGATATTGTCAAAGAATAGATATTCAAAAACTCAATTAAATTTCAGCAAAAGTGTTTGTCCGACAATCTCACTTATCTGCTTAAGTGACTCCTTTTTGCATACTGACCTTTATATTCATGACTCGGCAAGATTGCACACCACAAAATGGCATTGGCCTTAGAGTTTATTTTGAAGGTTCCAAACCTCAAATATTTAATTGATGAAAGCTGTGGTCCATTGCAAAGCACTACATTTCAGAGACATTTTATAAAAGTCTACTTTTCATTCCACAAATCAGTCAGATTCCCAATCAAATTAAACCTTTTTTGGAAAATCTTATGCTCTATATTAAAAAAAAATACATGTCAAGAAATTAGTTCTTTAAAGAGAGGTGGAAAGTACTGTATTGCCACAGTGTTTATTTAGATAATTTAATAAAACTATCTGGGTCACACTGCATGTGTATATGTGTATCTAAGTATTTATACAGACATATATATCTACATACTACATACATAGAATACATAAAGTATATATGTATTCATACATGGACAGGTAGATTGCTAGTGAAATGATTTTTGTTGAATGTACCATAAAAATTTTTTTTATATGCCCTTAAAATAGGGAAGGATTCTTAAGAAGATTATCTAGTATATTGTCACCTACCTGGATTATACCATTTATCCCAAGTAGTTAGCTACATTATAATAGGTGATTTGACTTGAAAATAATACTTGATCCCTTTCTCTTATCTAAACACTGAATCATCACCCCCACATTCCAAATGGATTTTTAATCCAGTCTCTGTTTGAACTCATCCAGTTTGTTTCTGAGGAAAGTGCCCTGCCCTATGAATCTGAAGTTCAAGAGTCTGAGGTCCAGTCTTTAAGCTCTCAGCCTTCTGACCTTTGCCTCCTTTGCACTGAGTGTACTAGAGAGACTCCTAATATCTTGTCTGATGCTTGGATTTTAGGAACGTCTTACTCTTTGACAGTCAGGGAATCTGTTCCAAGCCAGCACTGCTCTTGCTGTTGGAAGGGCATTCCTTGGATCCAGCTGAAACGTATCCTTTTAGCATCCATTCTCTGAGTTCTCTCTCTCTCTCTCCATCTTCAGAGTGCCAATTAGAATCTAAGTCCTGACACTGCTCAGGAACAAGTTCTCAATCCTAACACTCTTTAAAAGCCAAGGCGATCTCATTTACGGGTAACAAAATTCTTTGGATGAAAGTGAAGTCAATCTTTGGCTCTCTTCTTAAAGAAGCTAAAACAAAGGGGCCATCACAGGCCCTCTCTGCTGGATTATACCAGCTATTATGCCTGATGGAGGAGACCCCCACCAGTAGGCATGGAGATCACCTGGAATGTCCAGATGGTTCCTCAGAATGGAGGTTTTCAAAAGACCACTGCTAGACATATGTGTCTGGTTAGAATGTTTAACCTTCATGGTCTTTAATCATGTAGCATTATGTGAAATGCCACTGGCTGACTGGCTTGATGGAGTGCTTGGAGGCTGTCGAGGTTTCCAATCTCCTGGCCACCATCAGTGGCCCTGCAGCAACTGGGAATGTGATCCCTGTGGTATGAATGCCTCACCATTGGTCTGTGAGAGAAAAGGGCAGATGGGAGTCAGCCTTTACACTGGCATAAGGAATGCTGTGATTAAACAAATGAATGAGAGAGAGAGAGAGAGAGAGAGAGAGAGAGAGAGAGAGAGAGAGAGAGAGAGAGAAATGAAGAGAAGACGAGAGAGAGAAATCAACTCTTAAGGTGGGAAGGAAATACCTGAAGTATTGGATTTTCTTCCAATTCTTTCCTAATCGTTGCTAATCTCCAAGTTATTTTTCCTTCAAAATTAAATTCATGTAGAGAAGATCCTCTTTGGAATTTTTAATTCTCTGAGGGCAGAAATATCATGTCATGGAAGTTGATTACTCTGCACTCCATCAAGCACTGGTGACACCAGTGGGGATGAAAAGCCCATAATTGTTCATCTGAAGGGCAGCTGCAGTACAGGGGAGGCAGTTTCACGGGGAAATGTTTGCATCAGACTGCCCTAACATTGAGGCTTGCCTGTCGCTGTCAGCTGGAGCTGGTGTCTGACCTTCTCTGAACTCCGGTGCTCTGGTCTGCAAAGTTGGAATAATTTCAGGGTTGTGGCGAGAATTAGCTAAGAGAAGCCATGCAGAGGGCTCACTGCCATGTTCCAAACTTAGTCAACGCATCAAGGGTGGCTATTATTATTTATTAGGATTATAATGACCCTATTGTTCCCGCAAGGCATGCTGATCATGCATTCGCGGCAGAACTTGACCTAGGACCTTCCTGTGTAAATGCCTTGTCCTGTATGCAGTCCTCATCTAGACCATTTCAGTCTTCATTTATCTGACATGAAGTTTTCTGGTTTCAGATTTTTTTTTTTTTTTTACCAGACCTCGCTGGGATATTTCGGAAGAGCCTGGAAGCTTGATGGCAACCTCTCTTGCCTGCTTTTTCGAGTCCCTGCTCCGTCCAAATAGAAGCATATGTGCTCTCTCTTTCATTTTGGGGGATCAGCATCTTTGTTGTTGTTGCTGAAACTCTGGAAAGAGGGCGATTCATGGAGCTGTGCTGGCCAATTTGGCAGTGTGCTTTTTCAGCCCGCTTGGCCATGCACAGTATTCTGTCTGAGTTTGGGAAGGTCTGTCTGCTTCTCTTCTTTGTGGAGAGGCTCTGAGGAATGAGGCAATGGATCTGTCTTATACAACAGCCTGGAAAACTAGGCCGTGGCCTGACAAATAATGAGAATTACATGGCCTTCTTCCAGAGAGTTCCTGGCTGGAGGCACGGAGGACAGGTTGAGCCGCCTTCTGAAAGATTTTTGCACTAATTGCCCTCTTTTCTCAAAGGAGTCCTGTGTCTAAGCTCAAAGCTGGGGGATGGGGTGGGAAGGGGGAGGTGTGGATTCTTATCTAGCATGAGATCCTCGTAAGAAGAATCAATATTGCGCAGATGTAGAGGCACGGGTCAAATCCTGTATTTTAAAGCATCACAGCAAACCCTAAATTCCTCATATATGACCCTGAGCTATGATAAGGGACAGGTTTGACCTCGCCCCAGATGCTCCTCATAAGAGACTAGTCTAAAGCACTTCCTTGTCACAGAATTTCAAAAGGTCATACCGCCTGCTATGTTTACCTGATAGGGTCTGCCTGGTCCGGGTGACCTGCTATATTTTTCTCCCTATTGTTGTTGTTTCATTTCTATTTTTTCAATCAGTGAGGAAGCCTCCTACAAATAGTGCAATCCCTGCTTATTGCTTTGTATTCTGCCTTGCTGCCTTGCTCTACACATACCCTGCCATTGTTATTGCTTGTCTCTCCCCCCCCCCCCCCCCCCCGAGGACAATGGAGCCGTGTCTTTCCTATGGGGCAATCTTTGTCATGTTGGTTTAGAATTCAAGGAAGGAGAGAGGCCGGGGTCCCATCAATCTCCAGCGGCAACGGATCTGACTCAGCATCTGCATGGACAATATCCCTCTGAAAACGATGAGGCAGTCCCCTCATCACTGCTAACACCTAGGGTTTCCGCCTTCCCTCCCTGTGTCCTTCCCTTAACTCCTTGACTGCCTGGATTGGTGAGGATGGCCGGGGACCCAGCCTCCCTTTCTTCCTCTCAGCATCAGGCTCCTCTGAGCTGCTTTATGGAGCTGTTCAGAGATCAGAGCCATAACCAGCCCAAAGGCATGGCTCCCTTTTCTGTATTCCATGACATTCTCGTCTCGGCCAACTGTGTCTGGCAGCCGCACAATGAGGCCCTGCGTGTGTCAGGGAGATGGATGGTATCTGCAGCGTCTGCATCTCCGCGCTGACTACAGGAGCTGTCGCTGAACCTTACCTGGAGGATGCTGGGTTCTGAGCCATTGAATTAGAGAAAGGCGACCCGCCCCCTTGCAGGCGATGTCTTATTTTCTCCCAATACAAAATACTTTCATGGGAATAATGACACGCATTAGGTAGTGTGATGGATAGCACCGGGTACTTTCATTCTTAATATTCCTGATGATATAGGAGCCTTTGTTTTTTGTCTTATTCCTCTGTTATTATGTTTTCAAAGCGAAAACAAAGAGGCTACCCATATAGGTAATAGCTTTTTATATGTCTTTTACACGACTTTGCTTTCTTCCACGAAAGATATGGGGAGGAGGGGAGAAGAGAATAAATTAGAAAGGGTTATGTGAATGAACCTCTCTTTTCTGAGCAGGGAAGCAGCCAGTGAATATGGGGGGAAAGTCTGTTCTGGTCTAAATGGACTAGTGTTGGTTTCAGCATGAAATCAGTTTTGAGCCTTGCACAAACATACTGCATGGGGTCTTTGGGAATGGATTACCGGTAAGATCTCAGTGCTGCTAAGGACCCACCGGAACATCTGAGCAACGTGGGATTATGTGGGATAGGGACCAAAGGACTGAAGACAAAGACTGTTTGTACCATCTGTTTCCCAAGGCTGACCGCATGGACATGTAACTCACACTTGTCACACAATGCCCACCCTGAGATGGGCAGTTTAGTGCTCTGTAGCGTCATCTTGAAATTCTCAATAATTTGTGAGCAAGAGGATCTGAATGTTGCTCAGGCCCAGAGCATGATGTAGGCAGAACTGGTGCCAGACGCTTCTCTATGCTTTGTGCACCATAGGATTCCTCCTTAGGTTTTGTTCCTTCTCAGTTTTAACTGAGTCACAACAGAATAGATGGTAGGATAGATGGTAGGATTCCAGCCCACCTGCCCCATAGGAAGAGTTACATTAGAAGGGCCATAAGAACTTGTTCCGTATGTCTTGGACCATTCACCCAGATTAAGGGCCTAAAAGGGGGCTGCAGGAAAAAGATTTGGTAAGATATCTCTTCAGAAAGAGCAATTCACTTGCTGTGAAATCCTCTCTTTTGGGTTTGGAAGATAAGACTTAAGAGTGACAGAAAGGATGGCTATCTGACTCATGCCTGAGCAAACTTCAGTGGACTATGTCTCAGATCTAACTCAGATTTGGAAATCTATAATCTAAGAGAGTTGCTAGATAGAGGATCAAAGGGCTGTGATCTAGTTCACTGGAACAAGAGATGATGTGTGAGAGCTGGCTGTGGGCCACCTGGAAGAGAACCCTGGTGCAGAATTATCTGAGGTTTTCCAAGATCTAGCTTGGGATTTCTGGGCATGAGAAGACACAGAGGAAGGATATTCATCTGGCGAGGACTCGCTGAAGCAGGAGTCAAGGCAGTAAAATAGAAATGTATCTGATGAGACCAAGAGAGCCATGATAGAGATTGTCCACAGCAACTATTTAATAATCTCCCCAAAGGAAAAGTTAACTATCATAATCTGCATGGCCTTCTACGAAGAGCTGCCAGCATCAACTATCTGCCAGGCCAGAAAGCAGAAAAGCAGCCAGGTGTCACTTCTTGCTCTCCCCCATTTTGATCCTGAAATGCAGCTGTGGACTGGGCGAGATGGTTAGAAGGAAGGAAGAAGTACCTAAGACCTTGCACTATTTGTAAGACCCAGCATGAAACAGGTGCCAGCTGGTTGAGGGGTTAAGTTGCATGTTAAATCAGATTTGGAGCTTTTACTGTTATATCAGACTAAACATTCTGGTGACTGAATTGAACCTGTGTTTTCAATGTAAAGTAATATTTGGATCTCCTTTTACCTAATAATGAGAGGGGGAGCAAGCAGAGGAGGCTGTCTAAGTGTTCACTCCAGGGACAACAGAAGGTTATATCTTTTCCTGCTCTTTGTTAAACTTTATTCAGCAATCATAGTGTACACACAGCATGCTTGTTGACATACTGGTCACATCTTTACTACCTATTCAATCATCCAGATGTTTTGCAGAACATACTATCCAAATGTTGAAAAGGAGGAAAAAAAGAAACACAGAGGATAAGAAACCTTAGCAAATTAGTAAATGATAGAATTAGAATTTCATGCCAGGTTTATTGTGGGTTTTTTTTTCAGGTGTATTTTATTAAGGTTTATTCTTATAATCATTTGACTGATTCTCTCCTAGATTAGGGAAAAAACCCCACTTATCAAGCACTTACTATATTCCAGGAATAGTGCTAATGGCCTTACATATATTATTTTCTCTTTACAAAAACTATAAGTTAGGTGCTAATCTTGTTATCTATAGGAGAAAAAGGATACTTAGTGGGTTTCAGTGACTAGGCAATAACTAATATGAATTTACATAGTCATGAAATTACATAGCTTTTATCTGTCTGATGTGCCTTTTCTTAAAAGAGAGAAACAGAAAGGGGGGGGAAGGAGACAGTTATTGAGGAACGTGAGAGACATTTCTTCTGTACTATCTTCTCAAATAAGTCATACCTGTGCTAAAATAATATACAGATAGAGGAACTCCTAATTATATAGCCAGTAGTAGGCACTAAAAACAAAACACACACACACACACACACACACACACACACACACACACAAACAACAACAACAACATCCATAATTATTATCAGCTAGATATGGTCCCAGGAAGAGACTTAATGGAAAGAGAAGACCAATAGTCATAACAACCTTAGTCAATAATGAAGTGACAATTAGGCCTTGCTCACTCTAAGTGAAATTGGAATATTTGAAGGGAATGCTCTCTCTCGTTTCCAGTCTTTATGGAAAAGGTGAGTCATTAATAGCAGTTTTATTTAAATAGTTTCAGGACCACAACAACAACAACAAGAAAAGCATCTAGGTTGGGAGGTGGCAGCAAAATCACAGAATTGGAAATAAATAGAACTGATAAAGGTAAGAGTCAGAAAGAGAGTTTTTCTTTCAGAAAGATTGCTTTGTTCTCCACGAGTGGGTCATATGTTTTGGCTGCATTATTTACACAGAGAGCTGGAGTCAGGCTGATGTATGTGAACACGACGGGGTAGGAAATGAGAGTACATGACAGGTTCTTCATCAGGTGATTAAGCAAGGGTAGCTCAGTTGTGGAAATACTTGTCTGAGAGTGGTATGCTGCTTAGACTGGGATCCAAAAGGAAATCGAGCCAGTGAGAGCGAGATGCAGTTTGTTAGAGTCATAAAATATGGCACCTCATTTGCAGAATGGACTTTTGGATTCTCTAGGCTAGGGGTGTCAAACTCAATCAGAGAAGGGGCCAAAATCTAAAATCCAGCCTAAATCGCGGGCCGAATGGTCTACTGAACAGTCATAAACTGTCATTGTGATGGAAACGCAGCAGAGTGCAGTGATGACAGCACGGTGCGGGCCACATTGCAAGGCCTGGCCAGACGGATTTGGCCCCCCGGGCCTTGGGTTTGACACATGTGCTCTAGGCTTTCCTTCCTGAGCATGCAAAGGAATGTGAGTGGGAGTAGAACAATCTGGATTGTAGAAATGTAGATTCCCGATATGTAAGTATCTCCAAACTCCAAGAGCAGAGTTGTAGCCCTGAAACAATGTGGGGAGAGTTAATCATTGGATATTAAAGAAAGCCTACAAAACTCATAGTTCAATGAGCCCAAATTCCAATATCTCTAAAAATGTAGAAAAAAAGTCGTCATTGTGGTTCTGGGAAGCATGATGTGCCAGAAATAGCAATGAATTAAGAATAAAAATAACACATTTTCTTTTAGATGCCCAATATCACTACATAGAGAAAAATTGTCTTTCCTTCCTTCTAAATATTTTAAAAGCAGCATAAAATTTTAGTTTATCAACTGCTGCACTTGAAGACAGTGCAATATTCAAGTAACATCCCAAATATACTGACACTTATAGAGAAATGGCTTCCATCTAAAATTCCATAACATCCTTTCTGGAGTTGGATTGTCAATCAAAACTTATCATCAAAGGTTTTGTTGCAAATCTGGATCAGGTGACAATGAGGCAGGGAGGGGACTCTTACTTTGCTTCAAACTCCTCTTACGGTATCTGAATAACAAGCTGGGACATACTTTTGGGAGGGAGGTATGGCAGGAGGCTGAGTAAGTCATTGATGTGGTGCTTTTTCCAGATCTCTCATTGGCAATATCCATAGCATGGTTTCTACTTGAAGTGTTGACAATGGAGAAAACATGGCTAAGAAGTGTCTGTGATGGATCAGCCAATAAAGCTCAAATCACCCTTTCCTTTCACATTCACTTGTCTGTGTGTTGCTGACATGAAACAGAATCAGCTCCAAAAGGGCGAAGTAAGGTTACCTAGGATCCCAGACAAATTTCCTTTTAAGTTTGGCTTATTCCTTTGAGTGATTTCTTTAAAAACTGACCTTTCTATTGAGGCATTTTTTAGAACAGTATGATGTCTTATTGAAGTATGCCTGTTGAGTCTTTGAAAACCTTCTGCCCCTCACCCCAGACCTAACCCCCCACACACAGCTGCACAAGTCTACTTTGGCATGAGACCAGAAAAAAACAATGTGATATTTTCCTCCTGCTTTTGAATATTTGATTTCCATTCTCATGAATTATCATTTATTAGAAATAATATATAAATGTATTTTTGAAATCAGATGGTAACTTGTGTTCTCACTTTCAAAACACATTGTTGTTTGTTTGTTTCTATACAAATTATCAATTACACCCCTACATGGTTGAAGTCTTCAGGAATTTGTCTCTGGAATAAATACACACTCTTCTTTAAAACCCGCTCTTGAGTTAGTAATAGATATAATCAATGATTTGGTTAAAATAAAAAAAGTCCTCAGAAACATCATAGCAGTGGAGGGTAGGCAGTTCTACTTAGATTGAAATGATGATTCTCTATAAAACCTCTAAGTGGCTCAAACATTTTATTTACAATGTAGGGTCTCATAGGTCATACTTTTAAAAAATGGACACAAATTAAGATTATTGAAATAAACGTTGTTTGCAAAATCGAACAGTGCAAATGAACATGTGAGTGCTAAGTAGCTAGTGGGAGAGAGGACAGAGCAGCTGGGAAGGGAGAAAGGAAAGCATGGCTGTTCTAATGGAAAGTCCTGCTAGAAGAAACCCACAGCCTAACTCAGCGTTTTTCAACCGCTGTTCCGCAGCACACTAGTGTGCTGCGAGATGTTGCCTGGTGTGCCGTAGGTGCAGACAAGACAAGAATTTTATAATTTTTCACTATTTTGTTTACTTAATATTTCATAATAAAGTAATTATAAAATACTTTCTTTGTGTTTATTTGATTCCTATTCTAGAAAATTACTTTATATATAGTCAATATAGGCACAGAGTTAAATTTTTTAACATTTTCTAATGGTGGTGTGCCTCGTGATTTTTTTCATGAAACAAGTGTGCCTTTGCCCAAAAAAGGTTGAAAAACACTGGCCTAACTGACACTTTTCATACTAAAAGCTTTGTTATGGTCACTATCTCCATTCATTCTTAGTTTCTTAAAATAGCTGTGTCTCTGTCAGTAACCTGTTACGACACAGACACATTCCATCTTGTTTCTCGTAATTAGTCTCGAGCCAGACAGAAACATGTAAAAACTCACCAGGATCCATGCTAAGAGTGTTCTATAATGTAACTTTCCCCCCATCATTCATTTTCTACACTTTTTCACATTCTACTACTATTCTCCTTCCAAGATTATTGCTAATTCAATATTTCACATGAATAATAGTCATTAGGAATGGTTAATTATATGACTCTTTACACAAGAGAAGAAAAAAAACTCTCTTGAGTCACCCAAAATTATAATGGCAGAGATAAAACTTTAGAAATTATGTTCAAGTTAAGGTGAGTCATTCTGATATTATGATACACTATTTTATACTTGTCAAGTACTTTATAATTATCCAGGTAGGTGTCTATTGTATGTATATAAATATGCTGTTTTATTGAAATATCTAATAAAAATCATTGAATACTCACTGTGTATCAGTGCTATGCTTGGTGATGGACATCAGATGATGGCTATTAACTGACCTAACTCTTTGTGGTCTCCTTACCTCTCTTCGTGACACAGGCGGGATGAGTATTATTAACTGAAGCCCTGAAATCAATAGCTTGCCCAGGGTTCAGAACTAGTGAGACATTCTTAGTCTCAGCTTGGTTATATTCAGTACATTTACATTTCTCAAATTGTGTTCACCACAGATATTCCACCAAAATAAGTTTATATCGCCAAAGAGCATTTTAGAGACTTTTTAAGCTTCATCTTTGGGGAGATTCCAAACACACATGAGCACAGTCAGCATTCTGAAGCAGTTCTGTAGAGAAGCACGTTCAATTGAGTGAGTTCCAAACTATTAACGCGTCACTGTGCATAGGGGTACAGCAATAGTTGAACAAATGGCATTCAAGTGTCGATTACATGCAAATACATTGTGAAAGCTTTGAGAAAAAGAACACAAACACTTTGTGTGGTCATGGGATACATGATTTAGCATAGAGGCTTGGGGTTTCTAGAAATTATAAAATATGCTAAAATGAATTTAACATCAATAATGAAATAATTATCAATATTTAACTAATGGAAAAATGAATTTACTTTGCCTAGAAAAATCAAGGTAGGCTCTAAATAATAGTGATATTGAGGTTGTGTATTACCGGGTAAGCAAGTGTTTTCTAGACTGAAGAAGAGAGAAAAGGGCTCCATTTGTAGAAGGGTTTACCTGCTTTGCCAATCACAGAGGTATAGAAAAGGATATTTGGTGGATATTTTCAGAGTATCAGAAACTCATGATATTCGATGAAACAGCTAGAGATTTTGGAATGTTTCATGTATTCTGGATTAGAATATACTTTGCATTTATCATAAGTTCAAAACCACAACACAATCTATCACAGTTGAGTAAATTGCCCTATTCTTCCACTCCTTATGAAGAAAATTGCTCTTTGGCACTGGAAACATATCACTTCAAATTGCTTTGCACTTTATATTGCCTACCCTTTTACTTCTGAATTCAAGAAAACATTTTGATTTTAGCCGGTTTCTTCTAAAGTAGTATCATTTGCAAATTTCTAAGTATCAACTTGCATTCCAAATATTTCATAGTCATTTAATTCCATCACTTGACTTAAAAGCAATTTGATCTTAGTAGGAGATAGCTGGCTCTCCAAAAATGTGTTCTTGTAAAGAATAATCTGTTTCTTAGACATATAATCCCAACCCATTTGTCTGCAGTCATTTTTCCCAGAGATAAAGGAGCCATTTCAGACAATGCAATAATAGCTATTTAAAGTAAATGTCATTAATATTAGAAGTTAAACTATTTTACAAAATTAAAAATAAATGAGATGTATAGTGCCACTAGCAGCAGCAAAAACAACAATGTACACATCTTACACACACGTTGGGCTTTCACTACTCTAAACCTTTCCAAAGGAGTTATTTAATTTACTTTGAAATTTTTTCTTTTGAGACTAACTATCCTGAATATTTGCAGCCTGAGGATGTCAAGTGAGTGTCACAAATCATCATGATTATGAGCATCAATTTGTCTTAGAGCAGGAAATTTGTACAAGCCTCTGGCACCAAAGAAGATTTTGTAAGAAATATGTTGTCTGGATGTCATGACTTCTTGTTCAACTTTCAAATAATTGCAGTCGAATGTACTTGCTGTAGAACTAACTCTGCCAGGGGCAGGGAGGGTCTCTGCCCTCACCAGCGTGCTTGTGCCCCCAGCTGTCTTGCACATTCTACTGGGCTCAGGTCAAGTTCCTAAGAACATCTTATGAGACATGAATCGCTTGGCATTGAGCAATGTGTCCTGCCTGGACACCTGATTTCTCTTCTGTGTCAGAATTTCACATTAAGAATATATGCTCACCCCACAAAATACAGAGGAGATTTTTTAAAATAAATATTTAATCACAATGCCAATCTTTTGTCTCATTTGCATGCATACCTGAGAATGAATATGTGGATACTTTTTAAAGTATGCTAGCCTGGGGGTGGCTTTGTATCTCAGATGAATGCACCTCAACTATATTAAACTTCTGATAGAAAACTTTAGAGAATATATCAAAGGCTGTATTATGTAGCTTTCTGAATTTAAATTAGAACATGTTATAGTAATAAGCTGATACCTTGTAAGTAAAAATAGATTCCTTGAATAATCAAATATTATTTTGTCAGAACCAAGAAGTGAGGAGGTTTTGTTTTAGTGTTTGTATATGGAAGATTAATAGTAAAAAGATCTCTAATGTAAGGAAATGAAAAATATTTTTATTTACATCATGGGAGATCCCAATGATGAAGTCAGAGTGGAAAATATAGTTGGAAGAGGGAAACAAAAGCATTTAAATTGCTTTGTGGTTGAAGATGGGCTGATTGCCATAAGATCACTCTCTCAAGGTGATTATAGAGCAGCCAGAACTTCCTCTTTGGCTTTTGCAGGGAGATCAAGAATGAAATATCTTATAATCTTCCAATTTTTGCTGATTATAACATGCTAATTATGGTAGGGAAAGAAAACACATAAAAACAATTGCTAAGTATCAAATCAGCAGTGTCTCTGAAAAGTACTGACCTGAGTCTGTGACTTCAACCTGGAAAAGCAGAGATGAAAAAGCACTTGAGGGAAAATGATATCACTTTTTATTACCTCTGCCTCCCCATAATATCCTTATTGGGAATCCACTCAAAAGAAAATATATATCAGACTAAAATCCTATAGAAATATTGGTAGTACTATCCAAGAAAATTTCTGCAAGTCCAGAAACCATTTTGTCTTACAGAAAAATATGGTAACAAACAATTGTTTTGTGAAATTTATAGTATCAGATAATTTACATGGGTTTATTCAGTTAGGGAAGGGGAAAAGCCAGTATATACTCCCTCATGTATATTCACCATACTATGAACTGGAACCCTGGGAAATTATATTTTATGGGGAAGGATTTGTTGTCATCATGCTCTCTGAGAAAAGGGGTTAGCACGTTCCTTTGTGTTTTTCTGTTGCTGAGGTGCTTCAGCTGATCACATCTCCTCCACACTTTGAGTCAGGATCTGTCTTCTGTGTCAGTAGTCCAAAAACCCTCACTCATGGCTTTGGATAAAGTGCACAGAGGAAAAGATGTGGAGAAGCATTTTCCTGGGGCCTAAGCAATATACAGTTAAGAGAGCAAATATTTGACATGTTGGTGGTGTTGTGCCAGAAACAGAGGCACCATGTATTATTCACTAATAATTTTATTTTTGTGGGTCTGTGATGTATGTTCTGACAAAGTACTGGTCAAGGGCCACTGTTGCCCAAGCTGAAGAGTGACATTGACTATAGGACCTGAAGTCAGACTGCTAGCCTTGGAATCAGGATTTCACCATTTATTTAAGGGATGTATCAATTTTCTTACAGACCTCTGCAGATCCCTTCAGCCATACCTTCTCCAGGGCTTTTGGCTGCCATCCCATCCCAAGCCATTGCTGCAACAATGATCTATGCATGAGATCCAAATGGCTTCAGAGGGAAGCAAGTCAATTCTACTTGAGTCATTCCCCTGCAGTGTCTCCCGAGCCTCCTTCTCGGCCGTATTTCTGTCACTGAATGGCCATAAAATGCCAGGGGATCATTTTGACAGCAGTGTTTGCCCAACCCAGAAGAAAATGTCAGAAAAACATTTGGCTATTGGGACACATAAGCCCATGTATAATTCTTAATTTTTCTTCTTTGATGGATAGACATACTGAGATACATTTATTATTAAGACTCTTCAGAAGATGGTCCTGAGAGATCCAGAACACTTTAACTTGATACCAAATGCTGATCAGCTCAGTAATGCTATCCTACAGCGACTCTCTCCTTCCCAGTCTCAGTCCCTTTTCCCTAACTCCTGCTTTCTTGGTTTGCATTCCTTAGTAAAATTTGAACACATAACCCTTTGTCTCACTTTCTGCTTTTAGAGAAACCCAGGCTAAGAAAATGTATGCTCTCAGGTAAATAAATTCTGTGTTTCAATTTCCTGATATGAAAATAGGTAATAATAGTAATCATAGCTTAGGATCAAATGCATTCATTGATGAAAAATATTTAGAACATTTCCTGACAGCAAAACCTGAGAGAAAATTTTATGTACTAATACATTTTTTACATTTCCTTTTCCCAGTTGTGATTTTATTCACATAGAAGTCAATGTTCTTGATTCCATGACTATTTTTTCATTTGTCTACATATGTTGAGCATAAACCTTGGGCCAGGCACTATACTATATACCAGAGATTTATAAAAAGAACTTGATTATTCTCTTAAACAAGCTCATAGCCTCATGGGAAAGGCAGAAAATAATAAGTACAGAGTAATAAATATGGACAGGGATATACAATATGTTTATAAAACTATGAAAACAGGAAGCAGTTACCTG
Source organism: Pipistrellus kuhlii (assembly GCF_014108245.1). NCBI lineage: Eukaryota > Metazoa > Chordata > Mammalia > Chiroptera > Vespertilionidae > Pipistrellus > Pipistrellus kuhlii. The sequence goes on from NW_023425515.1 coordinate 13,118,050, forward strand.
AAATGAGAGGCTTGAAAACTCATTTTAGATGAAACTATAGCTTAGCTAAATTTTGAAGGGCACGGTGTAGTTAACTGGGATAAATAAAACATTGAGATAATTTTAGGGGGGGAAAAAACAATGAATGTACAAGCATTTACATGGAAGATAACAGTTAGATATTATAAGCAGCTCTACATTTTTATACTTAAAGCTCAAAGTGGGAAGGAAAAGATACCACTAAGAAGTAGAAAGGGACACATTGTGAAGAGTTGTGTATGTGATCTTAAGATGTTTTTATCCCAAAGACACTTAGAAGGAGCTTGGGAAGAAAAGATATACTTACAGAGAAAAAAATCACTCTGTGATGGTAGAATGAACTAAAGGGACAAGCCAGAAGGTTGAATTCAATAACTCATACAGAAAACATGACCTGAACCCAGGAAGTTGCAAAGATGGTGGGGATGGAGTGAAATAGATTTATAGGTAACAGATAAGTATGTAATAGAAAGATAGGAAGATAGAAAATTACAAATATGTATTTATGATAGATATATATGTATACATAAATATATTAAATATGTACAGTAACTTACAGAGTGGTGAATTAAGAGAGAATTTTACATCATTCTCAGATCTTGGATCAGAAGTGGTGGATGATGATACCAAAACCCAATGTAAGGCACATCAGAGGAGTGCTTAGGGATAGAGCTTTGAGTGCGTATGATGAGTTCAGTTTTGAACATGTTGAATGTGAGCAGTTTGTGTGATAATCAAAAGCAGATATCCAGTGTTCCGGAGCAGGGAAGGTAAACAGTTGCATTGAGTTTCTAGTGGGAGGAAGGAGAAAAGAAGACAGTATTTTAAAAATATCAAAGACGTTGAATAACATTTGTTCTTTTGAAAATCTTCTTATACATAACTAAATAGAAATTGATACATAACTAAATAGAAATACATACTAAATGTTTAAGTTTTGTGACCTTATATGTTCAGCTAAGAAAATAAAAACAAGTTTGCTGTGCTTTCATTACTTCTTCTAAAATTTACTAGAGTTAAAAATGGGAAACAATTTCAGAATTTCAATAAACAATTATCTGGATCACACAGAGCAAAAACAATTAGGAATTGACATATATTAAAGGCATTTAAAATATGTTAATGCTAAATATATAATAAATATATTACAATTATTTAAAATAATTTGAGATAGATACTATTCTGATAGATGCTACATGGATCCTTCAGGAAAGGCCTTTTAGGAAGTGATATTGAGGCTGAAATTTAGAAAATGAAGAATCAGTCATGAAAGGATAAGGGAATGTTATGTAGAGAGAATCATGTTGTATAGACTATTAAACTAAAATATTTAAAAAATCGTAGTATTCTAAGAAAATTATCCCCTCTGAAAATAAATGCTTAGAAACCAAATGACTTCAGAAGCATGGCTTCCAGGAACTAAAGCCAGGTGCTTGAAAATAAAATTCAGTTTCTCAATCACATTCAAAAATTGAATATTTGGGCAAACACCAACTTAGAACTGAACCCCAGACTTGGTTAATTATGAAAATGTTTGAGTTCCAATGACTGTAGCATGGAAGTCACCCATGGACTTTATAGACTAACTTGTGGTATCTATTAGGCTTCTGAACTTAATATAAATATATTAAATATATTTTAAGACAATCAATTTCATATCTCAGAGTATATGCCACAGATTTCATTTACTCTGTATCAAAACCAGACAACTATTATCAAATGTAAATAAAACTCTACACCCTGTCTGACTCATACATATGCAGTATAAAAACTTAAATAAATCTATTACAACCACAATTTTATGGCAGTCAACTTAACTGGCTATTAGAAAATGTGAATTTTTAGCACTTCCATTTTCTTTGACAGGGTTGGAATTGGTTCTAAAATAAATACCAATGAATAATCTTCCCATTAATTACATGTGTAACCAACAGCTGTTGGTCCAAATTAAGACCTATTTTTGTTCCGTTTTCTGTGCTCCAATTCCATAATCACCAAAATATCTGAAAATAATTGAAGAAAAGTAACAGTATTAAAACTGTCATATACAAAACCTATCAACATAAGTCCTAACAGCAGTAGAGTCTAACCTACACTCTCCTACCACCTATTTGAGCTTGGCAGTTATGACATTAAAATGCAGATAATACAATGTGTAGCACATTATGCATGTTTGTTGAATGGACTATTAAGATGAAAAACACACAAGAGTAGCCCTAGATGGTTTTGCTCAGTGGATAGAACATTGGCCTACAGACCAAAGGGTCCCGGGTTCAATTCCAGAAACACAAATCAATGTGTTTCTCTCACATTGATATTTCTCTCTGTCTTTCTTCATTCTCTTCTACGCTCCCTAAAATCAATAATAAAAAAAAAATCCTTAGGTAAAGATTAACAAGACAACAACAACAAACAAACAACAAAACACACAATAGCCTTCAATCTCATGAAATTCATTTGAAATTCTTGGTGCCAGTTCTTATAATTTTAACAAAGGATGGTCCAGTCTTGTAATGACTCAACAGTAATAAAAGATGTGTTTAGAAAGGAAGTCAGTATATTTAATTAGATACTGTCTGGGTGGCTAAAATATTTAAAATATCTGATTAATGAGTTAAGAAATCTGAAGTTTGGTGGCAGAGTAGAAATCCATTGTAAAGATAGATAGTAAAGATTAATTAATCTATGTATTAGAATCTTCTTATCGATAGTACGAGAGCCAGTTGTAATATATATTACTATGTGTTCTATAAAAACATCTTGATCCCCACTCACAAAACTAGTTTGAAATATTTTATAGATTTCATTACTTTTTGCTTAAAAATGACTTCCATGACCTATAATAATTTTTTAGATCAGATTATCTTTCTTACCAATTTCCAGTTATATTTGGAGTCCTTCAAGGTTAAGCCTTTCCTGAAAAATTCTTCTCAGCAACATCTTATCCTTTTTTTCAACCTAAGATTTTTTTTTTCATGGTTTTAGCTATCATTCACATAATATCTAACATAACACCAGACACTGTTCTTTTCATATCTTGATTTATATATATATATGTAAATAATATTAATTCATTTAACCCTTATTTAGATTATACAAATCCATTATTATTACTCATATTTTATAGATAAGGAAATGGAGAGAGAATTTAAATAAGGAATCTAAAGATACACAAATTGGAACTGGGCAATAAAAGGAAGTTTGAACACAACTAAATGGCTCTGGAGTCCCTGCTCTTGGTTTCTACACCCTACTTTCATTTCTGACTCTTATATTTGTGTACAGTACTGCAATATCCTCTTTTATGTGATGATTTCCTCTTTTATCCTGGGGGTTCATAACAAAAAATTTCCATTTCTTAAAATATTTGCCTTCAGAGCCAAGTATGATATCAATACTTTGTAGATGTGCAATAATATTAGTTGAATAAATGAATGGCATAAGCATCCTCTCCAAGATAGCTAGTTTTAAAGGTTTCCATAAAGAAGTGAAATTTGCCTATATGATTCTATAATCAAGTTAAAGTATTGATTCTTGAAACTTTTTAACATTTCTATCTTACATTTCTATTTCTTCTATAAAATGATAGAATGAGAAGAAAGAGTTTATTTGCTACATAAGCACTTTTCTCTATTCTTTCAAATATTTGAAAATAAAAATTTGAGCTATGTTTTCAATTTGGCACAAACTCTAATTCTTCCAATCCGCGTGCCCCTCTCCCCCCCCCCCCTTAAGTTCACCATTAGTCTAAACTCTGCTCAAGAAAACCTGCTCTATTTTAAAGTACTACAAGCCAGATTAGTTTCTTTCCTTTCTGTTGTCATTTTCTCAGAAGGTTACAGCGGGCATTTTGCTGCTTTCAGATGTGATGTAAGTTGTCTTACATCCCAAACCAGTTGCTCTTACTCTCTTAATCATGGGCTATGTTCTTGGTTTTCCACTATCTTTAATGCCTTAAAAATAACTTGCTCAGATGAACTGATAATGTTCTGAACCCTCAGATTTTTTATTATTATTATTTACTAGAGGCTCTATGCATGAAGATTTGTGCAAGAATAGGCCTTCCTTCCCTTGGTTGCCAGCAGCACCTTCTCTCTGGCCCAGAGCAACCTTTCCACCTTCTAATGCTGCCCAGAGGCCTGGAGCGGCTGGGGCGATGCAGAAAATGCCTGCATTGTCAACGTGGCAACAACACAAGCATCCCACCTTGCCCCGGCTGCTTGGTGCCCATGTATGCAAATTAACCCACCATCTTTGTTGGGTTGATTTGCATAATCACTCCAGATTGGCTGGTGGGCATCAAGGAGATATGGTCAATTTGCATCTTACTCTTTTATTAGTATAGAAAACCCTTTTGAAAAAAGAAGCAGAAATGGAACCAGAGAGTAGCATGCTCTTTGGTAGCCTGTGGTCATGTGACATCAGGTTCTGGGTCAAATTAAGTGATTGTGGAGTCTCAGTAATCACAAAATTTCTTTTATGATTTTCCAGTACAAGACACCTCTTCTTTCTCAGGATATGAATAATTCTGTAAGTTTGGTTTTTGTTGTTTTGACACAAAAGGAGTTGAATGCTTTTTTTTTTTTTTTTCAACTCTTTCTCTTAAATTTCTGGCTCTTCTGTATCTACTAGCTGCATCAAGGAAAAATAACTTTAGTAAATGAATATATTCTTAGCTACACTGAAATTTCTGATGGTCTCCAAGCACACAGTGTTGCATGGTAAGGTCAGTCAATAAAAGATGCCGAGGCTTGAGCTGAGGTTACATCACCAAGTCAAAGGTAGTCAAATTTGCCATGGGTCTTTTGGACATAGGTTAAGTATTTGGTTGAGAAAAATACCCTACATTGAGTCCAGAGTTTATAAAACCTGAATGGACTCCTAGACAATGTGAATATAAAGTGATTTCTATGTAATGAAATCTTTTTTTGCATTGATGTTTTAATTATTAGAATACTACATGCTTCTTGCAAAAACATTTAGAAAATGTGAAAAAGCACAGAAGAGAAAATGAAGATAACATAATCTTACTACCCATAAATAACCACTGTTGATATGTTAATATAAATATATGGTTTTTTTTAAATTGATTTCAGAGAGAGAAAGAGAGAGGGCGAGAATCTTTGATCGATTGCCTCCTGTACTCCCCCCTATTGGGGAGCTAGTTCACAAACTGGGCATGTGCCTTGACTGGGACTCAAACCAGAGACCTCTTGGTTTCAGGGTTGACACTCAATTGCTGAGCCACACTGGCAGGGGAAGATGTTAATATATATTTTTAAATTATTTTATGCATATATATAAATGATTAAGACCTGCACACATTTTATTATATCTTTGTTCACTTAATATCTAAGCAATTTCCCCAAATATTAACTATTCTTCTAAAACATACTTAACTGGTTGCAAAATATTTCGTCATATAGACTGTTTATAATAAACTAGATGCCCTGTGCACAAAATTCATGCACAGGAAGGGGGGTGTCCCTGAGCCCAGCCTGAACCCTCTACAATTTGGACCCCTCAAGGGATGTCCAACTGCCCATTTAGGCCCAATCCCACCGGCTCTCAAAATCCAGGATTGCTGGCTCCTAACCACTCACTTGCCTGCCTGCCTCCTTGCCCCCAACAACTTCTGCCTGCCAGCCTGATCACCCCCTGACCACTCCCCTGCCAGCCTGATCGATGCCCGCCCAATTTTCCCAACTGCCCTCCTCTGCTGGCCTGGTCATTATAACTGCCTTCCTCTGCAGGCCTGGTTGCCCCCAATTGCACTCCCCTATAGGCCTGGTCTCCCACAACTGCCCTTCCTTGCAGGCCTGGTCCCTCCAACTGTTCTTCTCTACAGGCCTGGTCACTCCCAACTGCCCTCCCCTGCCAGCCCGGTAACCTCTAACTGCCCTTTCCTGTAGGCCTGGTTGCCCCCAACTGCCCTCCCCTACATGCCTGGTCAATCCCAACTGCCCTCCCTGCAGGCCTGGATCACCCCAACTGCCCTCTCCTGCAGGCCTGGGTCCCCCCCAACACCCTACCCCTACTGTCCTCCCTTGTAGGCCTGGTCCCTCCCAACTTCCCTTCCCTGCTGGCCATCTTTTGGTGGCCATCTTGTGTCCACATGAAGGCAACCATTTTTGATCACATGGAGGCGCCATCTTATGTGTTGGAGTGATGGTCAATTTGCATATTACTATTACTAGATAGAATAACAAAGCAGTTTTGTGTATATATGGTTTATTTGCTCATTTCCCATTTATTAAAAATTACAAAATAACAACCATAATTAGTGTCTTTAATGCTTCTGATATCCTGGCACTATTGATTCAGCAACAATTATAGTAGCCAGTTCTGTGTGGGTTTTAATTCACTAGGCTGATAGAATTCTCTCGTTATGAGGCCAAAGGTGCCCAAGAATAGGTACTCTCTGTCAGGATGATGGAGAGGAGAGGTAAGGTCTGCAGAGTAGTCCTCACCAGTGGGAGACGAAGCCTCTTGATGAATGCTTCTCCCAGTTGATCCTTGAGAGAAAAGTTCTGAGAAGCATTCCACAGGCTTTTGAGGAGATCCCTGGTGGGAGAAAGATCCAGTTGGTAGCTATGACAATGGACACATATTATAGCTTTTTCTCTGTCCATCAGCCTTTTTTAGGCCTAATTCCTCACTAGCATCAGGCTCTGTCTCTGGTGCTGCCTGGGGACGTGGAGAGAGCCAGGAAGTTCAATTAACTCCCTTTCCATATTTCTTTGTGCATATTTCTAATTATTTCCACTGGACTGGTTGCTAGTAGAATTTTTTAGATGAAAACCAGCAATTGAAACTAAATTTTGATACATATTACATGTGGATACATTTTAATGAAACAGAAAAAATTCCATTATTTAATTAACATGTTTCTTCTAATTTGATTTATTTTTGTATTTTACTAAAGAAATTTTTTCTCTACTTATTTAGCAAATGACTATTGAATTATCTTTGAGATAATATTTATTATAATATTGGAAAAGCCACCCAAGGAAGAGATATTTTGCTGTCCACACTCCATTATAGTAGCTCTGATATTCAGTAAATATTTTTCCCAGCCAAAAATTTCACTGATTTTTTTCAGACTGGACCATAACTAATCTCCCCAGAAAGAATAAAATATCACAATAAAAGATGTCAGCATCCATTTCCTCTCTTTTGGATAATAAATAGAATTCACCTTTATTTAGAGACATTTATTTAAAAATTTTCCATTTGCCAATTCTTGATCACTTTTATTTGGTTTAAAATCTTCTTGTGAAATGTATTCAAAAGAAAGAAATATATTTATTTGCTGTGCTTCCTTTGCCTAATCATCCCTACACAGCTAAGGTGCAATGCCATAATTTTTAATCCACCTGCTCTGGCTCCCATCCATTGGGTTCTGTGATTACATCACAGGCCTATTGAGATCAAGCTGTTCCATGTATTCTTGTTGGGAACTTTTTGTAGCAGCTGCTGCTGGATCTCAAGGTTAATGAGGAACTTTCTCTAAGAAAATAGACTCTTTTTACTTTAAAGAGAACTCAACAGTATGTGGTATCTGAATCTTATTTAAGCCTGAATTTTATTATTTCCCTCATTCTCTCTAGTTTCTTATTTTATAAGAACTATGTGCATCTTTAAGTATTTTGCGTATAAATATATTTGACACTGTGGACAGCTTATGCCCTTTTAGATAGTATGCTTAGACACGCAACTATATTTAAATAGGTCCATGGTTATGGATACTTTGTTTCTAATTATGTTGTACTAGACACCTGGTGCACAAATTTGTGCATGGGTGGGATCCCTCAGCCTGGCTGGTGATTGGGGCTGATTGGGGCCATCTCGCCTAGTTCTGATCAGGACAATCTGGGACAGCAGGCCAGAGGGAGGGACCACAGGAGGTTGGGCAGCTGTGGAAGGTTGGCTGTGGGAGTTCACTGACCACCAGGGGGCAACTCCTGCATTGAGTGTCTGGCCCCTGGTAGTCAGTATGAATCATAGCTACTGGCTGGTTGTCTGTCCTAACGGTTGTTTTAGGCTTTTATATTATATATACACAATATTATATTAGTTTCAGGTATATAACATAATGGTTCTACATTTATATACCTTACAATGTAATAACCATTATAAGTCTGTTAACTATCTGTCCTGTACAAAGTTATATTATTGACTATATTCCCTGTGTTGTTATATTGCCATTCTTTAACCATAAGGTAGCCAATATTGTTGACTGCATATTTAATATTTTATTTTGACTGTATAAATTATCTTTCTCAGGAGGATTTAAGATATCTCACAAATAAGGCATAGATATAAATGGAAATAGAAAAAGAAAATTAGAACCATGGTAAAGAAAATATATAAATCTCACTATGATTAATAATGGATTCTATGACCAGTCTGGTATCATTAAAGCCAAGAAGAAAAGTATTTCAAGCAGGAAGGAATAGAAAACTTTGTCAAATGCTGCTAGGAGCTCTAGTAAGACATGCAGTATTTAACATCCTGGAAATTCTGAATGACCTTGGCAAGAGTAGATTGTCAAGTAAATGACATGTTGTGGCTTCAGGATGAAGCCATATTGTAGATTTAAGAGTGAAGAGTTGTTGACAAAGAAAAGAGCAAATGTAAAGAAACTCTTTTGAGAGGTTTTCTTTGAACAAGGTTAGAGAGAGATGGGTATATACCTGAAATATGATATGGCGTTTATAGATACCTAGAATTCATTTTTAGGTATCTAAAGTGTGTTTAATATTTTTGGAGGTTCTAAAGTGTGTTTGTATGAATATGCTATCATAATATGGTTTCTCATAGTGGCCTTTCATAAAACTCAAACATGTAGCTTACAAACAAACAAACAAACAAACAAAAAACAAACAAACGATTGAAGCAAACAAAAGTTATCTGGTTCTTCTAAGTAATTTAATATGTATTATTTAAAACAAGTAAAACATTCCACTGAAGTTAACTTGAAAATCCCCAGTAGAACATTTAGGACATACTAAAGTGAGTCAAGGTACCACTGAACAAGTATCACACATAGAGGGAATGTACCAAAAGGAAATAGCATTTGATTTTTTCCAACCATAAACATACTGCTGATCAGTACTATAATCCACAGTCCTTCATAATGAGAGACATTATCAATCTCAGTGGCTTTCTAACTCCAAATAATGTACTTAAATTCATCTTTCACTCTCTTGTGGTCTCTCAACCCAATAACATGTGTCCTGGTGATTTGTCTAGGTAGCATTATATAAGGAACCAAATATTTTGTGTTTTAGAGGCTGGACTTTCAATGAAAATATTCACAGTCTGTGTAATTATCTCTCTAATGTTCTCCTTTCACAGTCCGTGCTTGAGCTGTGCTATACAGCAATATGCTAATATACTGTCTTTGTATAGTCAGCACAGTTTTACTTAAGATGACATTCAAAATTTGTACATAGATATTCTTACTCCTGAATAATTTCCTCATATTTCTAAGGATATGACTCCTCTACCACATTTCCTTTGCATTCTCAGCATACACTTTATGATTTTTATCGTAGATAAGCAATAAAAAAGGAGAAAACAAATCATGTATAAACTATCTTTCATTCCAAGACTGTGATCTTCTCCTTTGAAAGGATCACATTCTATTTATCTCTGTGTCCTCTGAACTCCCACATAGTTACACAAAATATTTTAGCTGAAGAAATAAAAAGAATCAATGAAAAACCATTTGATGCAATTTTAAGTCTTTATAAAATGATAATCTTCCAATCTTAGTCATCCAATATCTTCTTGTTTAATTTGTTAAGAAGATTTAGCTATTCATTTAATTCTTCCTTAGGCTCTCACCAAATCTTTCATCACATTTTTCCTTTCTATTACAAACCAATTAATTTTTTTTTTTAATTTTCATGTCACAATTATATACTCACTTTCTTATTTTTTTTCAAAACCTATTTTTTTTTAAAAATTATTGAATTTATTGGGGTGATATTTGTTAATAAAATTATATAAATTGCAGGTGTACAAGTCTATCATACATCATCTGTACATTGTTCACTACACCATCAAGTCTTCTTCCATCACTATTTATCCCTTTGCCCTCTTCTGCCTTCCTCCACCTTCCTTTCCTGTCTCTGTCAATGAGTTTTGTTTTGGTTTGGTTTAGTCCCATTAGCTTTAAAAAATCTTTATTGTTGAAAGGACTACGTATGTCCCCTTTTCCCGCCATTGACCCCTCCTAGCCCACCACCTGCGCCTTCCCTCGCCCCCACCCAGGCCTTCATTACCCTATTGTCTGTGTCCATGAGTTATGCCTATATGCATACAAGTTCTTTGGTTGAGCTCTTCCCATTCTCCCCTTCCCAAAATCCCCTAGCCTTCTTCTGAGATTCAAACTCCTGAATACCCCTCCCCTCTGAGAGCTGTCAGTCTGCTCTCTGTATCTATGAGTCTGTTTCTATTTTGTTTGTTATGTTATTTTATTCATTAGATTCCACATATAAGTGAAATCATATGGTACTGGCCTTTCTCTGACTGGCTTATTTCGCTTAGCATAATACTCTCCAGGTCCAAGTTTGAGGTTTTTATTTTCATAAAATTGCCCTGTGAATAGTGACATTTATATACTTCAACGACTATTATATGATACATTTAGAACATCTCTATTACATTACCAAAGTCTTTGTAAGGACATTTTCATACAACTGTGCCAGTGTGCGCTGATATGCTTTTTGAATGATGGAATTAATTAATCAGGACTATTTCAAGGTCTCATCTCAGGGCCAGAGTGAGGATGCTATTAAAATACCTGACACTGGGAATGGCACTGGGAATTGATTTTAAAAAGAGAAAGCATTCCATAATTATCTATAAAATTAATGCCTCTATAAACCCAAAATAAAGGTATAGCAATGGGATTATTTGGGAAGAATAATTGGATTAAAGTTAATATGGTAAGAACACCTGAAACAACAATATTCAAAATCTAATAAAAATCATGTAAGTCACTCAACCAGGGAAAGAAGTGGATAAGGTTTGCTTTAATCAACTTAAAGCAATTTTAAGTAAAGATATGGATTAACAGGCACAATGAAACCAAGAATACTGATGTCAGGGTGGGTTGGACTGAAGTACATCTCACATCATGGTCTTCTGTGGTAAAACTGTGGTAACATTTTTCCAAGGCAGACATTGGATCTGATACTTGCTCACTGGGAAAACTTCTTGCTCAGAAGAAAACCTGGAGAAAACAATCATGAGTTGATGAAATCGAATTGCTTTCCCTAAGGGAAGGAGTTGGAAATGTTGGTAAGATTAGGAACAGCAACTTTAGGAAGCTAATTGTATCAAGCTTGAAAACTAGTACAATGAATCCTTGGGCTTCTCTTAGAAAATGGAACTCACAGAAGTTGCCTATCAAAAAGAGTAATTTCTGTCCACTCAAAACAAATGGTACCAGGATATTTGAAAGTTAAGAAGGGAAACAAGACAATATGACAAAATCTAGAACTTTGGATGAAGTTGAAGGTCACATGAGAAGATCACAGATAGTTAAATTTAGAAAGGACATTACAAAAAAGGAAAAGTAGAATCAGAGCTAATTAGAATAAATACCTGATTATCAGACACAAAATATTTAGAGCCTTGGTCCAGTAGCTCTATTGATTAGAGCACTGTCCTGATACACCAAGGAGGTGGATTTGATCTCTGGTCAGGGCACATAGAAGAAGCAACCAGTGAATGCATAAATAAGTGGAACAACAAATAGGTTCTCTCTCTCTCTCTCTCTCTCTCTCTCTCTCTCTCTCTCTCTCTCTCTCTCTGTCTTACTAATAAAATAAAATAAATGTTTAGAGAGAATTCTCTTTTTTTTTACAGAGAATAATAAAAATTATAATTAATGTGATATAAACATTTTCCTAATTTTTCATTTCACAGATATGTATTGAGAGCTAACCATGTAGAAGGTATTGTTTTAGGAATTGGTCATTCACCAATGAACAAAACAACCTCCCTCCCTTGTGGACTTACATTCTTTTTTTTCTTTTTTTTTTAAATATATTTTATTGATTTTCCACAGAGAGGAAGGAAGAGGGATAGAGAAGTAGAAACATCGATGAGAGAGAAACATTGACCAGCCGCCTCCTGCACACCCCCTGCCAGGGATGTGCCTGTAATCAATGTACATGCCCATGACCGGAATCGAACCTGGGACCTTTCAGTCCGAAGACCGACGCTCTATCCACTGAGCCAAACCGGTTTCGGCTGGACTTACATTCTTAACACATTATAAATATGACACAAAACATCTTCTAACATATTTTCTGATGTATTCAGTTCAACTCCCTACACATTTTACAGGTCTGTATTTTGTAATGATGATTCATGCTAATCCAACGTGATAACTCTGGAGACAAAATCCTTTATAAACTTTATTCACTCAAGAAGAACTAATGCACTTAAAAGTAATATGCAATTTTAAGGGTCAAATGTAACTTTTATTATTGTTATTATTATTTATACATTTACCCAAATAATCATCATATAATAAACACTATTTTTGTCTTCACAACATCTACTCTTTCTTTCCAATAGAATCCTGATTTTATTTAGGTAACCACTACCCCACCATTTTTTCAAGAAGGGTGTGATGGTCCAGGGAGTAATCCCCTTCCCTTTGCCAGTGATTGGTTCAGGAGTAGACATGTGCTCCAATTTTGCTTTATATGACCGTTACTCATAGAGGCCCCGAAATGGTATTTTTAAAAATATTTTTAAAATTAATTTTAGAGAGAAAAGCAGAGAGAGAGAACGATAGAAATGACAATAATGAGAGGGAATCATTGATTGACTGCCTCTTCCAGGCCCACTGGGAATCTATTGTAGCTGCAACCCAGGCCTGTGCCCCAACTGGGAATTGAACTGTGACCTCCTGGTTCATAGGTTGACGCTCAACCACTGAGGTACCATGGCTGGGCCAAATTTTTCTTTTTTAAATATTTAAGTGAAGCTCTTGACTATGACACACTTGTCATAATTTTTAAAAGAAACAATAGATAAAAGGAAAAATGAAGCTCTAATCTTGTCTCTGAAAATGTAGCAGGAGACATATTTTAAAAACCTTATTCTAATGAGTCTTTTGAAGTTTCTTTTTTCTCATCTATTATTTAGTTAATTTTTTAAAAAAAAATTGTAGCTAGTATGAAGGTCATGATTGCTCAGTGGAACTGCTTTCCTAGGTGATTTTAAATTGATTGATGTTCTATTTGACAACCCTTTTTAACTGATTTTACTCACACTTCCCAAATAGTTCCCAGGAGACCTATGACTCAAACCCTGGCCCCTCTTGTTTCAGACTTACATCCTCAATTGCTTCTTGAGTAACAGGCATGAATTGCTCATATAGAAACCCTAAAATGTCTCCAACTGAGCTTGTTATCTCCTTTCCCTCAATCTTTGTTTTCCCCACTGACACTGTTTTCCACCATGATTTCAACAGCACCAGTACTGTCTAGGTTAATCAACCAGAAACCACTCCTTCAATTCTCTCTCTTTCTCTCATTATTCCTAAAACAATCTGGCTATTTATTGCTACATATTATTTCTAAATCTAAATTATTTCTCTACTTAACCTGCTCATTTACCCTTGGTGGTCAATGCCCAATTCAGGAACTTATCCACTCTCCCTTGGATTTCACAGTAGTGATCTGACCAGTTTCTCTCCTTCCTCTCTCCTCTTCCTCCTGTTACCACCAGTTATTTTATTACTAGGTGTGTGTGTGTGTGTGTGTGTGTGTGTGTGTGTATGTGTGTGTGTATGTGTGTGTGTGTGTGTGTGTGTTATGTTTCAAAAGCTTGGCAGAACATCAAGATCTTTCATGATCTGACCCTTATAACTTTTTGCAGACTCAACCCATTTTATTCTTCTTCGTGAACCCTGTATTATAGTCAACAAGGGACAGTCATTATTTCTAGAACATGTTTTTTCTTCTGTTCCTCTATTTATAGTGTTTTCTGGAATTGCCATTGCTTTAGGTCTCTACCTGCTGAAATACTATACTATCTCTTTCCAAAATCCAGCCTCAACTTTAAATCCACTTAGAAAAAAATGGTTTCCCCAAGGTGAATCTTCTGTTTCCTTCTTGGCATTTACCCACTGGTACTTATTTGCCTTCTTTGCAACTGATATGAATATGACTCATTAATGTATTAATATTAGGCAAAAAGTCTGCTTGTTTCTAGAAATATAATGTTCAAGAGCCAGATAATAATATTTGATCCATATACTACATTACTGTAATAATAATTTTTAAAAATATATATTTTATTGATTTTTTACAGAGAGGAGGAGAGAGGGATAGAGAGCCAGAAATGTTGATGAGAGAGAAATGTCGAACAGCTGCCTCTTGCACACCCCCTGCCGGGGATGTGCCCGCAACCAATGTACATGCCTCTGACCAGAATCGAACCTGGGACCTTTCATCCGCAGACTGACGCTCTACTACTGAGCCAAACCGGTTTCGGATGTAATAATAATTTTAATCTCACTTTGCCAGTACAGTTTATTAAGTTAACCAGTAATTTAAAAAGGACATGAACACTAAAAGACAAAAAAAAAATCAAAAGAGTAGAAAGCATAAAGAAAAGATAAAATTTGTACAGAAGGAAGACCTTCTCCATGCTCACTCTCCCTCCTGCTGGTTTGAAGAAGACCAGGGCATAGGTTCTTAGCTCTTTGATGCCTGTGGACAGAATTCATAGATTTGAAAACTTGGGTGAAAAGAAAATACGTTTTTAACTAGCCTCTAACTGAGAGTTGGCATTTCACTTATGGCAATAAAAAATCCCAATGGTATTATTAAAATACTGCTAACTTGGTTGTCAGTTGAAATCACAGATGTTTCATATCTATCACATTACTGCTGCTATAGAAATCTCAAAATATTTTTACCCTCATCAATACTTCAAAATTATGGTAGCTATTGAAATTATGCTGCTGGATTTAGTTATTTAATGTTAGTTAAAAAAAAACAAACACATATGGGTTGGGCAAAAGTAGGTTTATAATTGTTCACTTGGAAAATAATACAATAATTAATAAATAATAATATAAGAATAAACTCTTTTGCATACTCACAACTGTAAACCTACATTTTTGCCACTTCTTGTATTTACTGTTATACAATTATTTTATATATTTTGATAAATGTATGTCAAAAATTGTTTTCCTTTATAATTCTATGTTTTAAAAATTGCTTTACTTAAAAAAGGGTCTTAAGCTTTATCAGAGTGAAAGTTGGGTCTATGGGAAAAAAGAAAAAGAAAAAGAATTATAAGAAGAAGAATGCTGCCTCTGTCAGAGTCATGAGATGAAGGTGTGTGGGTCCCTGAATTACCATAGAACTGCCAGTTAAAAAGTAGCACCTTCCTAGAACTATTAAAGGTATCTATCTATCTACAATAGCTAACTATCTATCTATCATCTATCATTTATAAAAGGCTAATATGCTGAGTGTCCCTCCAACCATCGAGCAGTCGCTATGATGTGCACTGACCACCAGGGGGCAGATGTTCACCACAGGAGCTGCCATGACACATACTAACCATTTATAAAGAAACAGCACCGTGCACCTGGTACCCACAAAGCAACATTCAGTTTCCCCCAAGTGGGACACAGACCCCACCACTACCCCAGAGCGACAGCCCACCAAATCACAGCCAATGCTGCAGAGACCCCATAGTGCAAAATGCTGCGCACAGCCCAGCATAGCCCAGAAACAGTTGCTGTGGGCACTGGGTAATGATGTCACATAGCAACGCCCAGCTTCGTCTCCCTAGTGACTAGCCTCCTTAGAGTTTCTTAAGCCCAGGAACACAAGTTGCTTTATAGCCAGGTGCAAACATTTTACACTTTAAGCTAGGGGTGTCGAACTCAATCAGAGAAGGGGCCAAAATCTAAAATCCAGCCTAAATTGCGGGCCAAATGGTTTACTGAACAGTCATAAACTGTCATTGTGATGGAAACGCAGCGGAGTGCAGTGATGACAGCGCGGTGTGGGCCACATTGCAAGGCCTGGCGGGACGGATTTGGCCCACGGGCCTTGTGTTTGACACATGTGCTTTAAGCAAATGTCTGTGAGGCATTTTTCCATGCCTCATCTCATTCGATCCTCACAGAAGTCCTGGAATAGGTAGACAGGAGACTTGGTAGAATCCTGTTTTCTTTTCATTAGCCGGAAAAGAAATGGAGATTTAGAAAGTCTAGAAACTTTGTTTGTTTGTTTGTTTGTTTTTTAATTTATTTTTATTTATTTATTTCATGTTTTTATTAAGGTATTATATGTGTACATATCTTACCATTGCCCTCCCTCACTCCCATACATGCCCTCTTCCTTAGAGTTTTGCATCCATTGGTTATGCTTATATGCATGCATACAAGTCCTTCGGTTGATCTTTTATCTCCCCCATATATCCCTACAATTTGACAAACTTGACCCGATTGAAAAGAAGAAATGGTGGACCTTGAAAATGACTTCAGGTTTTCTCAGTGTGCAGAATATAGTCAAACACTGTTACAGTTAAATATTTTACCCTTTGTTCTCCTTGTGTGATCTATAATAACAATCTGCTTTGTGTTGATGTTTACTGCTGTGTTGCTGACAGAGAAGTTGGGATGCTTTACTGGGCTGGAAAAAGTTTAGCTACATCTGAAAGCAGGTCTAATTAAGCAACTCTATTCTATATATAAAAAAGGCTAAGTTGACTCATGCATGTGAGATACATATAAAGCTCTTGCTGGTGCCAATCTCAAGCGTGTGTTTCAATATGCCATTGTCAATTGTGAATTTGGTTGACACTTCTATTATAGAAAAAGGGCAAATAGCGATATTAAAATAAGTCTCTATTTTTGATCCTTTATATTTGGAGTACATTTGTGAACAGAGTATTCTACCAAAATTAATACTAGAATATTTTCTTGTCACCAATTCCTAAGAAAAAAAAAACACCAAAAAACCCAAAAACCCATAAAAATATAAATAAGAAATAATCAGTAAATAACAACGTTGTTCTAAAGAACTATCTTATCTAATAAAGAGTTAATATAGAAATTGACTGTCACTCTAACACACAAGATGGCTGCTCTCATATGGTCAAAGATGGCCATTCCCATATGGACACAAGATGGCCAGCAGGGGAGGGCAGTTGGGGGGCCTGAAAAGGAGGGCATTTGGGGATGGGGGGACTATGGTGGCAGGGAAGGGAAGTTGGGGGGGGGCAGTCAGCAGAGGAGGCAGTTGGGGGAAATTGGGTTAGCAGGGGAGCAGTTAGGAGTCAATCAGCCAGGCATGAGAGTGATTAGGGGGTGATCAGATTGGCAGGTAGAAATGGTTAGGGGCAATCAGGCAGGCAGGCAGGCAAAAGACTGGGAGCCAGCAGTCCTGGATTGTGAGAGAGATGTCCTACTGCCCATTTAGGCCCTATCCCTCTGGGGTCCCAGATTGGAAAGCGTGCAGGCTGGGCTGAGGGACACCCTCACTCCCTCCATGCATGAATTTTGTGCACTTGGCCTTTAGTATGGAATAAATAAATAAAAAGAAAGTATTTTAGCTCTTCAAGCCTACTTGAGTTGGGTCTGATTTACTATAATTCCATTTGTATAATAAGCTTGCTTATAATTAAAGATAGTTTCCTTAATATCAGGTCTCTGAGAACTTTGCTTGCTAATTCCCATTCAAAATTAGAATGAGGGATTTTATTTTTGTTTTAAGAGAGAAAGGATAGTTTTCTTTACTTCATGATTGAAAACTTTGCCACTTTGTTACATGTGTCCAAATTTCAGTTTTAGTACTTTTTTTTTTTTTTTTTTTGCTGCAAAAATAATGGGATAATATCCATAGAGTCAAACTTATGTATCTTTTTCTTCTGCACCATTAAGCCAGCTAAAGCAATTTTTGTTCTCATGTTGTATTGAATGTTTTAAATTGGCCACAGTTTTTCAAAAAAAAAACCAGTTGTGATTCATTTTGGACAAGACTTAAACTTATAAATTTTACATGATTTTAGAGGCCACTAAATAAAGGAAGCAGCATCTCATGATTTATAAACGCAAGCCATTCTGGGCCAGTGACCAGTTAAGGTGATAAGGGCAAGAGAAATATCCGAGAGCACTTAAGAAGAACTATTTTTGAACAAACTGGAAACTAAATTCACGATTATTTCACATTGTTATATAATTGCTTTAAAAATTTTAAAACAGCAAAATTTGATTTATTGTTACATTCTCTCTACAGCCTCCTCTGCAGGCGCCACCCTATGTGTTTGAACAAAGTCCAAAAATCCATCACATTCCAAGCATTTCTTTTGGCTTTGTGTTTTGTTCTTCTTTCTCCACCCATCTGCCAAAGCTGCTTTACTCTGCAAGATCCAGACATTTACAGTTTAAAAGTGATCAAGCTGTTTGGAAACTTAATAACTAGTAATCCTTAATGATTTTGATATCAAAATAGGCTTCATTGTGTACATGTATGTGAAACTATTTGAAAATAAATGTTGTGGGTGCATATGCATGTGTGTGTATGCTCCCCCCCGTTTTTTTAAGGACAATTTTACAATTGAGCAATCTATTTAAAAAAAAAAAGAATTATTGTTATAAAATTTGCCACATTTTATATTCAGGAAAAAGCAATAGCCTTTCTTCAAAAATAATGGAGATATATATTTTATACTTTTGATTGAAAATTAATATTTTTCTTTCTTAGCTGCATTGAAATAAGTTAGTATACTGATTAGTAATTTTTAAATCCTCACCTGAGGATATATTTTTATTGATTTTAAAGAGAAAGGAAGGGAGAGAGAGAGAGAGAGAGAGAGAGAGAGAGAGAGAGAGAGAGAGAGAGATGGATATGAGAGAAAAACATTGATCAGTCACCTCTTGTAGATGTCTCGACCAGGATCAAACCTTCAATCTTTTATTGTAAGTGAAATTACTTATATTTACAGTAAAGTCATATATAAATATTTTGGAATCATTAAGTCTGTAACTTTGTTAATATTTCTGAATCACACAGTGCATTTATTAGTGCAAAGTGTGGCCCATGATAATGGGAATCTCTATATATAAAAGGCTAATATGAAAATTGTCCCTGTAAGAGTTCAACCAGGAAACTGATGATTGGCTATGACATTGCTGACAACCAGGGAATGGGGCAAAACAAAAGGAGGCCCCAGCTGGCAGCCAGCAGTTGGCAGCCAGGGAAGGGGGGCCCCAGCCAGCAGCTGGAAGGAAGGCCCAGGCCAGTAGCTAAAAGGTCCTGATAGGCCCTGATTGCTGGCCAGGTTTAGGAACCCTACCCATGAATAAATTTCATGCACTGGGCCCCTAGTTTTATTATAACAATCATCTATTTCCTCAGGGTAAAAAGGTATATATTTCAGTCACGTTAGTTAGTTATGCAATGTGGATGACATTTGTTTTTGTGAAAGTTTTTATTGATTTGAAATGAGTTTTCCCTGACACAGAACAAGATATATGTGGGACATAGTTTTAGAGGGGCTAATTACCACCAGCATACTAGTATTCATACATGGAATTACCTCTAATGGTCCCGTGGCATGGCCCCAAGAGTAAGACTTCATTGTATTCATTGTAATTGTCATTCCTTTGTGTTAGTAAAGTCAAAACAAAGATTGTGTGGGGCAATTAAATGAGAAAGAGAACACAATAGGGTTATTTCTAAGATTAAAATATCATCTAATGAGCATGAGGAAAAATTAGAACTAAATCACAAAAAAGTCTTGGTACTCTTAGAGCTAGACTTCTCATTTAGAATTATTTGGCCATTATTACTGTTACATATTTCAAAAACCTTCTTTGTAAAGAATCTGGTTAGTCCACAGATTCACATGAATGCTGTGTGCATTCTGTGAAAGAATGCAAAATTGTTCATCAGAATTTGAGACTTTCTGAAGTAGGGTTTATTCTTGCCCACTCATGCCCTTCCTCTAGTATATTGCCAGAAACAATAGCAAACATTTCAACAAATTTAGAGTTCATCACTCTGGCATGGCACCAAATAGCATGGATTTATTTTATGTATTTATTGTTTTCTTCTTCTTCTTTTTTTTTTTTTTTTACTAAATTCATTGGGGTGACGTTGTTCAACAAGACTACATAAGTTTCAAGTGTACATTTCCATGACACATGATCTGAATATTGCTTTATGTGCCCACCACCCAAAGTCAATCATCTCTTTCAGCATACACTTGGCAAGTTTATCTGATACTATCCACAACACCCTTACCTCTGGTAACCACCATACTGCTGTCTGTGGATTTAAATATGAATTTAAGGTATTGTATTTAGGTCTAGTCTACCATGTTAAAAATATTGCTTCTAAATGTAAGTGGGTTTATATAAATACAATTAATTTTACATAAAGTTTTTATTGTATGACATGGGAAACTTGTACTGTTGAGTTTGGGAAAATCATGTTAGAGTCTTTAATTAATGATTCATTACTTTTTCCTTATATTTTTTTGTCAACGTCACTTTTTTTAATTATGCTTTTCCATTACAATCTTTAGACTTACATATTATGGTACCTCAGGTTAATATTGACCAATCTACAGTGTTTTGAAATTTGCCTTATCTATTTTTTCCCCATTCTTTTATTTTTTGTGTTTTTATTATCTTTGTCTCCATTTATTTTTATTTTTATTTGGTGATTTGTAAATTATGAATCTTATTTCATTCTTCTGATTTCCCTTTTGATTACAGTACACTACAGTTTAATATCAAAATCTAAAGTTCATCACTAACTATAACCTCTTCCCAAATAAGTCAAGATTTTTTATCATGCTTTCACATGCCTCCTATTTCACTTCAACCTTGCCAACACCCACGTTCAGATCATTTGGCTTTTTAGTTCCAGTTTAGTTAGTTACTCAGTGTTATACACCAACATGTAGGTAGTACCAAATATAAGTTGTAGTTGTTTCTTTGCATACCATTTTCCTTTGTATTGCAAGGCATCTTCTTCTGTGAATATTTTTCTTGTTTATTTTGGTTTGCTCTAGAAATGTTTTTAGAGAGGCCTCACTGTGATTTTCTCCTTGACATTCCTTCATTCTTTGATTCTAAAGTTGGACAATCCAGGAACCAGTCCTAGATCTAATAATAGCCAACATTCTTATGACTTAATTTTTTTCTCTCTGTCTAAACCCAATGTCAAAACACATGAAGGTGCCTTCAGATTAGCTGGATAGATTCAAGTTTTGTAGAAAAATCTTCCTAAAGCAAGTTGGCTTTGTAAGTTAGAAGCAAGAACACTGTGTGAAAATGAAAGAAAACCTCATTCTGGTGCTCAGTCTACTAGTTAGTTCTGTAATGTTTAGAAACTCAGTAGATTTTAATCAATTTAAGTTTTTTTATTTTGTGGTTTTTTTTCATTTGAAAAATGAGCTATTTTGAACCAAAGGTTCTTTATTAGTTTAAATTAGGATGTAGTATTTGGACAAGATGCTACATTCTGTTAAAATATTACTTTACCTAGATGCCTATGACAGGGCCTGCTCTAGTTTAATGAATTGACAGCTTAATATCTGAAGCAGACAATAATAAAGGATAAAGAAAATGCAGTATTTAATATATTTACATAATATGGACATATACCCAGCCAGAGTGGCTCAGTGGATTGAGCATCCTTCCATACACCAGGAGGTCACTGGTGTATATTCCTGGCCAGGGCACATGCCTGGGTTGAAGGTTTGAACTCCAGTGCGGGGCATGCAACAGGTATCCAATTGATGTTTGTTTGATTTTTCTCTCTTAATGACATTTCTATCCTTCTCTCCCCCACCTCTCTCTTTCTAAAATAAATAAAAACATATTTAAAAATATGGATATATGATAAATAATCGAATATTATGAATAACATTTGTCCTAAAGAACTCTTTATTATCTATAAAATATCATAAAAGTCAATTGAATAATATATTAAAGATCTATTATTTTATACACATTAAAATAATACTTTACCTAAAAATGGAGCAAATAAAATCCTAAATATTTTATAAAGTAAGACCAAAAAATAATTGCATTGCAAATCTTTTAGTCTTTAGCTGAATCTGCTTTTTGCTATTTTGCTTCAAAATGGCAAAAGGCATTGTGCTCAGTGGGGGAAAAAAAAGAGCAAAAACAGACAGGAAGAAACTTTATTTAGAGAGAATACTTGTTGATCTGCAGATAGCGCTCAAGTAAAATCACTCATCATCAGGATTAGTTCGAACAGCATCTGCAGAAACCAAAGGAAAGGATGATGTGACAGCTCTTTAGAAAACATCCGTCAGTGTCATCTGATTCCTCTTATTATGTCTTTCCTTTTCAAATATTTCCTTCAGCCTGTACATCTGGAGGATCTCCTGTTCTGTAGTAAATTATCTTTGTTTCATGAATGCCAGGCAATTTTTACAGCACTCTCAATTGTCATTAAAATAGACAACACATTGTCTGGGTCACACAGATTGGGCCACTAAGTGAACATTTACCATTCATTTTTATCCCTTTTGATAATGACTAATGCCATTTCCACAAGCATTTCAGTTTATTTCAAATAGTTAATACATCAGATAGTTCATAAATCAAAATGACATTAACACAGAGTTTTGTTCCTACAACAAACATTTCAGTTCTGAATTTATATAATTAATTCTTCAACTGTTACAATGCTTAGGCTATTTTAATAGATGATAATTTAAATATTTATAAAATATATATTTATAAAACTCATACTTGGATACTTCTAATCTTTAGAATTCTAAAAATGAACTTCTATTGTCACTTGCTTGTAGGCTGAAATAAAACAAAATAATCGGTCGTGACTCTCAAATGTTATAGAGATGCATCATACATAAGATTGACTGTTTATAATCTACAGATTAAGTAGAAATGTACCAGTGGGAACAAAATATATATGAGTACAAAACCTTTGTCACAATTTCAGAGGTTCTTAGAAAAAAAGTCAAATATTTTGGGATTGTTTACACTGATTTGCTTTCATTGGCTTCAGAAGAATAAAGATAAGAGAATATGTGTTGATAAGAATAAATTATAAAAAAACACACAACTAGTTCAGAAATATTTGTTATGTGAAAGAAAGATCTCAGAATACAGAAAGGGACAAAATACAGTCACCACAAGTATGTGAGCTTTTAGAAAGCTAGTATAAAAGAGAAGGCACAATATCACTAAATCAAGTCATAAGGTCTGACCACGATGATGTTCTGCTTGCTATAACTTGGATGACAGGGAGAAAAATGGGTCAAGATGAACAATGTATTCTCTATAGACTAGTTGAAGCAACACAATACCGGAAATGTTTCAAGATGAAGTCATAATACAGGTAGTTGAAATTCTGTCTCATCTAAATGAAACAGAATCGATTACCACATGTGCTTTAAAATACACTTAGTCGCTTCACTTGGGTCTTTGAAAGCAAGTAAACTCAGGGTGAACATTTAAGTTGGTCACCTTCATCTGCAACCTTTCCCTTGTGTCTCTATCTATAGAGTTAATGATACATATATTTCCCTTGAACCAGAGCATCATTTTCTTCCAGGTCTGTAGTAACAGATTTCCAAATAACAGAAACAGAATCTACTCTGCTATTGTTGACAGTCTTAATTGGATATGCTAAGTAAGACAAAAATTAAAAGTACAAGTTCCTTCACATTGAAGGAATATTTTATATTATATTATATTATATTATATTATATTATATTATATTGTATAAACCAAAAGGAGGGGAAAAAAACAACAACTCAGCCTCATCATACCTTAGGAATTGTTTTCCTTATGGTACATAATTCAGTAGGAATCATGTCATATGACTTATCACTCAGAATTTAGAAAAATTTGTTTTGTTTTTTTTATCAAATCTATTACTAAATAGACTCTGTAAAAGATAGTAAGATTTGTCTCCTTGCCATGAAATTTTGTTTAGTATATACATTTAAATTAGCAAAACCTGAAGAGATCTTTTGCACACCACACTGTTGTGGCTGGGAAAGAGTAGACGTGAAATGAAGGGGAAAATATGCCCTCCCCCTGTGACATTGTATGACTGGGTTTCCACACCCTACAGAGTGCTTAGTACTTTCCATGGGGCTAGGACCCTAATTTTATTTTGATTGTGTTCCCTTTCAAGACAGGAGATAAGATTTTCTATTTTCAATGTTTATTTTAAATATTTTTAATATTCTATAAAGCTATTTAATTTTTGAAAATATCAAAATGCTTATAATGAAATATAGCAACCCCTTGCCTTCCTGTTCTTAATTATTCAAGGATATTGCTTTCAACAATATATTTGGTGAGGAAAGTTAATGGATTCTTTTTAGAATATATTGAATTTTTCTAAGTGGAAGTGTTTAGAAAATTGTTGGATGTAGGGATCTGAAATTGAGAAGAGAAACCTTGGGTACACATACTGCTTTGGACATTCTCAATTTATAGGTGGTATTTGAAGCTATGAAAATAATATCTATCTCAGAGTTTGCTTTTTCAAATATGTGCAGGAAACCCTTTGCAAAATATGATATGAATGTAGAGTATTCTTGGGGAATAAATAGTTTTAAGTGTGGCAATAGGAAGCTTAGTAGTGTGAAAGTTAGTAAACAGAAATCTCATTTAAAATGGAGTTGGGAGGGAGGCTGGAAGAGAGAAGTCTTGGGCATATGTCACTTGACGGTACACTACTGACCCTAAAAAGAAGAGATGAAACTCATGGGATACTGCCATAACTCAGCCCCCCCCCCCTTCCCTAAAAAGGTCACCATACATTGAACTTTCCATTTCCTCAATGTTTTTTTTGTTTACAATAGCTCCTACAAAGAGCATTCTTATTTGTTTCTCTGGACTTGTTTATGATTCATCATTAAACCTGCACATCCCTAATTGCAATTCTTTGTTGTTTCTGAACAAACCCATTTTGCTGGAGACATGTCTGGCTGGCTATTTGCTTAGGTCCAGAGCTGTGATAAACTGTGGCAAGGTATTATACATCTTCAATGCAAGCAGCTAGGGACAAGAACTAAGAGATGAGGCGCCAAACACGTTAGAAAATCTTAGGTTTTCTTAAGGCCATACCTAAAGTCCCTATCTTGCAGCAGTTCAGAAGTTGGAGAATGGAATTTTGTTTTAATGATTCCTTGCAGAGCTTTGCTGAATGTCCCATACAATTTTCCATGGAGAAGAACATAACTAAAACAAAATATTTCTACATGAAAAATTGAGCAGTAAGTAAACCTGTCTTTGCTTCTTTCATCCATAAGTGCTATTTATTGTTATATTATGAGATTTTTAAATCCATAAATGCCTCTTTTTTTTTTTGTTATAATACGCTTTCTCAGAACTCTTTGCTTTAATCCTCTACTCAGTTTTACCCCTAAGGACTAGAAGTCTTATCCTTCATCAAAACTCACATTCTACTACTATTCATCAAAGATAAACTGTTATAAGATTTCTGCCAAAAACATTATAAAATTGGACAGAATATAAAAGAACCAATTTTACACTTAGGGCAAGAGTGCATAATCCTGTTCCCTGAGATTAGGAAAATAAGTAAGGTGAATCCAAAAATTTCCCCAATTTACACTAATTGTCAGAGGAGGGGGAGATTTGCAGATCACAGTGCATAAGGGAGAATTCCAACTGAGCTCAGTAACCTCGCTGAGCTGAAAACAGAAATTAGGGCTAAGGAGGAAGTTGTCTACATTTTGTGAGGCAGAATATCCCAAAAGATGGGATTATGCACATATGCATAGAAAGAGTTTTGGAGTTCTGCAAAAGTGACTATCTGAGTCTTTAATTAATAGAAAACTAGAATGCATGAAGTTAAATTTAATGAAATATCAATTAGTAAAACTCCAACTAAAACACAGTAGGTGATAAATTCTCTGGAGTGCACTTATGTCTGGAGAGACTTTGTCTTTTTCACCAGCCAGAGCTATGCAGTAGCACTGTAGAAAGGTTGCTTTAAAACTCCTCCATCCAAAAAAAAAAAAGAAAAAAAAAGTGAAAACACATATCATTGAAAGCATCAAAGTTATTCCAGATATCTATGTGACAGGAAAAAGTTCATGTCTATTTAAAGAAAAATATCACCATTCAAAACCACACAATTTAGAATTTCTTGCATCTAATAAGAAATTACCAGCATACAAAAGACCAGGAAAAATGCCTTAACCATTGAGTATAAACCTGATAAATAGATTTAAGGAAGGGTATTAAGAATATTTGAAGAGAAAAATAAATGAAACTTATAAAATAAAACTTTTAGGACTTCTAGAGACTAAAAATACAATCTATATATATAAAAGCCAAGTGCCCAGAATGGTAGAATGACTGGAACAACCAGAACAACCAGAAAGACTGGTCACTATGTCACGCAAGGCAACCAACTGGCCCAATGGGGGCCCCCTCAACCTCTTTTTTTTTAAAATTAATTTATTTATTTTTATTTATTTATTTTTTAAATAAATTTTTATTGTTCATATTATTACAAATGTTCCCCCCTCCCCACCATTGCTCTCCTCCACCAGGTTCCCACCCCACCCTCTGCCCTTTCCCCACCCATCATTGTCCTCATCCATAGGTGCACAGTTTATATTCAGTCTCTTCCCACATCCCCCTCTCCCATTTTCCCCAAGAATCGTCAGTTCACTCCCCTTCCATACCTCTGATTCTATTATATTCAACAGTTAATATTGTTCATCAGATTTTTTTTTAATTTCCTTGGTTTTTAGATTCACTTGTTGATAGTTATGTATTTGTTGTTTAAAATTTTTATCTTTATTTACTTTCTCCTCTGAAAGAACCCCCTTCAGCAATTCATACAATTCTGGTTTGGTGTTGATGAACTCCTTTAGCTTTTTTTTATTAGTGAAGCTTTTTATCTGGCCTTCGATTCTGAGTGATAGCTTTGCTGGATAGATTATCTTTGGTTGTAGGTTCTAACTATTCATCACCTTGAATATTTCTTGCCATTCCCATCTGGCCTGCATGGTTTCTGTTGAGAAATCAGCTGACAATTATATAGGTGCTCCTTTATAGGTAACTACTTTCTTTGCTCTTGCTGCTTTTAATATTCTCTGTCTTTTGCTCTTGGAATTTTAATTATGATGTGTCTTGGTGTGGTCCTCTTTGGATTCCTTTTGTTTGGAGTATGTGTGCTTTTGGAAGATTGCAAAAATCAAGTCAAATATTTGGAACATAAAGAGCCAGAAGACACTACTCCACAGAAGCTAGAAGGCAAGAGAATCCAGAAAATTGAAGATAATGTAAGAAACCTCTGGGACAACCTCAAGCAGCGAACCAACATCAGAATTATGGGGGTCCCAGAAGATGAGAGAGAGCAAGATATCAAAAACATACTGAAAGAAATAGTGACAGAAAACTTCCCCCACCTGGTGAAAGAATTAGACTTACAACCCCTCAACCTCTTGCAGCCTGTGCCCACAGCCAGCCCTTCCCTTATTATGCCCCCCCCCCCCCAATGAATTGAATAGAAAACTATTATGCATGAAGTCAAATTTGAAATATTGACTTCATGTATTCTAGTTTTCTAGAATTGGGGCGGGCTGGCCAGACCCCACCCATGCATGAATTGTGCACCATGCCCTAGTACCTGAATAGTTAATTGCAGATTAGAAATTGCAGAAGAAAACATTAGTGGACTTGAAGGCAAAAAAAAGAAAGTACACAAAATAATTTTCAAAGAAAGAAAAGAATAAAAACAAAATTTGGTATATGAAATACCTTTGAGATGATTTTAAGGGGTTTTGTGTGTTTAAAACAAAACAAAAAAACCCACGAAATTGGAGCTACTAGTGTGGAGGAGATTTTGAAGAACAAATCATTAAAATATTTAAAAATGTAAAAATTGTCACATCATAAAAGATCACCTAGGCTGAATATACACAAAAAAACATGACACATAATAAAATTACTGAAAACCAGTGATTAAACAAACTGACAAACAAAATAGATTCAAAGATATGGAAGCATGAAATAAACTGACAAATTTCAGAGGAAAGGGGAAACCAGGTGTTGGGGGTGTGGGGTGGGAGTGGAAAGAGATTAACCAAAGAATTGACATGCATATATACATAACCCATGAACCCATTTAATAATTCTGTGAAGGTAGGGATGGAAGGCTGAGAGTGGAGGGGGTCAATTCTTTATCTACTTGACAAAGAATTGGCCTACATTTAAAATTTCAGTTCAGGCAAGCATACATAAGGAGGAAAACCTCAAGCCATTGATTATGGTAATCCAGCCACTTCTCAAAAATTTACTCTAGTGAAGAAGTATAGTGACACTCACATTCCACAATAGCCTCAAGTCATGAGAAAATTTCTACCTGGCTTTATAATACACCATATGATATCTAGAAAAATTTAAATTCCAAAAATTTAACTTTATATAATAATATACCAAGCACAGAGCAACTAAACTTCACAGAAGAGGAGACAATATAACAATAAATATTTTAAACATCTTCTAATAATAGGGTTCTGTGAAGGAGATTGGGAGTGAAAAGACACATCACCTTAAATTTGTTAATTAGTACAATACTTGACACATGTCAGTTTCTCCATATCATCTGTTGAATGAACAAATATAAAAACAACATGTGTCATCGTTCACAAAAATCACAGATGTATTGACTTGGGAGTATTACAAGGATGAGACACTTTCTCAGACAACCCATCATAGATTAGGATGACCAATTTTCATTTTAAATACACATTCTTCTACTTGATAAGTTCTGCTTCTCTTTTATCCTCCTGCAAATCAAGCTGGCAAGAAACATTTAGTTTACAAAATCTACAAAGTGGAAAATTTTGCATATCAATGCTCAAGAATTGCTCAAGCAGTAAAATAAATTCTGAGTAAATAATCTCAGGTTACAAATATCATCACAATTGATCTACACATCTACTAAAGAGAAAATTGAGATTCTGTCAACTTCACCTTGTATTTTATAATGCTAGGATTAACTTCCAAGTAACATCAACCTAACTGGAAGGATGTGGCTTACTAAACTGAAATGTAAACCCATAACCATCTTCAGAGAGGGATGTTTTATAGATTTTAGGTGAAGTAAATTGAAGGTGAAAGTTGACACCTGTCTCTCTCAACCAGCCTCATTTTCAAGAAAACATATGAAAAAGAAAGTACATTCATATTCTTGGGAAGCAATGTATAAGAATAACTTTTCACAATAGACTAAAAGTAATGCTACAGTAAAAAAATTTGGTAGTCACTGGGTTGTAACATGTTTCTACTCAGTGATATAATCATAGAGGTCAGAGCTTAAATCTTAATATTCATTAAAAACTCTAATATTTAAGAACTCAAAGTTAGAATTCTTATGACAAAGTTTTTATCAGAAACTTAATAATGGCCCTTGAGTAACACTGTGTCTCCTAATATACTTAGGGACTTAGACCAATGACTTTGGACATAAGTAATTTTCTTCTAAGATGAAATTGATTAGATGGTCCAGACTGGATAGATATCACTAAAGAATTTTAATTACATCCTCTGGCTTAAAAAGTATTATAAAGCTAGTTTTTTCCCCCCTACTTAAGAATAGGCTGTAGTTAAATTACTTAGATAGGTTTTCAGAATAAATATTTTTGGTATTTGTTGTTTTATGTCTGTTCTTACTTGCTCATTCAAATGGCCTGGCCATGCCTCTTGATAATTTTAGCTGGATTTCATTTGATTAAAGTTAACAAGCTATTATTTAACCCATTGGTGCCATAAAACTCACTGTATTGCATATCTATATTGTATACTCATGGGCATAATATATTCTTATTATACATTTGTTTTATACACTTGTTGATATAAAATACATTCATTTGAATGAAACAAAATTAATGATCCAATGGGTATATATGATATATATTGATTTTGTAAAATGTGTGCTAAAGTTTAAAACCAATCTCAAGACAAATGGTGGTCTAACTTGCCTTTATATCCACTTTCCTATACCTTTGGCATGATTTTTCCTCCCTATCATCGTAATCAGAAAAAGTTGGGCAATAAAAAGGCAATATTTGCATCAAGGAAACCCATAGTCATATTTCAAGCTAGCACTTTTCCATTCTTGAGTCTTCTTGACATCAGAATTTAATTACTTCCTTAGCAAATATTTATCATCATCTACTAGGTGTTAGCACTGTTTTCTGACTTCAGAAGTATGGTGAGGTTATAATCAGATTTCAGATTTCAGTGGGTAGAAGATAAGATTTGTATGGAAGTACAAGGGTGTGCACAGGTAGGGGAAGTGGCCAAATTTGGTCTTAGAGAAATGAAAGTGTTTTCTCCTGGCTGTTTCCATATTCAAAGAAACTGGAATTAAAGTTTTCCACTTAAATAAAAAGCCAGTGTTTGTGATTTAAAGATAAAACAACGAGTTTCAAAGAATCATTTAAGAGACAGGAAAAGTAAGAGTTACATGATTTCTAGGTTTTAAAGAAAAAACTACCTTAGTTAGATGTAAATTGAAAAACACAACTCAGTGCAGTTGTGTGTGTTTTCCCCCCCCCGGCCTCTATGTGCAGGTGTATCATAGCAGAAAGTTGAATATAACCTTGCTTGGGATTTTCATGGTGGAAAGTATGTGTAAGGGAGTTGAGGGTGGAAGCTAGGCAGTGATTGTAAATGATTCACCACTGACTTAAATTGAGTAAAGAGGAGTAATGACATGACAAGTTTGGTGAGCAATGAAAAAGGGATGGAATGGTTGATGGATTAGCAGTTCGAATGACCTCAAAACGTTGTTAGAATAGAATACAAGAGAGACCTGGAATGATAAAAACATGTGGTAAGAGAGTCGTGGCTGAAACTCCAAATATTCTTATAGTTAATGTGAAGCTGCAGGCTATGACCAAAAAATCGAGTGGCTGAGATGGATATTGGAAAAATATTAGTGAAAATGAGGTCAAGAAACTAGGCAGCCTAGATGTTAGATTGATTATATATGTGAAATTTGATACTTTAGAGAATTATAATAGAAGTAGTTTTGGAACGGAAGACATGAATCAGTTGCTAAAATTTTCCAGGAGTGCGGGGGAGTGACTGGGAATTTGAAAAATGCCTACACAAAGAGGGACAGCAGTTGGTGTAGCCTGATGGCATCCGCTTCAAAGCAGCTGGGCTGATTGAGGGACAAAGATAGATATTCTGGAATCCGCAGTGGGAAGCAAAGAGGATAATGCTTCGAGGTGATCTCATTTGTGGGATGCTGGAGGGAAACCTTTCTCTGTTTGAGAGATCTTCATGGAATGCGGTGACCTCAGAAATAACGAAATTTCAATTAGAGCAAGAAAGCAAGCTGAGAGCATGCTTGGGAAGATGCTGTGGGCATAGGCACATTTTCTGATGACTGAAAGGGCGTTCTTAGGAACTTAATGGCAGTGTTTGCAACATTTGGAGCAGTGAAATATTGGGGTCAGAGTAGTGGGGGAATAAAGAGAGACATTAGGCATAAGTGTTCAGATGATGCTGATGGATGACCTTTGATGAGTGAGTTTTTGAGGAGTCAGTAATAGAAACATGGATGTTTGTTTAATGGGATTATTCCCAGTGGCTTATTATGGTAAAATGGATGTTCAGTATTGGTTATGATCTGTTTCATAGGCCTTGTCTTCCAGGCGATTTAGAGTAGTTGATGGGAGATGGCATGTTAGAATAATCCTTGCCTGGTTCATCTTTCTTTATATTATAGCACCAATTGTGGAGTGCTTGCACCCTTCCGAACCCTTGCCTCATAGCCAACTCTTGTTCTTCAGGACTTATTAATTTAAGGGGATAAGAGTTGTAAAGTAAGGTATGTACACATATAATATCTTAATAAAAAAAAAAGAGAAGAGAAAAAAAGAATAATAAAAGTGGTATTTTTGATAAAATACTTTAAGTCACAATCTAAAAACTGTGGTTTCAAGGCATTGGTATAAAAATAGCTTAGCCTAATGGGAATAATTACCATTTACTACACATAATACCAGTCATAAAATCAGATCAGAAAAGCAGAGACAGAAAAAATTTTTTTTTTCCATTTTTTACCTCAGGGGTCAAATATACCATTTAATCTTATAATATTTTTTCTCTCAACTTTCTGGAATATTATGAAACCTTTATTGTAATATTTATCACAAGGTGATCATACTTTTTATATATACTTGTCTATTTACTGGATGATAAACTTTCCAAAGGCATGAAAGAGTATTCTTCTTTATCTTTGGTTCTATTAGGTCTAGTAATAATTAATGTCGTTTTCTAATACATTTTTAAATCGAATTTATTTAAACAATACAACAAAATTTAATCAACAATATAGTTGCTGTTGTTTTCTACTACTTGTGCCCAACGCTCAGGAAGCATTTTAATCCCTTTGTTATAAAATTCTTGTGATTTTGATGCGAAAAATTCGGTCAATGCATTTTTGAGGCATTCTTCATCATTAATTTTTTTTCCAAGAATAAAGTTTTGCAAAGAACAAAACAAATGATAATCGGAAGGGGCAATATCAGGAAAATATGCAGGTTGAGGGAGAACTTCCCATTCCAACTGGCGCAGTTTTTCAGCAGTGATTCTTGCAGTATGCGGTCGT
Source organism: Pipistrellus kuhlii (assembly GCF_014108245.1). Taxonomy (NCBI): domain Eukaryota; kingdom Metazoa; phylum Chordata; class Mammalia; order Chiroptera; family Vespertilionidae; genus Pipistrellus; species Pipistrellus kuhlii. The sequence goes on from NW_023425515.1 coordinate 13,150,758, forward strand.
GCGTTATCGTGGTGAAGAATTACGCCCTTCAGATTAATCAGCGCAGGTTCTTTTTCTCTTAAAGGTTGGGCTAACCTTTCCAATTGGGCACTATACACTGCACTTGTAATGGTTTGGTTAGATGGTAAAAGTTCATAATGAAGAATTCCTTTAAAATTCCACCAAACACACAACATCACTTTTTTCGCATGCAAGTCAGGTTTTGGCGTGGGCTGTGGAGCCTCATTTTTGTCCAACCATTGAGGCCGCCTTTTCAAATTAACATACAGCACCCATTTTTCATCTCCGGTAACAATTTGCTCTAAAAACGGCAAATGGTTTTGACGAGAGAGGAGCGAACTGCAAATTGTGACTCTTTGATAACGGTTGTTGTCAGTCAACTCATGAGGAACCCATTTTCCAAACTTTTGGACTTTGCCAAGTGCATGCAATTGATTGGAAATTGTTTTTTGTGAACAATTTAAAGCTGTCGCAAGCTCTTGTTGGGTAATTTGAGGATTTTGCACCAAAAGAGCTTGAAGAGCTTCTTGATCAAAATTGGACACACGGCCTTGACTACTCTTGTCATCTAATGAAAAATTTCCCTTGCGAAATTTCTCAAACCAACGCTGGCATTTTCTGGCGCTAATTGCATCTTGACCAAGAGCACTACAGATGTTTTTTGCAGCCTCACTTGCTTTTCTTCCTAATTGGAACTCATAAAGCATGCAGTGCCGAATATGCTCTTCATCCGCCATCTTCTTAGCCCTAGTTTTGCAACAAAAACCAAACCAAACACAAACTTTTTCAAGCAAAACTTGTTAATTGCACTTCACACGTTCTGTAGATACCACGTGTTTGAAGGTTATGTCAATACAAGTCAACGCCAAGCAAGATTTTAAACGAATGTTAAAAAACGACATTACTTATTACTAGACCTGATTCTTGGCATAACTTGGCAGCAGGGTATTATTGTAGTTGAAGTATCCTATATAAAGGCTAATATATAAATTGTCCCCTCGACTGGATGTTGGACTGGTATTTGACCAAAGGGTGGTGCCAGCTGGCCAACTGCTCATAGACCCTCCCCCTGGCCAGCCCAGCCCCATCAGCTCCAATCAGGGCTGGTTGGCCTTACTCCACCCATGCATAATTTCATGCATAGGGCCTAAAAGTATGTTATAATTGAGGTTCTTAACACATTTCCATTTAACTTACTTACCAGATTAATTAGCAGTCTCCATTCTCTCTGTAAAGTATGTTGAAGAATGCCAACAACCTATTGAACTTACTGCTCTACTCAAACATTCTGCCCCCTAAACTACTTAATGTCAGTTGATTCATTCATTTGTTTATGTGCTAGACAGTGTTCCACTTGGGATATAGTAGTAAACAAAAAAGGCAAAAATCTCTTCCTTGTTGGATAATGGCTGGTACTTCATATATATAGCTTTTGGATAAGTTTGGGTGATTTTGGCTACAAGTAATAGAAATCCCAACTAAAAGACGGTTACAGAGTAAATGAGCTGGTTCAAATAAAAAGTACGAAGTTGAACAGGATTTAGGATTGGTTGATCCAATATCTCCAAAATCTATTCACATATCACAAGTATAGTTAGTCTCTTTCACTTAAATATACTGTATCCTTGCACTGACGTGGAATGTCTACCCAACTTTTACTTTGGCTTTTGTGTTCTCATATGCTAACTCTGCACTGGCTATTTTAAATTGAGTAAAATAAAACATTCAGTTCTTCACTCTTACAAACCATATTTCTAGTGCTTGACAGCCACATATGGTTTGTGGTTGCATATTATAGAACACACAGAATCAGTTCCATCATCATAGGAAATTCAGTTGGACATTTCTGCTCTCCCTCCTTGAAATAAAATACTTTTTGAAACTGCATATTCTTTTTTTCTTCGCACTTTTATCTCTCTCATTGTTTAAAGATTTTTTAAATCTTATTATATCACTTTATTTCTTAATTATATATTGCATGTGGGTTCTTCTTTTAAATCATATATACCATGTTTCCCCGAAAATAAGACATCCTCCGAAAATAAGACCTAGTGCATGGAAAAATAAGACATCCCCTGAAAATAAGACCTAGCACAACTTTGGGAGAAAAAATTAATATAAGACACTGTCTTATTTTAGGAAAAACAGGATATATATATATATATATATATATATATATATATATATCTTATATATATCTTATATATATCTTATATATATATATCATATATATATCACATATATATGATTTTAATATATATATTAAAAACATAATATGCTAATTAGACCAGACAGCTGAACGAACTTCCAGATGTCATTCCGGACATCCTTCCCGATGAAGCTGCAGCAGTGGGGGCTGAGACAGAGGCAGTAAGGGGTGATCAGGCAGGCAGGCAGAGTGGTTAGGGACAATAAGGCAGACAGGCAAGTGGTTAGGAGCCAGAGGACTTAGATTGTGAAAGGAATGTCCTCAGGCCTAAACCGGCATTTGACATCCCCCGAAGAGTTCCTGGATTGCCAGAGAGTGCATGCCGGGATGAGGGATCACTCCCTGTCCCATGCATAATTTTCTTGCACCAGGCCTCTAGTGTATGTGTGTATATATATATATATATATATATATATATATATATATATATAAACCTGTACAAGATAGTTCATTTTAAGATCGAGGAAATTCTCTGTGTTGCACTATGACTAATATCTTGTTGCTTTGAATTTGAATATTATTATGAGATTTTAAATTGACATCACATACCCAACATGAAATGCAGAAAGAAGCTTTTTATTAAAAATTGAATCTTTATTTTAGATTTGTTTTAGATTTAGTAAACTTGCAATGATAGTACAGAGAATTTCCATATACACCACATCTGGTTTCCCTATTGCTAATATCTGATATTAGTATGGTAGATTTGCTGCAACCAATTAGACAATATTGATATATGATTATCAACTAAAATTCATACTTTGATTTGTTTTTTACATAATATTTTTTTTCTGTTCCAGTATCCCAGGAAAAAGAACATTGGCTGGTTGCCTTCTTCATGTTCCCCTTCTGGGAATTGAACTTCTAACCCAGGTAAGTGCCCTGACTGGGAATTGAACCCACAACCTTTTGGTATACTGGACAACACTCCAATTAACTGAGCCATATCAGCCAAGGCCAAAATTTCTTTTCAAGCAACCATGTTTGAGTTATTTTTAGCAAACGTTTCCAGGAAAGTGAATGAGTTCATGCCAATATCTATTAAAAAAACACACAAAAAAAACAAAAAAAAACCAACTCAGGATAAATCTAATAATATTCTTGAGTCAAAATTTTCTAAGAGAAAAATGCATATTATTAATCAAATAAGTTCAATAGTAGCTATATTAAATTATCTAGTAGAGTCTCATAATTGGTCCACTGGTCATCATTTCATTCATTTGCTCTTTTTGGGACTGCTTTGGCAGTCACACTTCTAATCTGAAATAGTGTGGTAATGTTTTTATGTACAGAAGTATGAATACAGAAATACGGTATGTGCTTTTAGATAAGTCAGTAATGTAAGGTAATTTTTAATTTTCTTAATTTATCATATTTTTTCATTACCACTGGATATAAAAATACATTCCAAAATATCTATACATAATTATATCTATGTTTTTTATCTAAACTTCATATATTTGCTTAAAATTATTTCCTGAAATAATAGTCAAATGGGTAGACTGAAGAGAAGAGCATACCATCCTCCGGAGGAGTGAGAAAAACAAAGAAAAAGTGGGTCAGAGCTGGACAGGTGATTCTTTTACATTTTAGTTTAATATATTAATATTTTTATTTTACCAATCTCATATTGTTATTTATTTTATCACTAGAGGCCCAGTGCATGAATTCATGCAAGGGTAGGGACCTTGGCCTTGCTGGCAATCAGGGCTGATTTGGGCCATGGGAGGTTGATCTGACAGGGGGAGGGGCCACAAGAGGTTGGATGTGGGAGAGCACTGACAACCAGGGCAAACTCCTGCATTGAGCATCTGTTCCCTGGTGGTCAGTGCACATCATAGCAACCAAATGACTGACAGCCTACTTATAAATTAGGCTGACTTATAAATTATATAAGTCAGCCTACTTTTAGAATGCAGACTTCCCTTTCTTACACTTCTAGAGGAGGAAAGCTGGTATTCCTTTGGTGCCTAATTTGTGCAACTTACTATTTTAGGCAATTATCAACTTTGTCCCATTTAATTCATCTACAAATCTGGGTAGTTTTATTATTTTCATTCTGTAATGAAGAACTAACATTTTAAGAAATTACATAATCTTCCCAGTGTCAGAAAGCTGGTAAGTGAAAAAACTCATGTGCATATTGTGTAATCTTAAATAAAACTCATTATTCTATCTACTGATAAAGCATTTCCCTCCAAGAAACCAAAACATTTCAAAATGATTGGCTTGAATCAGGCTATATTCCTAAAGAATACCCTCAGGGAACATAGTTTCATCTCTGATAGTTCTTCTCTTTTCTAAGTTCATGGAGCAGAGCAGTTAAATTTAGGGTTGGTTGATCTACTAACTCAAATATCTATCACTGTTCCACAGGCCTGGTATTTCAATTATTTATATTTCATATGTCTCACAGCTGTGACAACAATTCAGGTAGGATTCTTCAGCAAACCAAACAGAAGGTTTAAAGGACATAGCAAGAGTTTCCATTGTCATGAAAGTTTAGGTTTTCAAATAGGGACAGCTCCTCTCAGTTCACTGAGTCATGTTTCAACAGGGCTTTAGAATATTGTCTGGTACCAACACTTATCTCCAGAACATGAATCAGAGGGCCTGTGAATAAATCCATAAAGGAGTCAAGGCCACAGTTGTCTTGGGCTGATTGTCTAGAATCCTGGTTAAATGCTTTGCCTAGTTATTCTGTCCTCTTGAGCTGTTTTCAAACTGAGTTCAGACATTTGTCCTAGATGCAAACAACCGCTCCAGCAGAGAAAACGATCATGGTTAAAACATGGGTATGTTTTAATCCTGTTTGCACAATGTTTGATCACTGAAATATGGTTAAAATCAGGGGTTAGGAATATAAGAATATAATTATCTCCACAATTTGAAAAGACAGTAGAGAAATTATTGTTATGAAATGTGTGTGTGTGTGTGTGTGTGTGTGTATGTGTGTGTACAATAGGAGCCCTGCAGAGAGTATCTGCACTTACATAATAACACCCTTTGAGGACTAGATGGTGATTCTGATGATACAGGTAGAAATTGGAGATTATAAACATGAAGATCTATTTAGTAAAACTCTTACTTTTGTTCCAAATTTCAATATATAATTTTCACAGTCCTTTTCACCAAGGAGAAAGAGAACTCATTTAAAATTTAATGTGTTCCATATTTTGGAATTGTACCATTTACATTGTATTGAATTGGCAGTTTGTTGCTATAGAGAGAATAATAAAGAGAACATATTGGGCATATCTACCTATATTATCATGGTTGACTGTTAATTACATCAACTATTATTTGGACATTTATAGGAATGAACAATGATTATGGGGGGAAAGTTCATGATATTTTGGCTTTTTGTTCTAGCACACTAAAAAATTGAGCTGACTCTAGCTGTTGTTGGAATGCTTAGTGAAAAAGTTTTAAAAGTTGGATTGAGATTTAATCTATATGGCAATAGAACTTGGACAAATCCAAGCTCAATCAGACTATAATGTTGAAGCAATTTTTTTTAAAAATATGGTGCACTTTATATAACCCAAGGATATAAAGAAACAAACTATCTATCACTTAATAGTTTTTCAACAAAGGACACAATGTGTGAAGAAAGGACCTAAATGCTTTAGATGTGTTTATCTCTTTTATGGTATATTTCATCTATGAAAAATATAAAATGTGAATTACATAATGGTTCATATTCTTCTCTCTAGTTTTGAGAGATCTTCATTAAACACTTTTATTTTGTTATTATTTATTTATTTATTTATTTATTCATTTATTTCAGAGAGGAAGGAAGAGGGAGAGAGAGATAGAAACATTAATGATGAGAGGGAATCATAGATCAGCTGCTTCCAGCACATTCCTGTTGGGGATCAAGCCTGAAACTCAGGCATGTGCCCTTGACCTTCTGCTTCATGGGTCAGTGCTCAACCATTGAGACACATTGGTTGGGCTTTTATTTTGTTTTTATACAAGAGTCTCTGCTACACATGTTTCATTTTCAATACAAGCCAAGTTGTAATTAAATTGTTTTTAAATACATAGACTCTACAAGATAGCATTTATTAAAATTGCAATGCTATTCTTTTCTTTTCTGCTATCTTTCTCACCACCTCACTAACTCATAAAACCAAAACAACATGCTAACATAGAGTAACATTATATCTAAACCAATTTTCAATCCAAAGCTCTGGCTCTCAAACACAGATAGATATACATTGGAATCATCTGGAACATTTAACAAATGCTCGTGTTTGGGTCCTGCTCTATGTATTTTAAATACATAAAATGGAAAATTTGAGTTTTAAAATAGAATACAGATGTAGTTGAATGTAGTTTAATGAATCAAGGCAAGAGTAACTGATAATTACACATGAAGACCTTCCAGAAGAAAAATATTGTCCTCATTGTGAAAGGGTATGACTCAAGGGCAGAGTTATTACTACTTGAAGAAATAAAATTATAAAAATATAATCTAAATGAGTTCTTTTTGATGCAAGTAGAACAATTAAGATCATCCTTGGAAGAAATGTATTACCTATAAGTAAGAACCAGATAGGAAAGGGGAAAGGCACCTTTTGTTAGATTCACTGCTTATACTAGTAAAAGGAGAATGATCAATTCTCAAATAAATATTTTCAGATATGTACTAGTAAAAGCCACCTAACATGTTTATCCTTCTTAGAATTTTCTTAGAAACACAAGATCTTGACAACTAATGTAAACTGTCAATTACTAAAAAATGGAAAAGGAATATCTGTTTAAAGACTATGGCATGCTTCTGAAAGATACAGTGTTTTTTTGTTTTTTTGTTTTTTGTTTTTTTCTTTCAATGAAAATCTTGATAACACATTCAGAGAGAAGTCAGGTGTAAACTACTAAAGATTTTTCTACATGTGTGGAATGGTTTTACATGATTTTGTTGCTGTACCTTGCTAAAGTGTTGTATAAACACTGGATGAGTTATTCCTATAACTTAATACATGCAAATGCTTAAAGTATTTTCCCTCTCTTAAAACATACCCAAATTATTACACTCAAAATGGTATAGTGTGAAGGATCATGATCTCATTCTTCAGTATTAACAGAAAAAGTCTCCCTAATTTTTTTTATCTTTTAACATCTGGGCAATTATGTGTGTGTGTGTGTGTGTGTGTGTGTGTGTGTGTGTGTGTGTGTGTTGTATTTGATGATGGAGACTTCATTTCATTAAGCAGTTATTTTCTGTGATAGTTTTTACGATAATTCTACCATTTGCATTTTAGGGTAGATATTTTGTTAGCAAAAGTAATGCTAATGGCCCTGGCCAGAGTGGCTAAGTGGTTAGAGCATCAGCCTGCACACTGAAGGGTCACAGGTTCAATTCCAGATCAATTGCAAGTACTTGGGTTACGGGTTATAAGGCTCCTTGCCCCCAGTTGGAGGTCTGGCAAGAGGTAACCAATTGATGTGTCTCTCTTACAAGATGTGATATTTCTCTCTCTCTCTCTCTCTCTCTCTCTCTCTCTCTCTCTCTCTCTCTCTCTCTCTGTCTTCCCTCTCTTACTCCTTTCCACTCTCTCTAAAAAAGCCATGGGAAAAATATACTCAAGTGAGGATTAACAGCAACAACAACAAAATAATGCTAATGCCTCAGTGTCTACTCATACATGACAAAATGATTTAAAAAAATGATAGAATCAGTACATAAAGTGTGTGGGAATTTAGAGTTCCATTATTCATCATTCACTAAAAAGAATGAATATTGAGAGTAAGTAAAGGGTCATTGGCAAAGTGGCCATTTAATCAGAGTTAATAAAATAAAGAAACTACAAATTATTTTGTGTGTCTGGCAGACCTAGGAGAACCTATTCTTAAAGGAATTATCTAAACCTGAAAACTTTTTAAAGTAGTGGATTAAAATAAAAAAATAAAAAAACCTAAAATTTAGGATATAAAGTACAGCAAGATAATTCTAATATTTTAAAACAAAAATAAGATACCTAGTGAACTTTTTAAATATATTAAAATTTGTCTTTTTACCTCATTAATTACATCTCATTTATGAAGTCCTTTTGGTTGATCTACCTTTTGACCCATGTTCAAGCATTATCTATTCTAACTGGGCAAGATAAAGGAATAATTAATATACTGTTTCCTGTTGTACAAACATAATAAACATTTACCTAGCCAGCTATTGAATTAGCTCCTGTCTAGCCCATAAAGCTACTGAGATAACCTGAACACAGATTAGCCCACTTATTTGTGTGTTGTAGATATGGTTTACATAATTGGACAATGTCAAGATTTCAGGACCCAATAACATTTTGGGTCACAGGCACTGTGTCTGACATCAGGCGTACAACAAATGAGATATGGGATAGAGTTCAGAAAGGTTCTTCCCCAACAGGTTCACAATCAAGGGGAGTAAAGAGGACAGTAGGCAAGTAAAATGCAGAATGATGTTGGGAGATTTACACAAGTTATATGGGATCACAGAAAAGAGGCATCTGTCCCAGATTGGAGGGGATGGGGATGGGGCAAAGTAATAGGAAATGTTTTTGTTTTTTTCTTATCCTCACCCAAGGATATTTTTTTCCATTGGTTTTCAGACAGAGTGGAATAGGTGAAAGAGAGAGAGTGAGAAACATCGATGTGAGAGAGACACATCAATTGGTTGCCTCCCGCTGTGCCCTGACTGGATATGGGGATCAACCTGTAACTGAGGTATGTACCCTTGATCGGGAATTGAACCCATAACACTCTGGCCTGTGAGCCGATGCTCTGATCACTGAGAAAAAAGGCCAGGGCACTAGGAAAGGTTCTTGAGGGATATGAGACCAAGTTGGAATCTTAATAAACCTAAAAATATTTAAATAGTGAAGAGATAGCCAGTAGTTTTGGAGAAATAAACATTCAAAGCATGAGACAGTCAGGATGGAAGAAAGGTCTAAAAAAGGTACTGAAATTAGGTAAATGAGTGAAGATTTGAAAGGCAGAATGCATTTAAAGAAATTATAGGCAAGTGGCTGGGACCGGTTGGGCTTAATGGATAGAATGTCGGCTTGGGGACTGAAGGGTCCCAGGTTCTATTCCCAGTGGGGGGTGTGCAGGAGGCAGCTGATCGATGACTCTCTCTCATCGATGTTTCTAACTCTCTGTCTCTCTCCCTTCCTCTCTGTATAAAATCAATAAAAAAATATAAAAAAGAAAAAAAAAAAGAAATTATAGGCAAGTGTGCTATGATAGGATAAACAAATGAAAGCCAAGGAAATTTGTTAAGCATCTATGGAAGGGACAATGATGGTGACTGTGTCAGTCAACTTGATCATATTTGCATTTAGAAAAACAAAATATCTATCTGGTAGCAGATTAGAAATGAAGTGGACAGTTCAGTTAGGAGGGATCTGGTCAGCAGAATTCCAAAGTGATTTCCACTGATCCTGCTGTAATCTCCTGCCTTATTTGGAGGTGACACCTGTGGAATATGATGAAACATTTGTGATGATGTTTTTATTATTTGAGAGGAATTTTGCAGATGTGATTAAATTTCTAAATATTTTGACCTTAGTATAGGTATGCTATCCTTGGTTAGGTTCAGAGTTCTTGGCACTGGAGATTCAAAGTGTGAGAATGATTTAATGAGAAAGACATACTCCCTTGATGGCTTCAAAGATGGAAGGAGCACATGCCAAGGAATGTGGGTGGCTTCTAGTGGCCTCTGGAGGACTGCCAGTAAAGACACAGAGATCTCAGGCCCACAATTGCAAGGAACTGAATCCTGCCCAAACCCTGTGCATCTGGGAGAGGATCCCAACCTCCATCTGAGAATGGAGCCAAGACAACACCCTGGATTTAGTCTTGTGAGCATGCCCATATTCCTGAGGTACAGACTTGTAAAAGATTTGCCGAAACCAGTTTGACTCAGTGGATAGAGTGTCGGTCTGTGGACTGAAAGGTCCCAGGTTCAATTCCGGTCAAGGGCATGTACAATGGCTTGAGGGCACATCCTCGGTGGGAGTTGTGCAGGAGGCAGCTGGTCGGTGTTTCTCTATCATCAATGTTTCTAGCTCTCTATCCCGCTCCCTTGGTCTCTGTGAAAAGTCAATAAAATATATTTTTTTAAAAAAAAATTTAAGTGGGTGCTGTTTTACATTTGCTAAATTTGTGCATTTGTTATGCAACAACAACAAACTAATACAAGGGAGATACATCATTCAAAACAGAGAATCAATTTATATTATAAATTGTACTTTACAAAGCAATTCAGAGTTATACTCAGCTGCAGTTTGTCGATATATTTTGGGCTTTTTCAATAATTTAATTACCTTTAATATTGAGAATGGTCAGTTTTTCACAATCATTTTGGGTGCATCTGCCATTCCCCCCACCGCCCCAAAACTCCTCTCTCTGCACAAATATTTCTCAATATATCACAAATTTGATGGCTGTTTTGTATAAGGACCTGAATTACTTATCGTTATTTTAATTTTTATAATTAAAAGAAGGTATATTTCCCTTGCATAAGAAGATTTTTCTGACATTATGAAGTTACTTTGAAAGGTAATACTCATTTTAAATTTTACTACATAATAAAAACTGACTCTTTAATTTTAAATGGGTACCCATTTTTCCTTTTACACTGTTACCAAACTCATTTTCATTGCAAATATGAGTAAAAAAGAATCAAAGATAGAAAACTACATAATTTGACCTCTAGAGAAAGATTAATTTTCCTAATCTCTGCTTATATTTTACTATTTTCTAAAAATCAGTCAACATTTATTATTACTATGTGGAAGGTATATATCAAATACTCACCATAACAATTTATATAGACTGAAAAGCAATATTAAGTAAAGCTATTTACTGAAAAAATATAAAAATTCTATTAAATAATGGGCTTTTAGACATCTAGTATTTACATTCTATGGAATAATGTTAATATATTTATTGACATATACTGTTATTAACTACTTCTAAATTTATATTACCATACTATTCTAAGATAGCAGGGTATTTAAAAATAAGCTACTTTTGTTTTTCTTACTAAGAAAACCTTTCCCTCCATTTTTTTGTTATTTCTAGATGGTTTCTATTCTGTGCCAAATACTTTCTTCCATTTGGTCATTACCAGCAAGTGAAAATTTTAAAACATGCAGCATTCACTTTGATTTCATGCCAAATAAGGTTTAAGCTCTGAAAATCAGACAGACATTTCATACATGAAAAATAATGTAATTATTAGAATTTATTGTCTAAGGGGGATGTATTAGGCAAGAGATTTGGAGTTAAGTAATAAAAATATTTTTAAAAAACCTTGAAGGGCGATATCGTAAATATATGATTAAGTATCACATTTATTACTCCTCTTTGGAGAAGAATGTGCTTTTAGTTTGTTAGGTTGGTCATATAATTCATCTTATCAATGAGCTGTCACTGTATTTAAACATCTGGAACCCATCACACGGAACAGTTGCCAAGGCTCATAACCAATCAGTGAGCGTTTACTGTAAAGGATAAACATTAAGGATAGGATCCTAGTTTTGTTATAGTAATTATGTGATGGAAAAATCTTCTGTCTCAGATCCTTATATCTTGCTGCCTGCAGAATTGTTATTGCCACTCTCTCAAAACTTTAAACATCATCAATCATTTTATTCAAAATCTCAATTTGTATAGATTTTTTAAAAGTTCTAAATGATTGTCTCAGTGATACCTTCCCATCCCCCCAAAATAATAATATTATGGTAAGAATATTACAACTTTAACCAGAAGTCTTGAGTTTAGAGACTCTGTGTAATAATTAACTTCTAAAATTTTGGCTTCAATACTTCAAGAAACCACTTAAGAGCACAGAGCCTTTTAACTGCTCTCAACGAAATTCCATTCTACTTTTATCTCTGGAGAGGATTTCCCTATAATTCCAGCACTTCAGCCAGATTGTTTGCACACGGCTGAGCAGAAATAACATATACTTTTTACATCAGCATATTTAATATCACAGGTTCTTCAATGTACTGACACAATGTTGGCAGTATTAACAATACAAACCTCATTAGCTTTCCAAAAGATCCATAATTGAAAAGTCAGACTGCTGAGAAATGTCACCTTGTGTGTACTATGCTGAGGGAATAAAGCTTTGCCTCAGTTCTTGAAAGGGCAAATAAAAACTCAATTATAGCCTGTGTTGAATCTATAGGCACCACGTTCCATCAGCCTTAGCATGCTGTTTGGAATTTTCACCTCTGATGAACCATTTTCCCTAAATTTACAAGAACAGTTCACTCTCCATCCTACCTGCTCCTTATGTTCTAGTCAAGATGTAAAGCTACAGGGACTTTCAAGGTAGGTTTGAAAATAGTATGTTTCAGTATCTTAAGGTACCAAGTATAAAATTGTTGTGATTCTAGGAAGAAAAGTGACGTTTTATAGATTTCTTTATTCACTAGAAGTAGAATTCTTGGCATGATCTAGCATTCTAGCTAATTGTTTTGCCAACTCAAGTTACAGATGTTTACAATTTAATTTTATATTTAAATTTTAAAAAATTGTAAAGGAGAAAAATTTCTCTGAACTAAACCTTTCTGGTCCTAATTCTTTTTCCTCGGTCTCTTTCTCTCTCTACATCCCCCTTTTGTTCCCTTGTTTTACCTGGACCCCCAGCTTCTTGAGGCAGGGGGTGAAGTTGGGGAGAAACAAAGGCCTTTGAAATTTAGAAAAATAGACTGAAACACAGAGATTCATGTATGGTCTTCCCACATAAGCTCTGTAGATGCTCCAATTTCAAGAGCTTAAAGCCTAAACCTAAGATGTTATTTTGATTCCATTAGGCGATCCTGGTTCTGAACATGAAGTGGATCTATACTGGGTTGGGACTGAGTCCTCTCATTATTCAGATCCATAATATGTGTAGAGGAGGCCACTGAAATTGTCCATGTGCTATTAACTTCACTTTAGACTGTACCAATCTTGACTCTTCAAAGTCATATCTCCATATTTTTCTCCACTAAGGCTTTTCAAAAGTGTACCCAAGTGCAGGAATGATGACTTAAATGCAGCTTAAGTATTGTGAATCATTTTCTGGCGCTGAATGCCTAAGGGACTTTCTACAAGTAAACCATCACAAGTTATTAGTAGAATGTATGTTTTTTTTTAATGAATTGTACATATAGATGAATTTAAAAAACCCTTGAGTCCAACCATTTTGTGTACAACAAAAAATTCCGGAGTCAGGCTGCCTAGGTTTGCAACCCAGTTCTCCTACTGATTGTTTCTTTGTTTGACTATGAAATATTGGTGCTTTCTTTTCTTCACCTGTAAAAAGGAGGCAAGGACCATTGTTATCTCATGTGTTTGTTCTGAGTATATATGAGTAATTCATCGAAAACAATTTTTTCTTAACTGGGGGTGATTCCCCTGCCTCCTACATTGAGCATGTCTAGAGACAGTTATACTTCTACCTAGAAAAGTGAGGCCAAGGATGCTGCTCCACATTTTACAAGTCACAGGACACCTGGTCACAACAAAGAATCATCCCACCCAACACGTCCACAGAGGCGAGGTTAAGAAACCTTGATGTGAATAGTGCCAGATGCAGAACGAACACTCAAAATGTCTTAAATCTTACTTGAAAAGTATTAAATTTTATTTATTCCCCCTATTTCCACATTCCATCTTTTACTTTGGGAGTTAAATCTGACAGAGCCCACAATTTCTTAAGCACCTGATTTTAGAGTAAAATAATTCCAACTATATGTTTTAAAACTTTGCCCCTGAGAAATGCATTCACAGGACACTTAAAATGGATAGAAGCCTAGTAATGCTATCTCTGGATTCTGTCCCAAGCCCTTGTGTTATATATGCTTCACAACAATGAAAAAGAGAAGCTAAGCATATGTTAGAAAACGTTAATTCGCTTTCTCCATATTAATATACAGGTGCATAAATGAGAAAACTGGGATAGATGAGGATAGAGAGAAATACCTACATACAGTACATTCATCTGGATTACATGGAAAAAATGGCTAAAAACATATGCATCCTTCCTGATTGATACTTTATGTTTTAGATGAGCTATTATATCAGTTAGGCTTCCTGACTGCACGTGATAGAAACAGACTTTAGTCTGAGCAGAAAGGAGCCTATCAAAAGGCTATGGGATGGGAATAAAAAAAGGCAGAAGCCAGGAAGGAGAGGAGGGAGGAAGACAGCAAGGCTCTCAAGATAGAAGCTGCCTGGTTGGATGTCCCTCCTGGTCCTGGCACCCTGGACAAGGCCTTCTGAGGACATGTGTGACCACAGCTGCTGTATCCTCAATGGCACGGGTCATCTTCGGTTGTGCTGTCAAGTTGATAAATGTCCTTCTAGGTCAAATGCACAAGGCACAGCCGCCTGAGACAAGAAGACAGAGTATCTGGCCATTAGGGTTCCAGAATAGATGAGAGAAAATTATACAACTTATACAGTGCAGACTTTTACTAGATAAGTTAGGCCCTCCAAGAAAAGCCAGTCTACATGCTTGGGTTTCAAGATGGTTACAGTGCTCCTTTGGGGAATATCATTCAGTATCCAGCGATGGCCAATTCATGGTAGGCGTCCCTGGAGAAGAGACGGCTTTTTCCAAGACCGTATGGGGGAGTTGTGGCCCGCATTGGTTACATTTTTAAATGAAATGTTTTCTATATGAGCAATTTTTTTTGTTACCTTTTAGTCTGTAAACATGGGCCAACATATTCAAAACAGAAAAGGCCCTAGAGTCTTTGTTACCTAGGAGTTTCACATTTGGAAAACGGTTGATAGAGTTTGGCTAACCCCTCAAAGACGTGAGTCTGCACAGGCTGCTGACTGGAAGGAATAAAAGCAGAGCCCATAAAGACAACTCTAAAATGGTCTTTTCCTTCTCCACATAATCTCAGTTTACAAAGCCTACATAAAAACTTTTCACTAACTATAAAGTTTATACAGTGCCTTGCTAACTGATGTATTATCATTTAGACAATATACTCATAAACCATTTAAAAAATATATTTTATTGATTTTTTACAGAAAGGAAGAGAGAGGGACAGAGAGTAAGAAACATCAATGAGAGAGAGTCATCAATCAGCTGCCTCTTGCACACCCCCTACTAAGGATGTGCCCACAACCAAGATACATGCCCTTGACCGGAATCGAACCTGGACCTTTCAGTCCGCAGGCTGACGCTCTATCCAATGAGCCAAACCGGTTTCGGCTCATAAACCATTTTTAAGTCATTTGTAGTCTCTGTGACTATAGACAAGGGTATACATGTCTTTCATGATTAGTCTCACAGGTAATGTTAACAAGACCTTTACACAAGCTTTTGTTGAATTTGGCCAGAGTAACCAAAGGCGAGTATTTCGATTGTAGCTTTCAAAGGGCAATTTTCCTGGGTAGGTGATTGCCAATTCCTCTTAGAAAAAAAGTAACTGAATTGAAGTTTTGTCCACTTGGAATTGAGGAGAAAGATTTGTTTGGCCAAGCTACTAGTATGTCTAGTTTTTAGATTTTTTTCATTTCGGGTTTAGAAAATTTCCTAACAGCAGGAAGCATCCTATACATATTATTAGTATAATGCTTATATTTTTGCAAGCTATCACTGGCTCTCCATAATGAATTAGACATTTTAGCAATTATATTCTCTTGACATTTGACTACTTTTCTTAATCAGATCGATTGCTTGAACTATTTTCTATTTTCTTGTCTAGTCATCCCAGCATCTGATAAACCAAATTATTTTCCTGTTGCTGCTTTTGTTTCCTGGCCATGACAATTTGCTTCTTTGTGAATCTGGCATTTGTTAATAGTTAAATCTAGTTGCAGGCTTTAATCTCTGAAATTCCTTTACCACTTGATTAAGGATCACTAGAGGAGAGCAGGTTGCCTCCGCTAGCAACAAAGGATGCTAATAACCTGGAACTTTTACTATCTCCACGTCAGGGGTCCGGACCTAGTGAAATAATGTGAATTAATGTGAATTAAATAGTATTCAGTAAGTACTATTTCATCCCACCAGAGCCATAGCAAGACACACATATTTTTATGGTTCTATTCGGTGGCACATTTGTTGTTGCTGCTGTTTTAATTAAAACTCTGAGTTTATAGAATCTTTGAAGGTCCCAGCTTTGTGTAGGACTCTCAAATTTAGATGCCCATCATCTGAGGACCCAAGAGATAGTCACTAATTTCTCCCAAATTCAAGGTTCCCTATTATAGTGTTTGCCCTCAGGACAATAATAGCTTCTCATTTCCTTACCACTATGGCTTCAGCTCCTAGGTGTGTGTGTGTGTGTGTGTGTGTGTGTGTGTGTGTTTTCTTAATATGAATGTCTGATGGGTACTAGAAAATTCAGGCTAGTTTGCTCTTTATGTTCAGGGAGAAAAGTTAACTTAATATCAACTATTACATCTCATTACATTTGATCCATAAGTTTATCATATAAGATCTCATTTTTTGACTACTTGATCTATCCTGCACTTAGATGTTTAGGTGAGCCAAAGTTGCCTGCTGCTAAAGCATTCATAGCACTTTATTTAGGTGTTATCTCTAGTTATTATTTTTCAGCTGGATGATGTTACACATTTTTTATTAGTGCATAAAAGATTATCTGTTGGATGTCTACTGTGGATTTCCCCCAAATTTATTATATGGTCGTTTAGTGCTTCTTTCCTTTGTATTTTATCTTGTCTGATATTAAGATTTTGACTCGATACATTTTTGTTTTAATTATCTGCTTCCATTTCCCATTTCTTTAGTTTTTAATCTCTTTGTGTTGGATTGTTTTAGGAGAGTCCCTGTATAAAATGGGAATGTTTTCATCTTAAGTAAGTTTGGCCTATTTATAGTTTTTAAAATCAAGGTATGTTTCATTTTAGTTTTTTTCACACACACATATGTATATATACACATATACATACATATATATATGTAATTATTTTACTTATGTAGTTTTTCAAACAATCTCATTAGATTGTTATTGACCTTTTTGTTTACTTATAGTTTTTGCTGTGTGTGAGGGTGTGTGTGCACACACACAGTGTTTGTATATTTATTTATTTTTCTGACGTGTACCTTTAAAACCCAGAATTGTTCCAGGTTTTGTGGGACATAAAGCTTATACAATTTTGGAGGAACTTTAAAAAAGTGTAGAAAGTAATGAAACAAAATTAATCAGTCAAGTAAAAATTTCTTTAGAACTAGGAAAAGAATCACAATAAAATGTGTAAGTAATCTGTGCAAGAGAGGTCTTCCATCTTTTATTTTTATCATTGTTTTTAATTTATTGATTGATTATGGTGTTACATATGTGTCCTTATTCCCCCATTACATCCCATCCCCCCTTATGTTCTCTCTGTTGCCGATGAGGCCTTCCATCTTAAGCTTCTTTAATTTCATAGTCAATACACCAGAGTTTATTACTTATCTTTTAACAGTTATTTTTATATTGTAATAAATATACAAAACTTAAAAATAGTTTAGCCGTTAAAACTATTTTTAACTATACAGTCAATGGCATTAAATACATTCACATTGTTGTGCAACCATCCCTACTGCACATCTCTAGAATTTTTTTTTATCTTCCCAAAGTGAAATTTCATACTCACTAAACAGTCATTCTCCATTTCCCCCTCCTCTTCAGCCCTTGACAGTCCCATACTTCTTTCTGTCTCTATGAACTTGACTATTGTAAGCACCTCATATGAATTGACAAATCATAGTATTTGTCCTTTTATGACTAGCTTATTTCACTTAGCATACTGTCATAGACGCTCATCCATGTTGTAGGCTGTGTCATAACTTTCTTTCCTTTCAAGGCTGAAGAATTATCTTGTGAATAACAGACCAATTCCTTCTATATTTCATGCAGCATTAGCGTTTGTTGATTCCCTCCCATAAATAATGATATTATTATACATTGATTCTCTCTCTTCTCTTCCTCTTTTCCACCACTTTAGTTGGTTATACTACTTACCTTTGATTTTATAATTTATTATCTAGTTGAAAAGAAATGATCTCTTCAGATTCTTAGCTTTAACATGAAAAAACTTGTATAATTTACATTATTTCTTTCTCATTCCTATTTTTACTGAATACTATTATTCATAGCATTTGAGCTCTGTCAGGCCTACAATATTTTATTTTTCTGTAAGCATAATTACTTGATTTAATACTGTGTATTATCCATTTAGTATTACTTTTCAGTGCACATATTGGCTGACTAAAAATAATTCTCAAGTAGTTTCTACAGGAAAGCTTACTAAGAACAATGTTCCTGAGTTACTAAATGCTCACGAGTTCATTGCCTTTATATGCGCACATATGTTGCCTTTGTGTACATTTTTTCCCCATAAGTTATCTGAAACATTGTTCCATTGTTTCCTATAGCTTTGGATACTGAATAAACATGAGGTCAACCTGGTTTTTCCTCTTATAGAAATCTTGATTCTCTATTTTTAGTCTGATTATAAGAAACTCTCCTAATGAGTTCTGTTTATTTACTTTGGAACTATTCTTTGTGATTCATTTGTAATTCTTTCAATTTCATTTTACCTTTTTTTTCTGTTACATCATCTTACTTATTTTTCTCCTGGTAAATAAATTATGCACATTTGAATCCTCTTTGAGGTACATATTAATTGCTTTTTCTGTGATTCTTTATCATTTTTAATTTTCATCTCTTTTTTTTTATTATTGTGTCATTTTTGTTTGGGCTCCTTTTAATCCACTTTATTCTGGCTAGTGTAAGGTTTTTTTTTCTTCTTTTTCCCCCCCTTGAATGTATATTTGTAGAAATTGTAATAAAGAAAAGGGGTAGGACCATATTGCAAGGCAAGGAACTATTTCCCTACTACCCCTGAGTTGTTTATGCAAATGAGTATCCTTGCCCATTTCCACCTTCCTCTCCCCTTAGCCTGATCAACTGAGATTGACAGCTGTGGGGTTGCTCAGAATTTAATTTCTCTGATCTCCACCAGCTTTACCAACAGACAGCTCCCTGCTTGGCTTCTCCTTGAAATTAACTCAAGTACAGAGACTTTTCAAAGTACTAGCTTTATATCCTAGATACATCTACCTCTTCTTTAGACAATATACACTTAAGGAATTTTAATAAAATATATGTCCCTGTAGGCACCCTGTTTTGGTATCTTCCCATATTATTATTGTTTACCTTCAGTGTTAGTTTATTTGCTTTGCTCTAGAATTTCATCAATTATTTTTATGATAAGTAGCTAATAAAGAAAACATATGTGGTAACAGTTCCCAACAGTTTTAAATAGATGTCTATTATGGAGATGCTTCAACATATACAAATTATAACTGTATAAAGTTCTCCAGTGTACCAATCTCTCAACTGCCACCTTTATCAAATTATGACTGACATTATTTGACCTGTATCCACTCCAACCCCATATTGTTTTAAAATAAATTCTAGACATCACATCACATTATATTATCTGTGTATATTTTAGTATGTGTCTCTTAAAGACAAGGGCTCTTTTTAACATATTATATAAGCAATTAGTAATTTCCTATTTCTTCAAATATCCAATAAAAAAATTTTCATTATTTTATAACCATCATATTTTTTGAAGGATGCTGAAATTACTCTCTAAATTATGACTATACATTAGATCTATATCCCTTTAAAATTTTATCTTAGAGTATAAGGTACATGTATTAAAGTGCATAAGACACCAGTATACATCTTGTTAAATAACTAAAAATGCATATACCTGTATAGTTATCATTAAGATCAATATATATAACACTTCCAGCATCAAACAGGGGTCCCACCTGCCCTTTTCCCTGTCAATGTCCCCCTACCACTAATTAAATTCTGATATTTATGATCATGACTTACTTTTGAGTGCACTTACATTTTATACAAATGAATATATGTGGCATGATACTATTTTGTATGAATATTTTTACTCAACATTATATCTGGTTCATCCATTATAGAAATCTCTTTCTCGGCTCGTGTGGAAAGAGTTCCAATTCAGAGTTTGGGTTCTGGAGAAGGGTTGCACACAAATGAAGAGACTTGAGACTTGAAGAAATTCAATTTGGCGATATGTGGGGCCAGGCGGTAGTCCAACTCTAGTGGAAGAACTACTACTGCTAGGCCCTGCCATCCCCTTTTATTAAGGCTTCGGGGAAAACATCTTAGGCAACATAAACAGAAATTTACAGGTAGCCCTTAAGCAGGAAATAACAGAAACTTACAGGGGACAAACAAGGTGGAGGCTGCTTCAGCTAACAATATCTCAACTAAAGATTAGAACAATTAAGGTTGTTGACCAGCCTTCATGGCTTCCTGTCAACATCCTTTTTAGTAAAACTGATTTGTTTTCCAGCAATCCATGTTATTGAGTCCATTTTATTTCTTGTCATTGCTTACTATTCTATCATACGAGTATGCCAATATTTATTTACTCTTTTGATATTAAAGTATTGGTTTGTTTCCAGCTTTAGGTGACTATAAGCTCTTGAAACTTTGTTAAAGTAGGATCTATTAAGCAGTTTACTTTCAGGTTCAAACTAGTTTTAGAAAAATTTTGGCTTTGTGCTACTGTGAATTTTCCCTTTTTATGGCCTCAATTTATTCCTTTTAATTTATACCATCTAAATTGTTCTTTTAAAAAGCTTTTCAAAAGTATTCTTATTAACATATTTAGATGTTCTGTGTTGGAAGAGTTTTTTTTTTACTCATTAGTCCATTGTATTGTCTGATAATTATTTTTATTAGTGTAAGCATTCAACAATTAAGGCTTTTAAAAATAAATTGCTCTAAGATAAAAAATCTGTTTTTTCTCATGTAAAATTGTTTTTGATAAATACTTTTGTTAGCAAAATTTTCTTAGCTTTTGAAAAGTAGTCAAAACCTAGATGAAATGTCAAAATTATAGACCAACAGATTCTACTTTAAGAAAATAAAAATAATAGCTATATGTTAATATCTTCTATTTCTAAGCAGAATAACATTGCTACAGAATGGTATTACATATATTTCAAAATCTAACTATCAAAATTTCAGAATTATTTCTAAAATAATATTTTAATTCAGTTGATAGTTTGGGTTAAAGATGCTAACCTAATTTTAACATTCACCTGTGAAATTATTTGCTTTATTGAACAAAAATGAAATCAACCAAAGTGGTTATTTTTGGCATTTAATGGTTGGTCAGTACTTTTTAACTCCCTTGTCATTGAATAATTGGAAGTGCTCACATCCAAATTTTGATAAGTTTCAATAGTTCATGACTATTTGAGGGAACTTGGAATTGAGCATACCCACATAAATCTAGGTATTGAAGGAGAACCCATGTGTAAGCTAGAGTGGTTTCCTTTCCACAGACTCAGAATTATATAGGTTTAGCTTCCATTCAAAAAGCTCCATATTAAGACACATCAAAGTAAAGCAGAACACTTTGACCTGATTCTGTCAGCACAGCCTCAATGGCACCTTAGCATTTGCATTTGCAACAGAAAAACATATTGAGAAATACTTAAATTCCTATTTGTTTCATGTCCTAAATACTTGAGAATAAGAGAGAATAAGTATTTTTTAGACTGAACCAACCATATAATAATATTGAAATTCTACTGTGTTGTGGTATTGTAGTTAAATCTCTTGGTGATCAAGTTATATATATTCTTGAAAGATACACATTTTAGATTTTTGAGGGGATGCAATTGTTTGGCAGTCCTTCATAATTGGGAACTAGAATATGTTTCCCCTTCTCCCAATGACTTCCCATTTTCACCTCTGTCTTTCAATTCAAGACACTCTCCAAAACCAATCCTGTTTGTCTAGAAAAATAGTTAACATTAGAATTTTTGAATTGAATTTATTGGGGTAACATTGGGAAAATAACTAACACTTATAGACTATAAAAAATAAATTGTGTTGAAGTAATTTTAAATGTTCTATTTCTTTAATTTTCACAACATTGCTGAAAAGTTGAATGAGCCATTTTATGTAGATTTTGTTAATTTAGGAGACTTGCCTAAAGTCATGTAACTACTAAGCAACAAAGGCCACCCTGGTTTTCTCATCCAATCTCAGTGCATATTTCAGCTCTGCACACAACTCCCCACATAAAAATTAGGCATTTTCATGGGAATCACTTTAAGTACCTTGTATCCCAAATAATCCTCCATTCTATAAGTCCCCCTTCAATCAGGCTTCTTGAAAGTTTACAACTTTCAACTTTCAAGATATAACTTTTATTATAATAATCCAGGAGTTTTTATTGAGCATCTATTTATGTTCTCAGCACTCTATTATGAACATGGCAGACATACTAAGCTTCAGTTTCTGTCTTCTAGGAAATTACAGTTTGTTTCACTAAGATAATATAAATATCAAAATGTTATAATACTAATAATCAGTGAATTATAATACCTAGATCAGTGCCAAGCACTGAATATCTATAATAATAAAAGCATAATATGCTAATTAGACTGGATAACCAAATGACCTTTCAGATATTATTCCAGATGTTCTTCTGGACGAAGCCACTGTAGCATGGGTCAAAGCAGAGGCAGTTAGGGGTTATTAGGCAAGCAAGTGAGCAGGTCTAATTAGCCATTCAACCAAAGAGTAATATGCTAATGATATACTAAGGCTAATGATATGCTCAGCTTCTCACTATGATGTGCCACCAGGGGGCAGACACTTTGACAGGTAGGTTAGCTTGCTGCTGGGGTCCAACTAATCTAGACTGAGTGAGATGGGCCGGACACACCCTGAGGCCCTTCCATGGTCCCTTTTTTGTTGGTCCCATTCATCCCTGGTCCTGATCGTGCACCAGTGTGGTCCCTCAATCTGGTCTGCACCCTCTTGCAATCTGGGCTGAGGCCCCCTCCACCCTCCAAGTAGCAAATTTTGTGCACTGGGCTCTAGTATAAGCATATACATTACACAAGTGATTTTTCAAGGCAAGAAAGCATCTGATGGGGGTAACTGTGAAGGAACAAATATAGACAATAAGATATAAATGGAAAAATAGAAAAAAAGTAAAATGCTAAATCCAGATCCCCAAAGAGCACGCATACAGAGATCAGGCATATTTGGGGTAATTAATTATTCCAGGCAGGGTTTTATAGCCAAAGTGAAGAGAACCCAAACCACTTTGAAACCTGATATATCAAATATTAACATAAACTTTGAGCTATTTACAAATTTTAGAACAATTTCTACAAAAAATAGTATATTCTTACAGGCATGAAAACAACCATCAGCCCAATCCATTTATAAACATGAACGTAACATCTTTGAAATACAAGGATACTAGAAGAGAATGAAGGTGTGAAAAAAGGAAGAAAAATTTGCAATCATCTGAAAAAAGAGCAGATTAGAAATCACTGAACTATTATTTTAATTAAAATTGACACATATTGTATTTATGAGCTTAGATAGATTGGAAACTATACTAAATTGCATTGTGGGACTGTCAAAATGACATTTGGTTTGAGTACATACTGAAGTTTTTATAAAAACTATTCATTGCTCTCATCTCTCAATATGGGTTTAATCATTCTTAATCAATTATCTGTCAACAAATATGAGTCTCTATTTTTAGAGATTGATGCTGAGTTTATACAAACCTTACCTGACTACCGTGATAGAGTGGGCATCCTTTGCAGGATATTGCTACACCAGCTATACCTTTAGCTAAAATGTACTGAGCATACTAGCATTCTCAACAACAGGCAGATAAAGAAATAGAGTCACATTATACACAAGGTCTTGTGACCAGTAAGTTATGGATGAGAATCTGAGCCCAGGGGGTCTGCAGGCTCTAGAGTGGGTGCTCTAAGCCTTTAATCAGGGCTTGTATATATCTACTGCTTATGATGCAAGGTTGTCAAGATTCAGCTTCTGCAAATGTATTTTGTCTTCTTGGTAGACTTCTCATGACATGGGTGCAACTCTAGATAAAGGCTAGAATGACTAAATCCTGAGCAATAGCAGAAAAAGGAGAAAGACAGTCTACTAAAAAGTATATAGGCCCTAGGAGCAGTAAGCAACCTGTCTATTGAGGGCTGCTCAGCTAAGATAACAAAAAGGACACTAACCAGACCAGAGAGGATGGCTAACATTGATGTCAATAAAACAGTGAGTCAGAACACCATACCCCTATATTGATTGTATTATATATATATAATAGTTAAAATTAGATAAATATTTGGACTCTATTTTATTTGAAATAGAGAGTCCGAAAGATTTCTAAACTGTAACATGACCTATGAGATCTGAATTTTAGGTAATGAGGTATATATTAATCAGGACTCCCATAGCTAAAAAGAAAATTAAATTCAGGCTAGCTTTAGCAAAATGGGAAGCGTATTGTTTCATATACCAGAAGGAGTTGGAAAAATTTATCCACGGTTGTATCTACATGCTCAAACAATATTCTGACATTTTTCCAACTTTCCTAATTGCTCCCAAGACTGACTGTCAGTTGCCAGACTTTAGTCTAATGTCCAACCATGAACTAATGTCTATGGCCTCGGGGAGCTGGAAGGTTGGGTTGGCCAGAACCCAGAGCCAGTTACCTTGGAACATGAGTAGCTTTGTCAAAGTTCCAATTCTTCAGTGTTCTATAGAAATATTATCATTTCCCCCGTGCCTGGACAAAAAATACTTTGGAGAACACTGCTCTATAAGATAAAGTAGCATAGGATGAGAAATAGGCCACGTATGTCCTATTATTCCCATAATGATGCCAGTAAAAAGAACCTCTATGTGTCTTAAAGTCATGGGTGTATAAAATGAGCATCCTAACTGTTATGCTGCTATCTGAGTTAGGTCGATAATACAATAAATTCATTATAAAGGTGGCTTCTATACACTCAGATGGGGGAGGAGAGACAGGAAAGTGGGTAAAGAGGCTGGAGATAGGACCTGAGTCTCCTGCTCTGCTGCGCCCCATCCCCCTTCCTCCACCCCTCTTCCCTACTTGAGATATTTTATTTCTATTTTGTACGTAATCTTTGCATGAGGTCAGGGGTCAGTGGCTAAAAGAAACTTTTAAAATGCCACTTTTAGAACAGTTCTAGACAAAGGCTCCTCATTGTATGCAGTCTGCACTATAGAAACTCGGAAATATTCTTTCCTTGAAAAACACAAGCTGAAGATGAGATGAACCCTATGCATTATAGCCCCTATTATGCATAGTGCATGGAGTAAAGAAATACACTGGGGCTGAATATTCAATGTAATTTATGTGCAGTAGCTTCCATTTTAAGGACACGGACTTAACTAAAGCTCAGAAGTCAACCTGTCATCTTCCCCAGTCACCGGAGCCCGAGCAGGGCATGTCACATACTAGTTGGGGACCATCTGGCAAAAGTCCAGTGAGAAAAAATTGCATGCCAGGTTCACGCTCGGTTGCCTAAAGTTTGAAAACAAATTTCTCTGAATAAAAAAAAAAAAAAAATGTTTTTGAGGGGGAAAAAAAAAATCTCTTAAGAAGATAATCAACACAGCCTTCAGAAGAACTTCTAGCTGTTAAGCATCTCATCGCAGAATCACACAAAGATGATTTTAAAAGCCAAGTTTTGAAGTGAGATGTACGATTCTGGGCCTTCAACAGATTCTGACAAGATTTCACACACTGTCAGCGAGGTTCTTTTCTCTTGCCTCGCTTCCCTGTGGTGGGAGAGGGGACTGAGCCAATGCCCCAACCTTCTTACACTGGGGAAGCCACTTTGACCCAATTCCAGAAGCCCAGGGCTGTCCTTAATTAGCATTGTAATTTATATGGCACAATTATGCAAATTGGGTACATAAACAAAATTACCCTTTCAGGTTGGCTTTGCTACCAGAGAAATGCAAAGATAGTTAAAGAGGAGACTAAAGAAATAGAACACATTTGCTTGAATGTGATGCACCATTTCTTAATTTATCCGTTCTTTTGTTTTAGTCTTTCACCTTGTACTTGGGGGTTTTAAAACTCTTCGTTTCTCCTATTTTGTTATTTCTCCTTTTCATGCTGTCTTTCTTCCTTTATCTACGCTTGGCTCTTTTCCTTGAGAAATTTTCCATCTCATTAATTCTGCTGCTGCGATTCATAACTCTTGAGGCCATGTCTTTGTTTTTGATATGACGACTATCTTGACTGTGTATAGTTTGTTTCCTTTTTTTGTTCTCCCAGACTCTCGCCTTTCCCCTGGCATCCCTTTTCATTTTACTCCATTTTTCTGTTACTTGGACTTTATTTTATATCTGTATGGTGCTCCTTAACCATATCTAGTAAACGCCCTCAGGATCGCATCACTTTTACTAAGCATGGCAAATAACAGGGGGTGGAAGATAGGAAATTTAAGATATTAAGCCCAGTTCAATGGAACTGGAAGCCAATGGCTGGAGGCAAGAGACACTATTCAAGTAGTTATTAACCACCAGGTAATCAATCAACAACTCAGCGTAACAAAGATAATTTTCCAACACTGGGTGATATTCCAAATGAGCCAGCCCCTTAAAGAGTTTAATGAACTTTAATATGGTACAGAAGATCAGAAAATATAAAATATTTAAAACTAGTAGAAAATATAACCTAGGCAAGAATAGTGACTATTGGTGCTTGACAATATATGGAAACTAAGTGTTAAGGGAATTTGTTGTAAAGGTGCTTGAACAGAATTGTTCATTTCTTTATCTGCCCAGAACCATGGCTCCCAAGGGGAAATATGCCTTCTCCTTCTATAGCCCTCTGGCTATAGCAACAGCAGCCAAATTAAAATATAACCCAAGGGATAATAGATCCAACTTGGGCAAATCAGAGCACCCTCCCTCTGGCTCTAACTTTTTTCCACCTTGAATAACAATCATTTGCTTCCTGTATAGATTTTTAATCCCCATATAAATTTTGACCCCCACCTATCTCTCACTAAGCTCTAGCCCCCCCCCCCCCCCCCCCCCCCGGCTAATTTATAGTCTCAGGTCCTTACTTTGGCATCTTTCATGCCTTATTACTGGATTGGTCTTGATTTTTCAATGGATATTTTCTTCTTGTCATTCGAATCTCTTATATCTCCATCTAATGTTGACCTCCATTCCATCATTCACTAAATAGATTACCTGGTTTTAATTTAACACTATTGAAAATTGATCTATTATATTTATTTATTTTGTATATGTACTTGCCTATCAGATATTTATGTATTACTTTGATTTGACCAAATCCACTCTCTTACACAAGATGAAGTGGGGAAAATATATTACTGAAAGAGTATTTTTAACATAGTAGATGAAAGTAGATTTAAAAAGGCTGAATATTTTGTTTTTCTGACAAAATCTAGATGTGGGTTTGAGAGAAAAATTAGATTATGAGTACTTTATTTTCTGTTTGTATCAGAATTGTAGTGTTTGTGTAATTTTGTGACTTCTAATCCTGCAATTACCCGGTAAAAATGTAATGAAAAAGATCTGATTTAAATATGCACAAAAACCTAAAATTGTAAAAACTATTCTTAAAATATTTATGGGCCATGTAGGAAAACTTGAATACATGGAGAGACATAGTATATATAAGAAAGTCAAATATTATAAATTAGTCATTTTAAGTCATCTATAATACATATGGCTAAAATAAAAGAAAGTTTTGGTGGGTTGTTGGATATTATTTTAATATTCTATACAATGTCTATTTGCTAGTATTTCATCAAGTGCATTGGAATTATCTTCTTAAACATTGATTATACTCTATGTATTTTTTTTTCATTTTATACTATAGTTTTTCTCATTTCTATTTTGCTTGTTACTCTTTACAGTAAATTAAATAAATTTTTTCCTTTAAAAAAGATTATTCTGTGATTCATTTATTGATTTTACTTTTCTCTAATTCAATAAAATTTTGTTGCTTTCCTCTCAGTGTTTCCTTGATTTATTGTAATTCACTTAAGTTCTTCAGGTAAAGACTTGACTCATTTACATTTCTTTTTATTGTAGTAAATACTAAAGCCCATGAATTTGTCTCTGACTATTAGTGATATTCCTGTGTTGAAATTTGGTGCTATAATGTTAGTAGATTTCTAAATTGTCTATGATTATGGTCTTATTCTCCAATTTGTCCTAACAATTATTTAGGCAAATGATCTGTGCGTCTAATATTGCTTTTGTTTTATTATTGGTTTTTATTATTTCAGAGGTAATCTATGTAGTATTTATTTTTTAGTATTGTTAAATTGTGACCAGATATGATTTCTGAAATTTCTGTTATCATTATCTTTGCCTGATACTGATATATTTTGGTAAATAAACAGATGCATGAAAACAAATGTATAGTGTCTGTTTGTAGGGCACAAATCTTCATAGACAAGAATTTTAACTTTGACTTCTATTTTCTCGACTTTAATTATTTAAATTATCTGATTCTCCAATGATTTTGAAGTTATACATCATGTTTAAATTTTTTATTATTATAGATTTCCTCCTAAAATGTCTACATACATTCCTTACACTTTATACTTTTATTATCAAAGCCAAGAATGAAGCTCTTTAGTTGGATCCTTCCAGTTAAGAAGGATATCCTGTTACATCTTTCCTTCTACATTTCTTCCACTCCTCAACTGTAGAGAGCCACCTGAGAAGGCACTTTGACATTTTTTTAATTCTTATCAGCTGAGCCCAAGGGCACTGGCAGAATCTTGTTATCAGTACTGATTTCTTATCTTTATCCATGTGCTTGGAATGAGGAACAAATAGGACCTTGACTTACCCAGATCTTGACAGGCTAAATCTTGTACCAAAAACTGAGGAATTTACCAAATCTTGATGAATAGGATCTGGGCACACCCAAAACTCCTTTTGACCTTAAAATCCCCTTTGGAAACCAATAAATATACTGTGTTGTCTGTGGTGAGTGTGACTGTCTCTCCATCAGAGAAATGGCACACACCTAGCACCCAGCTTTATGAATCTATTTCTGCCTTTTATCTCTTTCTTTCTCTAATTTCTTCATCCCCAGCTCCTCCACTTAGGGACTTATTGTTTTTCCGTGCAGGACGCAGAAAACAGAGAAAATGCCCATCGCACTCACTACATCCACATTCTCTTTCTAATTGTGGTCAATTGTAATCTATATTTTAATATCTATTTTGTCGTTGTTTAATCTTTTTAAAAAACAACATTCAAGTGCTTTATTTGGCCAATGGTTTTCACATTTGCATTTAGTTTTCTAAGCATATCGCCAATGATTGTACAAATTTACTTTTATGTTTGTTCACTGCTATGTTCCTGTCCCTGCACAATGCCTGGCACATAATATGCTTTCAGAAATTCTAGTTAGGAAACCAAAGCAGTAAAACAGGAGAGTATTCTAACTACTGCTTCTACAATGTGTGCATGCTACTATAAACATGTTACTCCCCAAATTATGGTAAATCCATAGAGTAGATTTCACCTTGCTAGCCCCATCTCTGCCATGGTCACATATATACATCCAAATCCATAGTAATGGGAATGAACTCTTAACTATTTCCTATATGCAAATACACTTGAAATGGGAGATGCCATTAGTTATTTTAATAGATTCACCTATAAGTAACACTAAATGCTGGTCTCAAACTTGGTTGTTCATTGCAATCACATTGGGAGACTTTTCAAGGATCTTAATGACCTATCTACTCACCAGACCAATCAAATGCAAATCTGCTGGCATCAGTATTTTATGAAGCTTGTCATGTGACTACAGAGTGCATCCAAGAATAGCACATAGGAGAGACCATGGAATCTGAGCCCTTAGTCTAGTTATGGCTGTGGATATAATGAAACATGAGATAAAGCTTTTCTGGATAATTACAAATTGATTCAGGAAACAGAGCCTTCAGAGTTGGATAACCACATCAAATTGATTGAAAAAACACTTATATCATTGACATAACTGCTCTTTATCATTTTTTACCTGCAGGTGAATGAAGTGTGCAGCTCTGTTTTGGGGTGAGAGTAAGGTTTTTAAGAGTTGGTCTGATAGTTCAGTTAAAACCAACATGGAAAAATATATCATAATCCAATTTTTCAAAATTAAGACTTTGCTTTAAAAATTCAGTCTGTGCTTTCTTACACAAGAAAGGCTGAAATTCTAGTTTAATATTGAGATCCTACATTTTTTTCTTTTTGCATATTACTAACTTTATGTTTCCTGATTTTATGGAGCCTCAGACATGTGAGTTCAGAATATGGATCATATCATTTTATTTTGAAAGATACCTGAAAATAGTCAAGAACCTAATTTCAGGCAAACTTTAAGTGGCATTATAGAATATGCATTTGCACACTATTAATAAATTAGAAAAAGCATTCAAGCTATATTTAACATAATTTTACAATAAAGAGAGTCAACTATCTCTTTTAAATAGAATAACCTTCATTCAATTGCTACTTTTTTAAATTTAAAATTTGTTTGATAGCATCAATTAATTATTATAATTTATTCCAGCCTTATTGTGGTATAACTGACAATTAACATTATCTATATTGTATATATTTAAATTGTGCAATGTGAAGATTTGATATATAAATACTTTGTGAAATGATAAACACTTATCCACTATCAGGCTAATTAATACATCCAGTAAAATATTTATCTACCTTTTTTTGGCATGTGTGATGAATCACAAAATCTATATTTAAAAATTGTTCAAATATACAGTATTATTAACTACTAGAGGCCCAGTGCACAAAATCTGTACACTGGAGGTGGTGTCCCTCAGCCCAGCCTGCACCCTCTTCAACCTGGGACCTCTTGAGGGATGTCTGACTGTCCGTTTAGGCCTGATTCAGGTAGGATCGGGCCTAAATGGGCAGTCAGACATCCCTTTCACAGTCTAGGACTGCTGGCTCCCAACTGCTCTCCTGTCTGCCTTCCTGATTGCCCTTAACTGCTTCTGCTCGCCAGCCAGATTACCCCCTAACCACTCCCCTGCCACCCTGATTGATGCATAACTGCTCCCCTGCCAGCCTGTTTGCCCCTAACTGCCTCCCCTCTAGTTCTGGTAACCCCTGACTTCCCTTATCTGCAGGCTTGGTCACCTCTAACTGCCCTCCCTTACAGGTCTGGTACCCCCAAACTGCTCTTCCCTATAGGCCTGGGTCCCACCCTCCTCCACCAACTACCCTTGCCTGCAGGCCCAGTCTCCCCCAATTTCCCTCCTCTGTTGGCTTGGTCACCCCTAACTGCCCTCCCCTGCAGGCTTGATCACCTCCAACTGCTCTCCCTTGCAGGCCTGCTCCCTCCCAACTGCCCTTCCCTGTGGGCCTGAGCACCCACAACTGCCCTCCCTTGCAGTCCTGGCCCCTCCCAACTCTCCTCCCCTCCTGGCCATCTTGTGGTGGCCATCTTGTGTCCACATGAGAGCAGTCATTTTTTTGCCACATGGGGGCAGCCATCTTGTGTGTTGGAGTGATGGTCAATTTGCATATTATTCTTTTATTAGATAGGATTAGATAGGATAGAGGCATGGTGCATGGGTGGGGGCGAGCTGGTTTGCCCTGAAGGGTGTCCCAGATCAGGGTAGGGGTTCCTTTGGGGTGTGGGGCAGCCTGGATGAGGGGCCTGTAGTAGTTTGCAACTGGTCACTCCCTTCCCCCCCAGTGACCCAAGTGGAGGCCTTGGTATCTAGGATTTATTTATCTTCTATAATTGAAAGTTTGTAGCTTTAAGTGTAGGCCTGGACAGTTCAGGGCAGGTGGAAAGCTTGGCTTTTTCCATTGCCAGGGAAACCCAAGCCTCCAGCTTTCTCTGTGGCCTCAGCCATCTTGGTTAGGTTAATTTGCACAATTGCTCCTGATTGGCTGGTGGGCGTGGCTTGTGGGTATAGCAAGGTATGGTCACTTTGCATATTACTCTTTTATTAGATAGGATAGTCAGCATATTTTATGTCAGAATCAATTACATTAGTGGTTAACATACTGGGATGTCTTATGAAAGAGATAATTTCTCTGGGAAAAGTGAACTAAATTATGTCATATGTTGAAACTTTTTATTTTGGGCCTCCTGTGTGCTGAACAGTAAATTTTCATTATATTGTTTGTGTTGCTGTTTCCAAGTTGTTAAAATATGCCCAATGCACTTGTCAGACACATAGCCTTTGTTGTATTTTAAGATTATCTTTCTTTGCAATAGAATCTGAATTTCCCAAGATACATAGCTTGATTGAAAGTTCCAAGCAGAATATAGAATCCTTGGACTTTCATCTTAGAAACAAATGATCAAAAAGATAATGTGAGTTGGGTGTCTTTTATAGTGATTTTCACATAGTCCAGTGGTTCTCAGACTGGACTTGGACCAGCAGCATTAGTGTCTACTGGGAATTTCAGAAATGCAATTCCCAGTCTCTACCCAGGCCTCCCGAATCAGAAACTCTGAGTTCTGCATTTTAATAAGCCCTCTGAGTGATTCTGTTACACTCTATAGTTTGATCATCACACACAATGCAAAATATAGCTGATGTATCAAAATCATACACTTGAAAGCTATATAGTCTTCTTTACCAATGTCACCCAATAGACTTAATTTAAAAAATTTGATGGTCTCTGACATGGCTGAAGTACAAAAAAAAAAAAAAAAAAAAAAAAAAGTAATAGAATAAACACAAAACAGTAAAACCAATGGTTCTATTGGTATCATTGCCTTTTGTTTTATTTTGTTTAGAAAATTTTTTTTCTAAAACATAGCACTTACCCTGGAAGTTCATTTTAATCTATAGTAGAATTGATCAGGGTACCTATCATTCTATTATATTTTTCCATTACTTATCAAAGACTTATGATTGCTTTTCCTCATCTTTCATTATACACTTAAGTGATCATTAATCCTTATATCATTATATTCACTTTCACAAATTCTTATAAGCAACAAAGTGGCAGATTTCATGTGTGTTTTACTTACCTCACTGAGATAATCCTACCTAATAAAGAGGGAATTTGCAAATTGATCACCACACCATAACAAGATGGCTGCACCCACAGCAGAGGCAGGGATTCTGAAACACAATATGGCTGTGCCCACAGCAGAGGCCAAATTCCCAAAATGAGCCTTAATGAGCAATAACCAGGGACTTGAGGCTGTGTGGTGCTGGGCCGGGGAAGGGGGCCTAAAGCTGCACCCCTGCCTGGTGGGGCTTGTCAGGGGGCCTTAGACCATACCCCTACCCTGGCACTGGGCCAAGGGACCTGAGGCTGTGCCTCCCACCCAACAGGGCTTGACAGGGACCTCAAGGTATGCTCCCTGCCCCGGCCTGGGTAAGGGGACCTCAGGCTGCACACCCAAACCAGAGACCTCAGGCTATGTCCCCCGACCTGGCACTGGGCTGGGTGACCTGAGACCATGCCCCCAACTTAGCGGGGATTGATGAGGGTGGGGCCGGCCAGGTCTGGATCTAGCCCAATGTGGATGAGACTGGCCAAGTCTGGGTCTTGTGTGATTTCAAGGTGCACATGGTTGGGCAAGATTTGACTCTGGTTTCCATGGTGTGCCCCAGACTCTGACAGGAGGAAGATTTTCATATACATTTTATTATTTTTCTTTCATCTCTGATACTTCTATTATACAGAAAGGGAAACAAGCAATATTAAAATATTTCCTCTAATTAACTCCCTTTTAATGTGCATGAATTTTGTGCACCAGGTCACTAGTCTGTAATAATAAAACTGTAATATGCTAATTAGATCAGATGTCTTTCTGGATGACCTTCCAGATGAAGCTGGGCCTGTGAGGGAAACCTGGGTCCAGGGTGCCTACTGGTGGCAGGAGGGAAGCCCAGGTTCTGAGAGCCAGAGGGAAGTTGTCATTGGCAGCTGGGAGAAGGAAGGCCTACTCTTGAATGAATTTCATGCATCAGACTTCTAGTGTTACTATAATGATATCACTTACATGTTACATAATTAGATCTAATATTTCTCTAATGAGATACATCATGTAATTTGGAATCAGCTTCCCTATCATGGATAGCAAAGGACACTATTCTAAATTTTCCAAGACAATTTGGTCATTTCATGCAAGTTATTTTCTCCTTCTTTCTTTAAAATTCTAGTTGTTTCTGGATGGATATTAACATTCCCAATAACTCAAAAGATTAAGAATGTCAGCTGTCTTTGTCACAAAACATAGTGCATAACAATCATTTGCTGGGAGAATAAAGAGTCGCTCAGTTAACAAAAAACAAAACAAAAAACAGTTAACTGAGAATATAGACTAGATTGCTCTAACATCCTTGCCTTTGTATATTTACTGTGTATATTAAATTTTTATGATGTTATTGTTTAAGAAAGAACCCTTTTTTATATGAAGAATTTATTTATTAAGCAAGAGCTACATGCATGCTGAAGAATGTAGTAGTCATTTTTTTCAGTACCTTCTTATGTATGTTCAATAAATAGGAGGTAAAAATAAGTACATATGTATATATGAGGTTTGCTTCATTGGTTGGTTATTCACTCACATAAAAATACCTACATGCATTGTTAATATAGACAAATGAATACACAAGAGACATACGTAGAAAAAGTGAACTGCATGGAGGCATAGCCACAAGTTTACATACAATGCTATTCTCACCTCTCTGCTGGCTATAAATACATAAACTGTATTTATCTAAACTGTATTTGCTTGTTAATGAAACCAGAGCATGCAGCATTTCACGAAAGCGTGGTGAATTAATGGCTAAGATTACCTCACCACCCTACAATCTTCTGCGTCTGCACAGAAGAGGAAATGAAGGGAGACAAACTGAACCTGTATGCTCAGGGACTCCCTTGATTCTGCCTGTCACCGTCTTAAGCTGGTTCAAGGCCTCGGGGGAGTCTGTCTGGCTGTTCTAACCTTCCTCAGCCAGCCAGACGGTAACGGCTCACTGCTTTTATTCATTATCCTGAATGTAATGCACTAAATTTAACAAGGAACACACTCAGCGGGAATTTATTGGCCTTTTGCAGCATGATTGCAAGGTAGACTATGGATATGGATTCCAATTATTGTTGACACCCAGATAAGAAGAATAAAGCCTATATATAATTATTAATCAAAGTTGGTATTTTAGGAAGATTAAAATACATACATACATGAATGCACATCTTTGTACTCCTATTGTGTAACCAGGTTGAAAGAACTCTTCCTGGTTGCTCAATAGGAGTATTCCAATTAAACATGTCAATAATAAAATAGTAACATTTTCCACATTGAAAAAGCTGTCTGAAGATGTATAGCAGAGAGAAGGTTAACAAATTCCAAACCTAGACTTGTGTGTAATATGGAAATGGATGGTCAAATAAGCAGTAAACTTTAAATAAGGATTTAAGATTTTAATTAAAAAAGAATTCATTTATTATTGTTATTCTAGATAGTAACTATAGCTCTATTAAAATGTGGTAAGGCAGAGTGATTGTGAAAAAAATACAAGGTTATCCTTTCATACCTATATCACTGGAGTTACCTGATATGAAAATTAAATATTATGGGCATATGGATATTTACTAGTATGGTGAATCTTGAAGTCCCTGATGTAAAACCATGGAAAGAACTAGAATTTTTACTGACTATGGGTAAGGATTTATTATTTTTGTTTTATTCATAAAGGCCATAGAAAGGCAATAAATGTAAAGGCACAGATGAGAGAGAACAAAATTTTATATACTGGACTGCATATGAATAAAAAAAGATTGAAAAGTATAACTATTCCCATGATTAACCCAAATGAATAACTTAAATTGAAATAAGAAGCCATATGCATCACTGGTAAATGCTTGAACCCTCAAGTCTTGAGCCACTAAATCAATCTCTTAGTCTATTGCTTTGCCTGTAAATAGTGATAATTATAGTAGCTACCTCTATATTATATACTTCAAAGGTGCTAAGAAACTAGATCTTAAATGTTCTCACCACGCACAAAAAATCATAATTATGGAACATGATGGAGATGTTAGTTAGTGCTAAGGTGGGGCACATACCTGGATTGTGGGTTCCATTCCCAGTAGAGGGTGGTAATTATATAACAATACATAAATGTATCAAATCAACATGTTGTACACCTTTAGCTTGCACAATTTTAGGTGTCAATTATAGCTCAATAAAATAATTCTGATAAATTATTTAATATAGTTCTGGACACAAAGTAAACTCTCAATCTAGCAAATATTCATATTGCATATTATTTTATCTAATCAGTGTTGAAAATCATTAAACTGGAAAACAAATACCTTCATAATCTTTCTTTACACCTATATATGCTTCAATATACATTTGAGCTTAAGTATTCTAATTGGAAACAGAACATTTTATTCCTGTATTGATTAGTTTGGATTTGAGAGTGCTAATTTTATGGCAAAGTCCTGTTTTGTAATTGTGTGAGGTTAAACAAAGTGCATTTCTGTTATTCAGCATGCTAATATATAACATTGGTCTAATGATACCTGCCTTTGAGGTTGTAGTATAACACTGGAGAAAACATATACATGTGTATATGTCTATTAAACTCAGCACATGGCATGGTATCATCCAAATATGTAAATCGTTTTTATTAGGGATCTGTGGATGAACCCTAGTATTTAGTCATCACTGAAATTCCACTTGGTAGTTTTTATCGTATTATGAAATGAAAGATGGAACATGATAATTGGCCTTTTGAAGACCACAAAATTAATAGCAAGAACCTAAGATCAGTGATCATAAGTCAATGTTCTTTCTATTGCAGTAAACTCCCTCAATCAATGACAAAATGTGTGTGTGTGTGTGTGTGTGTGTTGTTGTGTGTGTGTGTGTGTGTGTGTGTGTGTGTGTGTGTGAAAGCCATGTACTCCTGATAGTTCTTGCACAGTTTGGGTTTTAGACAGAGAGTGGATAAGTGAAAATCATCTATGTTGTGACATAAATTTTACTGTCTTTTCCTAAGAATGTTTCAGTAGGCTTATTTACTTGAGGCCTTAATTGGAATACTGAGACAAAATTAAGTTCAGAAGAAAGAAGTACTTATATCTCAATATCGCCTACTCACATTTTGAGATCAGTCTTCATAAGGCAAATAAATAAGAAAGCAGTTTAGTAACACAAAGTCCATTAACCTACAAGGAATCCAGCATGACAATGAAATGATTATTTAAACTGAAAACTATCACCAACACTACCAATGAAAGACATATATATTATATAATTGAATTCTGTCACTACTCCAGAATATAGATTTATTCCATAATATTATATATATGATTTAGATGTAAAACAGTTCCTATAACTTACAGGTAAAGTCATAGTCTTCTGAATCAGAGAAACATGACCTATGTATGACTTTCAAAAATTAAAGAAGTGCCGAAACCAGTTTGGCTCAGTGGATAGAGCATTGACCTGCAGACTGAAGGGTCCCAGGTTCGATTCTGGTCAGGGGCATTGCATGTGCCTGGTTTGTGGGCACATCCCCAGTGGGGGGTGTGCAGAAGGTGGCTGATCAATGATTCTCTCTCACTGATGTTTTTAACTGTCTATCCCTCTTTCTTCCTCTAAGTAAAAAATAGATAAAAATATAAGTTAAAAATTTATGGAAGAAGAAATGAAATCAAATAATACTTTAAGTCATGAATAAATGCTTACATTGAAAACATTTCATTCATTCAGTCATTCATTCACTCAATCACTCATTCAATAATGAAATATCAATTCCCTCCTCTCGGCCAGTTGGGAGCTAGCACTGAGGATACAGCATTGAATCAGATAAACATGGTCACTGTCCACATAATAATAGAGAAATATATGTAACAATCATATAATTACAATTTTAATGAGGACATTGACTGCAATGGAAGCTTAAATGAGGATTTAAATATGCTCTTAGGTAAGGGGCAGAAGGATCTTATTTGAAAATAATGTCACATATGCCAACTGATTGAGTTTTCACATTGACCCACTGAGATCAGTACTGCTACCATCATTCCATTTACAGATTAAGAACCTCAGGTGGCCTAGCCAGTGTGGCTCAGTTGGTTAGGTGTTGTCCAGTGCACAGAAGAGTGGTGGGTTTGATCCTCAGTAGAGGGCGTGCAGGAGGCAGCTGGTCAATGTTTCTCTGACTCTCTCCCTCTCTCTTCCCCTCTCTCTAAATAACAATAAAAGTATTTTAAAAAGAGACTGAGGAAAAAGGCACTAAATATCTTAACAATTCATACAGCCAGCAAGGAGTAGAGCCAAGATTTATACCCAGGCCATCTGGTTTTAGACTGCTCTTCACTACTGCGCTTCAGAGTTCATGTGCATTTGTGAGAGGATGATGAAGACACACTGCTGGTAGAAGGAAAAGCTTGTTGGAAGGACATGGGATAGAGACATACTTGATGCTCTACACCAGAATGGCACTGTCCAATAGAAATGTGAGCCACATATGTAATTTTAAAATTTCTAGTAGTCATATAACAGAAAAGTAAAAAGAAACAGGTGGTTAAAGTACTCTGGAAAGATGATTTGGCACTTTCTTATTATATGAAATATGCCAATACCATATGACCCAGCAATTGGATTCAAGTATTTACCCTAGATAAATGAAACCATATGTTCACAAAAAACCTGTACTGGTATCATTGTGGCAGTTTTATTCATAATAGCAAACACTAGAACCAACCCAGGCATCTTTCAATGGGTGGAGAGCTAAACAAAGTGTGGTACAACCACATCATGGAATGCTATTTAGCAAGAAAAAGGAATAAACTACTGATATATGCAATGACTTGGAACAATCTTCAGAGAATTGTGCTAAGGGAGGAAAGCCAATTCCTAAAGGGCACACCCTGTGTGATTCCATTTCCCTAACATTCTTGACATTACAAAATTATATAAATGGAGAACAGATTAGTGGTTGCTAGAGATTAGTGCCAAGGAGGGATGGAGCATAAGAATGGGAAGATGTTGTTATAAAAATTTAATACAAGAGATCTTTGTGGTGAAACAGCTGTTGTGAATGTGACATATACCTACATATATGATAGAACTTCATAGAACTAAACACACACACACACACACACACCCACACACACGATTACAATTAAAACTTGGGAAATCTGGTAGAAATATTGTGATAGTAGATTTGCAAGATATTACCATTGGACAAAACTGGATAAAGGGAACACAGGATTTCTTTTTCTTATAGCTGCATGAAAATATATAATTATCGCAACATAAAAATGCTAGAAGAAAATATATTAAGTTTATTTTATTTTAGTTAAGCAAATATATCTAACATATCAAAAAAATAAAAACTATTGAGATTTTTACCTTTTTTTTTCATACTGTCCATATGAAAAAAAAAATCACATTCCAAATTTTCAATAGCCATATATGGCTGGTGGGTATCATTTTGGGCAGCACAGGTAGGGAA
This sequence comes from Pipistrellus kuhlii, assembly GCF_014108245.1. NCBI lineage: Eukaryota > Metazoa > Chordata > Mammalia > Chiroptera > Vespertilionidae > Pipistrellus > Pipistrellus kuhlii. The sequence goes on from NW_023425515.1 coordinate 13,190,336, forward strand.
ATCAAAGACAGGAAGTGAAGACATAGGTTTAAGAGTAGGCAAGAGTCAGGTTGCAGAGATAGAGAACATGTGTAAAAAAAAAAAAAGTGCAGTCTTTTCAATGACCCACCAAGCCCAATTTAGGGCTATTTCCCACTGCTTTCTCCCTCCTGCATCTCCTCAGCCACACCTTCTGGTCCTGGAAAATGCCAAGCATGTCCAACCTCAGGAACCTTGCCCTTGCTGTTTTCTCTGCCTGGAACCCTCCCCCCAGAATATCTCTCTGACATGCTCTCACACTTAGAATTGCCTCTGCTCAGATGTCTGTCAAAAGGTTTTCCTGCCCAACCTGCATTGCTCAGTGGTCGGGTGTCAACCTATGAATCAGGAGGTCATGGTTCAATTCACAGTCTGGGCACATGCCTGGGTTGTAGGCTCAATCCCCAGTGTGGGGTGTGCAGGAGGCAGCCAATCATTGATTCTCTCTCATCATTGCTATTTTTCTCTCTCTCTCTCCCTTTCCTTTTCTCTCTGAAATAAATAAAAATACTCTTAGAAAGTTCTTTCCTGATCTACTCATATAAAAGAGCAAATTCCAGTCTTGAATACACTCTGTCACCCACCCATTTCTGACAAGATAGTTTTATTTATCTTTTGTTTCTATGTTTATGAATTTATTTGCATTATGTTATGAAATTCGCTTTTCTATCCAGCAAATTCATTTAGAAATTCTGAAAAGTGGTGTCCATTATTTCTGGAAGTGCTGTCAGAACCCCCTGATTCCTCTGGGACTTCATGACCTATCACCTTTTCAGAGAAGCATTTTACAACCACTCTAACCAGGATTTCTTTCTCCCATGATTTCCATTACTGTACTAGATATGTACCTTAATTCAATACCTACTTATATAAAGATACTTGGGAACTGTTCTCACTCCAGGAATGCAGAAACTGTCTTCTCCTCTTTCAGTTTCTAACACAGTGCTTTGTACTTCCTAGTTGGACTCAGATAAATATTGATGAACTGAATGAAATATGTCTCTTTTTTAATAATATATGCATACTTCTGATTTAGAAGAGTTAGTAGACAAGCATTGTTTAAGATAGCCCTCAAACAGAAAGGCAGAAGAAAGTAATATTTATTAAACTTCTGTAATACATTAACAATTTTTCATGTGATCTCATTTGGTACCCATGCTCTATGGAGTGTTATTATTAACTCTGAATCTATGAGGAAATAGAAGCTCAGAAAGAATCTGTAACTTTTACACGATCTAATAGCTGATAAATGTCAGCACTCTCCCTTGTCTGCCCGACCCTCATGTCCAATGTATTATTTCACCCTTTATGGTAGTGGTCAAATGATTCAGAATAGATATAGCTCTGGAGACAAGTGTTATGAGGTATATACTTTCCAAATTTACCCAAAGTTTCTGGGACCCAAAGGAGGGCATGAAAAATTAATAACTATCTAGAGACATGCATCCAAAATATGTTAAGCTTCTAAAACTATATTTTATTTAAATAAAGGAATAGGAGTGTTCTTATCCAAGAGAAGACCAAATGACTCTGCATGATAAGGAATTAGACTTACCCCAAAAAGATAGGTCTGGTCTTTCTACTGGGTTCTTAGGAGGCAACCTCTAAACGCTTGGAATTTCTCAACTCCTAGGAGTGTCTGTTATTCATAGTGAACCCTTTGGGTAACCTGGTAAATTAATCAATGTTGCCTCTGTAATGTGGCATCAATAAAATGCCAGGTGCTGAAGCTCACATGCATTTCCTCTGTTGACAATACTCCATGTGTAGTGAGTGATACACATCAATACTAGAGGGGAATACATCCTGAAGACAATGGAGGTCACCCATTAGGTACTTTTCTGGACTCTGCACTTTGTCTCTTCCTTTGGCTGAGTTTGGGTGTCATTTCCCTGCAATAACTGAAACTGTAAGTATAGTAATCTATAGTTCTGTGAGTCTTTCTAGTGAATTATCAAACCTGAGGGTAGATTTGAGAAGCACTGAACTTGAAGTTTGGTGTCAGAAGGGTGTTTTGTTTTTGTTTTTGTTTTTGTTTTTGTTTTTAAATATATTTTATTGATTTTTTACAGAGAGGAGGAGAAAGGGATAGAGAGCTAGAAACGTCGATGAGAGAAACATCGACCAGCTGCCTCTTGCACACCCCCTACCGGGGATGTGACCGCAACCAATGGACATGCCCTTGACAGAATCAAACCTGGGACCTTTCAGTCCATAGACCGACGCTCTACCACTGAGACAAACCGGTTTTGGCAGAAGGGTGCTTTTGTATATACTCTTTAATTCTGTAAGCTGGACCCTAACTCCTTGTAAGTTGGGCTCAAAAATCTTGGACAATTTTAATGGTCTATAAGACTATATATTTCACTATGTGCAGATGTACAGTAATAATAAAATCATTTTAGTCATTCTTAAAAATGTATTTTAAAATATTAAAAATTTGTGGGTATGAGGATGCATGAAAATTGACTGCAAACATTCAAAGTATATAGGCATATTTGGTATTGTTCCAGGGACAAAATTTGGATCAAATAAGAACAATCTTTCTAAAAATTAGAGCTAGTCAAATATGTCATTATGAAAGTAGTAAGTGCTCCATCTTTGAAAATGTTAAATCCTAGTGTAGAATGATGTAAGCCAGATGTATTGCTAAGGGATTCCAGTGTCAGAGGAGAAGTGGGTAATTTTTAAGATACTGTATCTCCAAACTATTTCTTAAAAATAGCAACCAATAAAGCCTGGCTTATGGTCTTTATTTCTTTAAAATAGCAAGTAATAAAGCCAAGTTATGGTCTCTATTTCTTTAAAATAGCAAGTAATAAAGCCAAGTTTACATGTCTATATTTTTACTTTGGGGGCAAACACATTTGGAAGAATAGAAGTATAAAAATCCACATTTTATATTGTAGATTTATGTAATTTTCTGAAAAAGAAATTCAATCCCTTATAGGGAATGAGAAGAGATTCAAGGGACCTTAAAACTTGAAGAGAGTTCATAAAGGTAATGTTGTCCTCAAGTCTAAGAAAGTTATTTTCCAAAGGTTTCAAAATGGAAAATGGATTTAATGATATGTTATTGAATAATTGGAGTATTTTATCCATGATACCATAGTTTTAAACTAAAAGCCTCCATTCGCATAGAAAATGAACTATAAAATTATGTATCTCTAATAAATATATAATGAATATATCCCTTCATATCTAGAAAGGAATATATTATCATAATGAGCTAACTATAAATAAAAAACAAAACAATTCTCTAGTTTTTTTAAATAAGAGGAATAAAAAAACATGAATGAAAATCTGTGAACACTCACATACTTTTATTTTCATTCTCAAGAATGCACACATATTCTGTTTTTAAAAGACAATTAACATTTCATATCATGTATTTATGTCTTTGTTTCATCTATGCATTTCAGAATAGTGACAGAAATGCACCATCTCATTGGAGTAGGCTGGAATGGTTCAGGTGTTTCACCACAAGACAAGTTCTGATGCTTTCCATTGGTATTCTCTTACATGGGTCACCACAACACAATATTATTAAAATACTACTCATTCTTTTCTGAAAATAACCCAGGGATATTCTGGATTGGAGGTTGATATAGAACTTCGTATTTGTTCAAAGCCACTTTCTCTGGAATTTCTCTATATTTTAATTCAATTTTAGATACATGACTGGAATAGTTCATTCACCTATTCACTAGGGTACTGGGGCTCAAACTTGCTCAGTTAGTGCAATCACTGAAAATTAAGGTGCTCCTTTTAAAATATCATGAAATAATGGCACATTAAATTCTTACATGAAGTATTTTATTCCCAGGTTATGCTATTATAATACATACAGTTGACCCTTGAACAACACAGGTCTGAACTACATGGGTCAATTTTATGTGTGCATTATTTTCAATAAATACACCATTGGCCTTGTGTACCCCTGGGTTTTGGGTTTTTAATTTGTGGATTCAACAAATCATGGGTCAAAAACTGTGTTTTCCATCTGCAATTGGGAGCCTGAAGATGTGAAAGGCTGACTGTATGTATTGTTCTGTGTTGTATTATATAAGGAACTTTAGCATCTGCAGATTAGGGGGCGTATGGAGTCTTGAATAACCCATGGAAACCGAGGGGTGACTATAGTTAAATTTTTAGGGAGTCAAAAATTATACATGGAGTTTTGACTGTTCAGGAGTCAGCACCTCTAGCCTCAAGGATCAACTGTACTTATAAAAGCAAAACATATTCCTACTCAGCCAGAATAAAGACAGGCATTCTGTGTTGTTTTTTTTTAATGGGGTGTACATCATACCATTTATGAAAGAATTTTGTTAATATAATGAAAGAATCTGAAAGAAACTTTGCAGTCAAGTTCTCTCTTTACAGGAAATACAAGTAGAGAAACACATGGCTAATCACATGACAGGGAGGCAAAGAACAAAATCCAGAATGACAAAGACACTAAAGAACAACTGACTCGGTTTCATCAACAAACTGCAAAGAACAAATAAATAAAATAAAATAAAATAAAATAAAATAAAATAAAATAAAATAAAATAAAATAAAATAAAATAAAAATGAAACCTATAGCTTCAAAGGAACTTTAGATATATGCCAAAATATGCCAATCAAATGCTATATGTGGCCTATTTTTAAATTCTCATTCAAGAAAATTGACTGTAGAAAAATGACACAATTAGGAATATTTATACATTTATGGATATTTGATATTAGAGAACTATAAGAATAATGCTACTATGCTTTAAAAAACAGTACTCTACCTTTAGAGATACATACTGAAATATTTATAGATGCATGCATTTTATATGTTGCTTGGGCTTGCTTCAAAATAATTCAGGAATTTAGGAATGTGTGACTTGTGGGTATGAATGAAATCAGATTTGCCATATGTAAGAGAAGTTGAATAGAAGTTGAATAGAAGTTGAATACATTGTAAGGAAAGGAAATAACTATCTCAAAGTAATATCCGCACCCCCATGTTCATTGCATCATTATCTACAAAGCCAAGATTTGCATATAACTTAAGAGTTGGTCTTTGGATCAATGGATAAAGAAAATGTGATACACATACTCACACAATGAAATACTATTCAGCCATAAAAGACAGGAAAATCTTGTCATTTGTGACATTCATAAACCTTGAGGGCCATATGATAAGTAAACCGAATTTTTAGGAACAAATTGTAGGTGGCTGCCAGGGTTATGGGGAAAATAAGTGATGGTGGTAAAAAGGTGCAAAGTATCAGTTATAAGATGAATAAATTTTGGAAATATAATGTACAATATGGTGACTGTAGTTAACAATACTGTATTGTTCACCCTAAAGTTTCTAAGAAAGTAGATTTAAAATTTTTCAACCTCAAAAAAAAAGTAACTAAACTATTTGAGGTGATGAATGTATCAACTAACCTTCTTGTTGTAATCTCTCAATATATTACACAATGTTATATGTCAAATACATGTTAATATAGCTGGGGGTATATGTAAATTATCCTCCCCCAAAAAAGTTGAATAGTTTAAATTCTATGTGTGATGAGTACACAGAGGTTCTTTATGCTATTCTCTAATTTGCATATGTTTGGAATTTTCTGCAATAAATGTTTATAAAAAGAAATTGATTATATAAAATACTAGTGGATTGGTGTATGAAATTCATGCAAAGGGGATGGGGTTGTCCCTCAACCCGGCCTGCACTCTCTCCAATCTGGAACCCCTTGGAAGATGTCTGATTGCTGGTTTAGGCCCTATCCCACTGACGGCCAGGCCTAAATCGACATTTGGATATCCCTCTCACAATCTGAGACCACTGGCTCCTAACTGCTCACCTGCCTCATTGCCCCTAACCACTTCTGCTTGCCAGCCTGATCTCCCCCTATCCACTCCCCTGCTGGCCTGTTTGCCCACAACTGTCCTCCCTTGCTGCAACCTGCCTCTTCTGCTGGGACCCACCTTTTCCAAGTAAAATGGCAGAGACACCTGGACTGGCCTCCTCTGCACCACACAGAGTTGCAGGACCCATAGGCCTTACCATGCGGAGCAGCCACCAGGCCCCACCTCTACTGTGCATGTGGCTATCTTGTGGTGGTTATCTTATGGCAGCCATCTTGTGACTACATTACACCAGGTATCACAAATGGGTGTGATGCCACCTAGGCTTTTATTATATAGGATATTTTCCTTACTATTAGCAAAATCAGAAAACCAAAAGAAAACAGCAAAAAATGATCCAGAAGAATTGATTGAAACAGGAAATTCAGTAATTGGGTGTTGAGGGGGGAATTGTGACCAGAGTTTGGGATGCAGTTTTCCACTTTAAAAAGTGTACTCTTCTAGAAAAGAGAGCCCTTAAGAAACAGAGCAGGATAACTGCTATAAAACCAGCATATTTGAATTACGTGCCAGGAGAAGTACAGAGAAAAAGATTAATATTAAATAGAAGGTTAAAAGGAATACCTTACCTTATTTCAAAGACCAAAGTCTGAGTCAGACATTTTATAGAAGTACAACTGTATAGATAGAGGGAAATGAGCAGAAGCGATTAGGAGGTAACTTAAAAAAGCAATTTTATAGTATTTAAATCACAGAAATTAGTACTTTTCCTTCTAATATATAGTAGTTAGACCTTAGCTGTGTATTAATCACCTTCAAGGTCCATATATATTTTTTCACTAATTTATTTCAGAAGGGATGTCCATTTTGGTGCCGGGTTACTCTAATCATTGTCTATATTTTGTTATTTCATTCCTGTTGTCCAACTGGGACTGTTTATGGCCAAACAATATAAGACATCCATATTACTAATTCAATCTGACTGTTTGCCTCAAAATTTGAGTGAAACCTTTACCTTTTTGTTGGCCCATTCCTGGTCTTGAACTTGTCAGAGTGTATCTGTTTTGATTTATAGTCAAAATGAACTCATTATTCCATCAATAATTGAACTATGCTCCTAGGATGCATTCCATTTAACACTGAAGGGAAATAACACAGCTTGACCCCTGTGAAGTGTTGTGAAGAGCTGCAGTCAAGTGGAGCTTCTTTTATCCTGGCTGGAGCATGTGGTTGCTATCTTAACCTTGAGCTGGGCAGAGTCATGAATAGCTACATAAAATTCCTTTATCGCTGTTGCTTCAATGGTAAGAGGCCTTATTAACACAAAGGGATTACATTAGATTGAATTTGTAGCTAAACATTTCATTTGAATGCTTACCATAACAAACTAAAGAGGGAATAGCTATTACTTACTGAGTATGTGTATGCTAACCAAACGCTGAGCTAAGGGCTTTGCATTCAGCATTACATTTATACGCATGTTCATTCTTTTTTGACTTTCCAAGAGATGATCCAGGCACTTGCTCCCATCAAGACCACACTCTTTCCTCCAGAATTAGCAATGACAAGTGAGCAAACTTATTGCAGATTTAAAAAAAAAAAAAAAAAAAATATATATATATATATATATATATATATATATATATATATATATATTGTAAAAAAAGCAATAATATATATACATATATATATATATTATTGCTTTTTTTTACAGAGAGGAAGGGAGGGGGATAGAGGGATAGAGAATTAGAAATATCAACGAGAAAGAAACATCGATCAGCTGCCTCCTGCACACTCCCCACTGGGCATGTGTCCACAACCAAGGTACATGCCCTTGACTGGAATCAAACCTGTGACCCTTGAGTCTTCAGGCCAATGCTCTATCCACTGAGCCAATCTGGTTAGGGCTTATTGCAACTTTTAAGTGTGCGTCCTGCTGTGCACATGAGCCAGCTCTGCAGATTCAGGAGACTCGTATATCCATATTTCTCAGCTCCAAGTTAAGTGACATCATACTGATAGTTAAAAATGGTCATAGTGGGAGAATTTACCACCAAAATTAGTAATTGTCTTCCCCCCAAAAAAGCCAGTTGTTAGACATTTATCAAGACACCACTGTATGTATCCCTCTTTCATTTTCCCAGAAGAAAACATGTCACTGTGAGGATCTAACGTGGCCCAGTTATTGCTATATCCGTGACACTTAGAGTTAATAACTGACTAACTGTGACAAAAAAGAGGGGAAAGAAAAAGAACCAGTCTCAGGAGAGTTCCACCCAATTTGGTTCATTTCTTTGAAGTAGCATATAAGAGAGCCATAGATTTTGAGCATTGTTTCAATAACTTGGTAGGAGAAATCGGGAAAGACTTGACATCAGGGGTCATCACACTATGTATGGCCTGGGTGCTAAATGTGGCTGATTTCCTGTCTTTATAAGTAACAATTTATTGGAACACAGCCACACCCACTTGTGTATGTGTTGTCTATGGCTCTTGTATACCACAGCAGAAGTGCTGAGTTACTGTGACATAGACTGGGTGGGCCACACAGCCAAAAATATGTACTGTTTGGCCCTTTACAGAAAAAGTGGTCCATGAATGACTGGGATTGTGATGTGTTTGGTATATATGGGTTATGCTTTATTTTGAATTTTACTCATGCAATGGTGAAGTGGAAATAAGCTCAGTTTCCTTGTTCTACTTTAATCTGATGAAGAAAGCCACAGAAATACAAACTCGGTCCTTACCTTTTATTGTGTCTATTCATACAATTTCATCATGTAGGGGAAGATTTCACTAATTATGTTAGGACCACTCATAACTAGTCTCACAGAGGTTGGGCTACCCAGACCCCCTGCTGGGATCACTTCATTTAATCATTCATTTATTTATTAAATCACAAAAAATTATTTAAAACTACGAGGGCCCCACCCTAGGTTCTAGGCAGTAGGGGTATACTATGAATAATCAAAGCTCCTGCAAATTGAGTTTTTATTTTAGTGGGAAGGCATATACTTCTTTGCTTTTCTAATATATGCATGATAAGCACTATGAAGAAATGCTGTTGGATAATAAGTGAGGTGCTTTTTAAGATGTTTATGGAAAGCCTCTTTAAGGAGATGCCATTTCAGAAGAGAGACCAGAATAAGTGACTATCAAAGGCAAAGGTTCTCCAGTGGGCCTATGCTTGACATGCTGAGAAAGGGTGAGGTGGAGAGTGTAAAGAGGAGAGTAGTGATGTGTACATGGTAGGCAGGGGCAAGGTCATACAGGGTTTTATAAGCACAGTAGGGGTTTTGTGTGTTATTCTAATTACACAGAAAGCCACTGGGAAGGTGTGAGGAGGGTGCTCACTTCAATTGACTGGCATTTTTGCTTAGTGTTCAGTCTCCTGTGCATAGGATTGTTGACAGTGGGTAATAAGCAGGTAGAAGGTCAATTATGAGGCTTTTCCAAAAATTCAAGCAAGAGATGACAAGCATATGTAGGGTTTGGGGATTATTGGGAACCATGAGAAGTCAATTAAATGGAATTTGGATAGAAAATGCTTATAGACTTTTTAAATGCTGTGCTAATTTAACCCTTAGTACATAGAATAGAGAATAGAGGGAAATTCATACATTCATTCAATACACATTTATTGATCATTAATAAGAGAACAACAGGCCTTATATACTTGAGACTAGAGATGAAAAGAAGCCCAGTTTTGTGGATAATAACTGGTGACAACTTGGTTCCTCACATATTGGTTCTCTCTCTTAATTCATACTAATTCCCCCACCCTGATCCACCCCACTAAGTTCTCTGCATCAATGGGATACACTCAGGACATATAAGGCTCCTGCCATTCAAGATACTCTCTCATCTAGAGCTGACAAGGGAAAGAGCAGATTAAAACAGGAGATATCTATGTGGTGCACATAACACAGATATAAAATGTGGTTTTAGTATACAACTGGAGAATTTTCTCTTTTCCTTTTACACATTTGCCGTATCTCTACAGTGATATGATTTTCCAGCCAATTAAGCTATGGAATTTCTTTAATTCATGTTTTAATTATGGCAGCCTTAACTTCCCCTCACTCTTTTTTTTTATCCTTTCATGGTAAGGTTTTAGGTAAAATACACTAACATTTCCACAAATTTCCTTGAATATCCTTTGTATTGTTTGATGTAGAACAACACATGCTCTCCTATTAACCCTACAGCTCTCTGTGTTGCCCTGAGTATCGTGAATTTGATATCTGTTCCAAAAGTTAGGCTTCTTTCTTTGTCCTAAACAAAGGGAAGATCTTTGCTGGTTTTCCAAACCAGCAAGATTCAAGCCCTGAGTGAATATCAGGCCATTTGAGTAGAGTGGCGACATTGGTCCCTGTACAATGGACCTGCTCATGACTCCCAAGGAAGCTTACATGTTGGCTAGAAATCTAGGGTTTATAAAGATGAGCGGGAGGGGCATGGAACAATCAATAGACAGAGTTCTCAAAGCCGAGAATAAGTGTACCAAGGAAATGTTCATGAGAATGGGGTTTTGAAAATGAAATACTGTGGAATCCAAAGTGCAACACTAGGATATTTTGAAGTAACTTAAAAATTATGACAGAAGCTTGACACTATTTAGCCTCATATATTATGTGTCCTATATAAAATATTCACACAATATTACTGATATATTTTTAATTTTGAATATGCCTTAAGAGTACAACCTTGCCCATATTTTCCTTAGTGTTATAATGAAGATTAAAAAATAAAATAAAATAAAATGGGACTTGGGAATTCTCTCCCAAGTGTGAGTGAACTGCATTGGGCTTCACCTCCCAAGCAAGGCTTAGGAGAGCTTGAGAATGGTTAAAGTTTTGTCTGTGACACTGAAATTGAGGCCAGCTGTAGGTCATATTCACGTCCCAGTCACAGGAAAATGAACCTGTGAGACAGAACCTAATTATCTGCTAAACCAAAAGCCAGTCTCAGTTCAATAACTTACGACAGAGCTAGCAGCCAGATATAGTGTTACCATGGCAACGTTGGAAAAAGCTCCACTGCGGTTGAGAATAAGGAGGAAGGAGAGGAGACAGTAACCCTAAATGTGCTGTAGCCGTTTGATCTTGGACAAGGGGGTCTGTCTAGAAAACCAGGTTATTCAACACACGCCTACCATTGTCTATTCACTTTAGTATTGACTACAATCCCTGAAAAGAAAAATTCAATTACACTGTCTTCTGGGCTTAAAAATAATCCACTAGTAAATGGCTAACTGGGAATTAATTTTAAAGAGAAAAACATAAGCTTCCTCTCTCCCCCCTCCTCCATGCTATCCCCAAATACAGATAAAGTGGACACAAAGAACGGGGATTCTTGATACCTCATCTTCTTAATGAGTTCTGTGTCCATGAAATTTACTGTCATCCTAATTTCCTCTTATTCCCAAATGCCGAGATATTTTTTGAGAGAAAACTACTGGAAATTAAACAATAATATTTGCTTTTGTAAGTGGTAGAATTAGAATTGGAGAGAAGGGGAGAGACAATTTTTCTTTCTGAACTCTGCTTAGACTTTCAAGTGAAATAATTTCCTGGAACAGTGTGTTAAGAAGAATGAAACTTTAGAGGAAGATAAGCTCTGAGAGGTTGGTCATTTTTCTTTCTGCCAGTTAATTTTTGTAGTTCTTTCTGGAATACACTGAGATTCTGAATTTGGAAGATGATATGGCTTAAGCATATAGAAACTTCAGTAATCACTTAGCATGGATATTGTAAAAACAGCATCTCATTAAAAATGTTTGCAGAAGAAACAAGACCTTACCAAACAGTAATATGCTCTCAGAAAAGAAAATCAAAAGTAAATTCCTCTCTCTCTCTCTCTCTTTCTCTCTCTCTCTTCAATCCTTCCCAATGGAGACAAGTCATGTTAAAGCTTGTCAGTTACAATTACTGGATTTCAAGGTATTTGACAATTTTGATATGCTATTAATGAAGTAATAAGAAACATCTAATGCATAATGTTATCACTTGGGCTTGCTATCCAGTCATAATGCCAAATTTTAACCACCTAGATATGCATAAATATGTAGATATAGCAGTGTTTTTTATGTATAACTCATAAACACATTGGGTTTGGAATATGGAGAGGAAAGAATATGAAGATGAATAATATCCTTTTCATGTGCATGAATAACTTTGCAGTAATGCAAATGAGAAAACACAAAATGGAAAGTAGGTTTCTTTTAGCAGAAATATCACTAAGACTGCAGCCTGAAATTTGGCAATATATTAAAGTAACTTATGATGTCTTTGAATTTTCTTTAAGATTTCACATCTTTTAAAAACATTTTGTTATACTCTATTACGTTTTCAGTATATAATTATGTAACAATAGCAATCCACAGCTTCAAATTATTTTAAACAACTGTAATACATAAAAGGAAACTTCATAATTTTAAGAAGATAAAAGTGGGTGTGGGGAGCAGGCAAAAGGAACAGGAAAAGATCAAAGGGTAAAATGAATTTTCTGATTAATTTCCAGGTAGAAGTAACTTAACCTCTGCCCTTGACTTTTACTTAATTCAAATAAAGGGAAGCCAGAAAGTGTATATCCCTTTCTAAAACAGATGTTTCAGAGATCTGATTATTAAAAGGGTCTTATTGGTTGCCAAGATGCCAATAATATATGGCAAAACACCGGATTCTGTTACTCTTCATATAAATAAGTTTTTCTCTTAATCTTTCCACTTGCGTGAATTAATTAGTTAGAAAAGAAAATGAAGCAATTTTATCAGAAAAGCATCTGAAGGAGCTATTGATTCAAATGCTTTTACATTCCAGCCTTATCACACATGATTAACTTGCAAATATGAGCTTAATAATGATGCAAAGCACCAGATTTCTCTGGATTCTCTGTTCCACTTGAATCCCCAGAAAAGATATTAGGAGTATTTAACAAATAAATGATACTAATACTGTTCTTCTCACGCTGTTCTTTTACTCAATGATTTTGCAGAGATGTGCCATGATTTTACAGAGCACAGTCTTTCTAAACTATTTAATTACACATTTTCTATAGTATCTTTACTTTTTTTTTTTTTTGGTGGGTAGGTGTGTTTGTGTGTGGGTGAATGCTTTTTCTATTTGTAATCCTAACATCCATCCAAAGTAAGAATCCTTCGAAGCAGATGCTCCACTTAGTATAAAGACATTGATTTGTTCAATTAACATGAAACAAATGCAAGAAAATAAATTGTAGTGGAAACTAAGTTTACAAATGAAAGCTAAATGTCCAGGTTAAAATAATCTGCTTGCCATACGGAAGATATTCAAAGTATTTGTTGACTGAGTGAATAAATAAATAGGTGTGTCTACAGAGGACTAAGACAGAAGAAGAAAAAGCAAAGCCTTGCTGATTAAAAACTCTACCCTTTGTTCTAGCTGCTGTTGTGGATACTCTGGAACTTCAAGATATTCACCACCTGTCTCCAGCTACCTCCGTGATGCCTTTAAACAAGGAGGAAACTTTTCCTGATCTCTCCTATGCCCCGCTGAAGGACATCCTTTTTTTAAAATATATTTTATTAATTTCTTACAGAGAGGAAGGGAGAGAAATAGAGAGTTAGAAACACAGACCAGATGCCTCCTGCACATCCCCCCACTGGGGATGTGCCTGCAACCAATGTACATGCCCTTGACCAGAATCCAATCTGGGACCCTTCAGTCTGCAGATCGATGCTCTATCCACTGAGCCAAACTGGTTTGGGCAATGAAGGATTTCTTGGGGAAAGTGATGGGTTGAGGATTGGAGTGGAAGGGTACTTGTTTAGACTGTGGTTTCCCCCTGCTGCTATTCCTTTAAGTATCTACAAAGCTAACTCCCTGTATGGTTCCAGATGGGTGGTTTATCTTGGCCCTTATGTCTTCATACTAATCAACAGGAATCTCTTACCCACTTCCTTCCCCCAGAGTTGCAACCCTAGGAATAGACTATGAGATGCTTTTTATGTAAATCCAATTTGCTCCCCCTCCCTCTCCCATTCTAGGCTCCTCACTGACCACAGCTTAGAAAGTTTCATGCTGTCCTGCATGATGGGCAACTACTTCAACCTTCTGTCCTAAACCTTTTTCTACTTTATGATTAATTTTTATGTATTCTATGATCCACGTCTCTAGCATCAGGTTAATATTTCTGGCCATGCCCTTTAGAATACAAAAATAAAACCATTTCCCTTTTAAGAGCCCGCCTCTTCCAAATTGCAACAGTTTGCTTTAGCTTACTGTACTCACTGTAAGTTTAAAAATACAGTCTAAGCCTTAAATCTTCTATTAACTCTGTTCTTGATTGTGTTTACCTTCATACTAAAGCAATACTAAATGCCATTGATCACATGAACAGAGAAAAATAAAGCAATAAGCATAATTCAGGGAATTTGTTGAAATTTTCCAAATATTTCACTGTAGAGTTAATAACTTGAGTCTGTCGATTATATATTCTAAATATTTCATTAATCCCTCATTTTCTCTCCATTTCTACTGCCATCACCTTCATTCAGGCCATATTTATCTGTCTCAATTGCTATCCCAAGGGAATCATTAAACATAATTATATAAAGGTAGATTTTTCATAAGAATTATATTTATATTAAGAACTAAAAGGCTAATAAGAAACTCAATTTACAGCTGTGAATAGATAGTTAAACAAATTATACTCAAACAATAGCATGATGAGTATAGGCTAAAATGATAATATATAAGTAAGTGTTCATTTGGCATTTAACAATTATAAAGCAAGTTACAAATAATTATGAAAATAGTGTGTGTGTGTGTGTGTGTGTGTGTGTGTGTGTGTGTGTGAATTAGAGACAGAGAAAGGGAGAGAAAATATGAATATTTTTTCATTGGGCAGTTGGACATTCTTCAAGGGGTCCCAGATTGGAGAGTGGGCAGGCTGGGCTGAGGGACACCACCCCCTGCCATGCAGAACATTGTAATTAAATATATATACTGAGTAGCCAGATTATTATGATTTCTGAATGCATAATAATCTGGCCACTCAGTGTATATTCTATACAATAAAAGGCTAATATGCAAATTGTCCCCTAGACCAGGAGTTTGACCAGCAGGCAGGCCAGCCAACTGCCCATGTCCTCTCTCCATGGCCAGGCTGGCCAGAGCTCACTCACGCATGAATTCATGCACCAGGCCTCTAATACACACACACACACACACACACACACACACAAACACACACACACACACACACACTGAGTGGCCCTATAGCATCAGGCCTAAATGGGCACCCGAACATCCCTCTCACAATCCTGGACTGTTGGTTCCCAACTGCTCACCTGCTTTCCTTCCTGATTGTCCCTATCTGTTTCTGCTTGCAGCCTGATCAACCCCTAACCACTCCCCTGCCAGCCTTATTGATGCCTAACTGCTACCCTGCCAGCCTGATTGCCCTTACAGCCCTCCCCTGCATGCCTGGTCACCTCTAACTGCCCTCTCCTACAGACCTGGCCACCTTTAACTGCCCTCCCCTGCAGGCCTATTCCCCCCACCTGCTTTCCCCTGCAGGACTAGGTCCCTCCACAACTGCCCTTGCCTGCAGGCCCAGTTGCCCCCAACTTCCCTCCTCTGCCAGCCTGGTCACTTCTAACTGCCCTCCCCTGCAGGCTTCATCTCCCACAGCTGCCCTCCATTGCAGGCCTGGTCCCTCCCAAAATGTCCTCCCCTGCTGGCCATCTTATGGCAGCCATCTTGTGTCCACATGGGGGCAGCCATCTTTGACCACGTGGGGGCAACCATTTTGTGTGTTGGAGTGATGGTCAATTTGCACATTATTATTTTATTAGATATATATCATAGCAAGATTTATTTTCTTAGTGATACAATTAATAAATTTTTTTGTTTTCTAATTGTCTGGAATTTCTAATTTTATAAGACTAACACTTGTTGTCACTGTGAATAGTTTAATATAGTTTGTAACAAAATCTAGTTTTCTTTAAAATAATATAAAATACATTAAATTGGCTGGAGGTGAATTGAAACTAGTAGATTTAATTCTATTTATAACTAGTAATACTATTTTTCCAATTGTATAATAAATAGAAAAAATCTAGTATTTTCAGAATATAACTCACTTAAAGAGGATAGGAGTTTTATGATATGTTTTCATAAAAAATATGTTATGAATAAATATCTCCCTATCCCTAATAAAATACATTATTTTGACTAAGGATTGAGATAAAATGTTTCTATGTATGGAGACATTTATATATATATATATATTTTCTCTTTAATGATTAATAAAATTTATTTTTCTTTCATTATTTAATGCTTCAAAATTGTTTATGTTCACTAGGACAGATATTTCTAGTTTTTCTGCTATATCTATCCACCTCCTCTTCCTCTGATCCTTCACTGAGTGAATGAATATCCAAAATAAAGTCTACATTTCCATGCACCCACTCTACATTTCCATGCACCCACTCCCCCCAAAATGTATTTGGTTTTGAGGGCATAGTGAACTTTAAAAGGAGATGCAGTGTCCTTGTTTTGTCTTCTTATTCCTACTGACTGAAAGCAAACAAGATGGTGGAGCTCCCATAATCATCCTAAGAGAACCTGGGAAACAGACGTCATGTGAAGAGAGAAAAAAGATAGAAGCAGCCTAGGCTTCTGGCTTCAAAGTATTCCACTAAGGTTCCTTAAGAATCATCAAAACTATACAGTTACCCCCTAATTTCTCATTTCTTGTCTGACATCTCTGCATGGCACATTTCCACCATGAGTCCACTATGCCTGCTATCAAAGTTCCATCAACTGAAACAGAAGCCAAGCGGGGTCTGATGCTGCTTCACAAAAGGATTCTCATGATTCTCATCGTTCCAGTGTCAAATGGTAAGAAATAGTGTTATCTTCTTTCTTCCTTGCCACAATTTGCATCCACATGCAATTTACTCAGTCATTGTATTCTCTTAATTATATAGTTACTAGAGGCTCAGTGCATAAAATATGTGCAATGGAAGGGAGGTTCCTCAGCCCAGCCCATGCTCTCTCACAGGAGCCCCGTGATCTATCACCCCAAAGAGGTAGGCCCTGCCCACCCAGCTGGGGCTCTACAATGGATCACCAGAGGCAGGCCCAGGCTACCCCTGCAGAGCTGCTGTGGGGTAGCCTGAGCCTCCCTCTTTGGGGTGATCATGGAGTCCCTGATTGATCAATCACCCTGCTGGTCGGTGGCCTGGGCTTCGCTTTGCAGGGTGATCATGGGTAGATGGCTAGGTCCCTGACCAATTGCATCACACCTGCCTTGGCTGGCCTGGTGCCAGTGGGTGTCATAGCATGGTCATCCAGAAGGATGTCCGGATGGTCATTCTGCTGTTTGGTCATTTGGTTTATTTATTTTTCTATTTTTTTAAATATATTTTTTATTGATTTTTTACAGAGAAGAAGAAAGAGGGGTAGAGAGTTAGAAACAGCAATGAGAGAGAATCATCGATCAGCTGCTTCTTGCATACCCCCTACTAGGAATGTGCCCACAACTAAAGTACATGCCCTTAACTATAATAGAACCAAATCTGGGACCTTTCAGTCCGCAAGCCTACGCTCTATCCACTGAGCCAAACTGGTTTCAGCTCATTTGGTTTATTTGCATATTATGCTTTTATTATTGTAGATTACCATTTTCACAGTTACCTTCTCCTTTTCACACTATCCTAAGTGATCCTTAAGGTTGGGGTGCTTTTAGCCTCCACTGAGAACCTTATAAAAATTATTAGACCATTTTCCCCAGACAAATAATAATTCACTCAAAATATTTTATATAATATTATGAGACTATGAACTTTCAAAAGGCCAGGGGTATTTAGATATTAGGTTAGAAATCCCTAGTTTAGATCACTTTTTTGTTTGTTTGTTTCTGTGTCTAGTTATCTCTGATGTGTTCTTATTTCAACATTCTCTATCAAGCTCTTTCTCAAGTGGAGTGTCATTCAATCATCTAAAAGTTATTACAAAACGCATCTCGGTATGGGTAGAATAGGTGGTGTGTCTTCCTAAGCTTTGTTGAGCAGTTCTGATAGATCTTTTATATTGTTTTATGTTACATTGACCTTAGATTAATCTTGCATTTGGCATTCTTGAATCTGCCCCAAAGTCTTTAAAGGGTTCTCAGTGTCAACCACCCTGTAAAACTGCACCATTAGCAGAAGAGTCCCTCTGAGCATTCTAGGGTCTCCTCAGGCTGATCTCAGCTCACCCTTCAACAGTCATTTTATAAAATGCATCTAATCTTTCAATAAAATTGAATGACAAGCGTAGTGCATCTTTTGTGCTCCTGCACATTTGTACATGTTGCAAATGCTGCCTGAAAGCCATCCCTTCCATCATTCCTTCCGATCTATCACAGACTAGCTGGATTCATCCTCCTCTAGGGAATTTTTCTTGATTCTCAACAATTCAAGTAAATACTTCATCTTGAATCCCCAAATCTTGTACATATATATTCTTCCTGGATCTGTCGCATATTGGTAACTTTTTAAAAAAATTGTCTTATTTTCTCATGAGAATACCATATCCCATGAAGAAGGAATTCTAATGTCACTTCCTACTTCTGACATAGGGTATTGTTTTGTATAGATTATGAATGAATGGATGGATGAGTAGAAGGGTGAATAAAAAAAATTAAGGGTTGGATGTCTTATTTTTAATTGTCTATGACTCCACTAGTTCATGGGGCATTGCAAAATAGGAATTTGTCATTCAAAGAAATGAGATTTGAGACAAAGATGAAAAAAATAATAAAAATGATAAAGAGAAATCACTGCTAGACATTGTTAATCTTTCCATACCTGAAAATCAGAAGGTGATGCCAAAATTCTCTACAAATAATTGTATAGAGAAGATAAAAGGCTTCATTGAGTTTAGATCAGTCCTTTAAAGAGAGCAAGTAAAAATACTAAGTAAGAGTTTGGTTTTTTTTAATGAGTCATTTATTTTTTATATAGTTTTTAAATATATTTTATTGATTTTTGTACAGAGAGGAAGGCAGAGAGATAGAGAGTTAGAAACATTAATGAGAGAGAATCATTGATCAGCTGCTTCTTGCACACCCCCTACTGGGAATGTGCCTGCAACCAAGGTATATGCCCTTGACCAGAATCGAACCTGGGACCTTTCAGTCCTCAAGCCGATGCTCTATCCATTGAGCCAAACCGGTTTCAGCCTAAGTAAGAGTTTTACCCACTCTATGGTTTTAAAGAAATTATAATGTTCTCCTAAAGGTGGAAGACAACAAAGTAGGTTATTTAAAAAAAAAACACCACACATTCAATGTCAAGCTACTAAAATCTCTAAAATTAACTTTTCACACTAGTCAAGTGTGGAGTTATTTCTATGCCACTTGTGTTGGTCAAAAAAATCAAGACAGAGTTTAATGCCTGACCCATCTAGCACAATTAAAAACATGTTATTTGTCATTGACTTTATAATACTAAACCTACTTTTAATGTGCAATAATATAAAAGTAAAAGTACTTTTCAGAGGATTCCAACTTGAGACCTGCTTGTTTGAAGTTCAAAATCTTTCCATAAAAGGCATTATGTATTATTAGATAAGTAAAGCTTAATCTATATATGTGTGTACAAGCTCATATTTTTAAATCTGAGAACATTCTGCAAAATTTTGTAAAACTGAAAAGCACTTGCTCTTGCAATGTTTTTTAAACTATTGATATATCATTTTTAAGTAAAATCATTTTTTCTTATATAAATCTACTTTCCATATTGATATTGAAGAAAGAGGAATATAGTTTTACATTTAAAAGAAGTTACAGTATAACACACAAACGATCCTCTGATGATCATGAACATTCCAAATAAGTTTCAGAAAAAGACACAATAAAAGGCTTGGAGTAGTAACCCAAGATTTGTGGAATTAAATTGATTTCCATTTAAATCAGGTCTTTTACTCTTCTTCAAAATGTCAAGGTGTCAGCCTGGGCCATTAGGAGACTGTGATTTATAGTTGAGACAAAGTGATGGTACCAGCTGACTGTCTGGAGTCAGGGTACAGTGTCTGGAAAGGCTGCCAATGACAGTCATGATTTTTATTAACCAATCAGCAAGACTTAACCAAAATCCTACTCTTTTTCTTCCATTTTGATAAGGATATGATAAAATACAATCTGGAAGGTTTATTTTGTGGGAAATAAATAAGCATTTTAGAGAGAAGTAGGTATTATATTTCTACAGACTAAATTAAAATATTGTTTATGGCAATGTATATTTCAGACATCTAGAAACACTTATTCATAACAGGAGCATAAACAGATGTTCCAAATATGACAACTTATTTTAATGTACTAGAAAACACAGCATAATTCTGCAATCTGATTAAGAATTGTGATGTTAAAATCAATTTTCAAACACTAAATTATATTTAAAGCCATGTTCATCAGCATCATAAAAAACAGCAGAATGTTTGTATCAGAATCATTAGTCATAGCAAATTAATCTTTTTATCTTTGAGGAAAATCCCTAAATAGTTCTGGATAGGAAAATATTTAAAACTTCCCAGGTTATACCAAGATAAATAATATTGGTGGTAAAAGTGAAAAAGATACAAATTTGCTGTACCAGAATAGCATACACATATGATGACTAAAGATAGTCATTGGATTACAGAATATAACCACTATCCCTTTACCAAAACTCCATTTCTAATAATGCTAAATAATTTTTAAAATGTCCAATTCCTAAATGGTTTTCTGATATTTGGCCCATATTAAATGATCATGGAAATTTTTAATAAAATGTGATGTATCTCCATGATACTTAAGGTTGAGATTTGCTGCTGCTATTATTATTATTATTATTATTATTATTATTATATATTTTTTAGTTACAATGCTGTAAAAAGTGCATTTGGGCTAAAGAACTTACCATTTCCTAGAGATTGATAGACACAACTAAGTTTACAAAGGCAAACATATTTGACAGGAGCCCATAACATACTATGTTCAATGATTTAGAAATTTGTAGACACCCTTCCTCCCCCTTTTTTTTAACAGCACCTCCCTTTTTTTTCTTTTTTTCCTGATTTGAAATTCTCTCACCTTTTGCCATTGACATTAACCTTACTAGTTTAACCTTGTGCTGCTACGTTACAGGGATGTCCAATTTGAGTTAACTTCTATCTGGACAGAGAAGGGGCTAAAACTCATAGCCAATGAGAATTTTCTGAGAAACTGAATTGGTGTTTTTTTTTTTTGTTTGTTTTTTTTTTCTCTTCTGGAGTCACAAGCTCTAAGAACAATGCATGAGGCATGTCTAGAGTTGTTAGAGACCAATTTTGCCACATAGAGAGAATGTGAGAATGAAGTCAACCACCTGAGAATAAAACCAACACATTGGAGCTAATAAAAGGGATAGAGGAAGATATACTGAGGCAGACAGAAAGGGAGGGAAAGAGAGTTGGAGAAGTAGAGGAAAAGGGAGAGAGGAGCATGGTGGAAGAGGACAAGAAAAGCGAGAAAAAGAAGGAGGAAGAGGAAAGGGTGAAGGAAATGATAGTATACACATAGATTCCTTTTTGCTTGGTTTGAGCTCGGTTTTGATATTTTTCTACAGAAAGAATCTAATTAATGTAGTGACTTAAACTAAAATGATTATTTCCTACTCCTTTGACTGAAATTGTCCCCTGATGATATCTAATGACATGTTAATTTTTTCCTGAAAGTCACTTTAAAATGATTGTCCTTTATCATCTTTATTTTATAAATCAGTTGCAAACTGGAAAATTGAAAAGGAGAGAGATTCAGTTCCGTAACCAGTGGCAGGAACAGTGTTGGAATTCCAGTCTTCTACCTCTTCTTTACTATTCGAGTACAATGGTGATGATGTTGTAAAAGTCTAAAAATATACATTTATTTTGCATATTAACTCTGAGAGAACAGCTTGTTTAGAATGTTTTGGTCCATTGACTAATTAATGTAGTTGCTACTTCATGAAACTTAGCATGATCAATAATATCATTATATTCAACTTAAAAAAATAAATGATTTAAAATTTTTAAAAATATATTGCTATTGATTTCAGAGAAGAAGGGAGAGGGAAAGAGATAGAAACATCAATGATGAGAATCATTGATTGGCTGCCTTCTGCACACCCCACACTGGAATCGCATCTACAATCTGGGCATGTGCTCTTCACCAGAATCGAACCCAGGACCCCTCAGTAGATGCTCTATCCACTGAGCCAAACCAGCTTGGGCAGGATTTCTATTTCTAAGAGGGGTAGAAATCACATGAATATACTGCATGTTGGTTCATTTATTCTGACAATATCAGTTTTATAAATTACAATTTTTAAGATTCATGGTCTGTAGGTTTTTTTTAAAGAACTTTGTGTAGTATAGAAAATAATAGGAAGAAAATCAAGGCACTGAAAATTCTAACAATGCCTCACCCATATCTTATTGAAAGCCACCCAAAGCATATAGGTAGGTTATCTCATCTACAACTAGAAAATAGGACAAACCACATAGTATGCTTATCTATAAAATATAAAAAGAATAAAACTTCCAAATTACAGGATTCATAAAATGCTAAGTTATACAAAAAGGACAAACCATGCTGGACAAATAGAAGATATCTTTTGTAGAAAACAAGCTATTTAAGAGCAGAATTTATCTCTTCCTTTCCTATAGTTGGTAAGTTGCTACTTAGGAAATATATGATTAAGACATTTATAGTAAACTAGAGACCCAGTGCATACATTTGTGCACTGCTGGAGTCTGGTCAGCACAACCCAATTGGGGCTGATCAGGCTGGGCTGGCCAGGGGGAGGGGCCACGGGCAGTTGGTGGGCCTGCCTCACCCTCAATTGGGGTGGGGGAGGGTTGATGAGGGGCAGGACTAGCCAGGGGGATGGGCGGCAGGTGGTTGGCCAGCAGGTTCCACTCCCTGGTTGAACTCCCAGTCGAACTCCTGGTCAAGGGGACTATTTGCATATTAGCCTTATATTATATAGGATTATTTTTTAGGTTCCTAAAGCATAAATAATTTCCTAATGGTGTCTGCCTCTCACCCTTAAATTTTGGTGATGTAAAAACTAAGTCTGTTTGTGGCAAATACTAAAACCCAAAAGGAAGAAATGAGCTAATATTCATTGAGTGTTTGGTTTTCTTTTAAGTGTGTGTGTGTGTGTGTGTGTGTGTGTGTGTGTGTGTGTATGCACGCATGTGCACCTATGTGCAAGAGGAACTGGGCAAAGGAATTATTTGATTATTTCTTCACTGACCAACCATTAAGACTTCTGAGGTCAGTGATATTAAAATGACATTAATTTAAACAAATAGAAATCAGTTCAGTTGTTTTGTAAATGATGATCTAGGCTGCATCTAATCTTAATAAAGACAATAACTACTTTATATCATTAAATATTTAATATCTGTAACTAATAGACACACTTCTATATTTAATTTTAAAGGCAAAGTTTGTTAAATAACTAAGACTTAGTTGACCATAGGGATCTTATGTGTTGATGCAGACTGAATTCACTCAGTTTTTTTTTTTTTAAGGATATTAAAAAATATAATATAATTCAATATATTTTATTGAATTTTTACAGAGAGGAAGGGAAAGGGATAGAGAACAGAAACATTGATGAGAGAGAAATATTGACCAGCTGCCTCCTGCACACCCCCAACTGGGGATGTGCCCGCAACCAGGGTACATGCCTTTGACCAGAATCGAACCCTGATCCCTCAGTCTGCAGGCTGACACTCTATCCACTGAGTCAAACCAGGTTGGGCCACTAGGTTATTTTTTAACCTTGGATATACCTTGTAAATGAATGGATGAATTAATGAATCAACAGTTTAAGTTGATAAATTTTATTTATGGACTGATGAATTCCACCCAAGTTTCACTCTCAAGCTGAATTGCCAAAATGGCAACAGAGATATATCAGTAGTGAGTTGAAGATTCCATCTTCTTTATGCTTGTAATCTCCAGTCTTTTCTCCAAAATCTATGTTAATTCTAAAAGAAGACTCTCAGAAAAAACCAGCTGGAAATTTCATCCTTGAGTCAAGGCCATATTGCCTTTATATGAACTATATAAGCATTCCTTTATCTCAATATGAGGACTAATAAGATAAAACTTCTTATAGATGTAGGTACTCCTTATAAAAGAATATCTTATAGATAAAAGGTAAAGAACATTTTTTTTAAAGTCAGTAAGAGATAATGTAGGCATCATTTTTAACTTTCAAGTTTAGTATCACATAAGCAATAGCCCCATTACTTATAAACAATTTGCTCTTTCAGAATTACTTCAGTACATTTATTTAAAATACAAATCACAGAATCAAATGGTAGGAAATTAACTAGAAAGAACATGCAAGTTGAGTAACGTTCTTCCAAAATAGGAAGAAAAATTCTATTACCATATATCTAACTGCTAAAAAAAATACATGATCTCTTTGTACCATGTATATACTTGGGTGATTTCAGTCAGTGCACTAAGTGGCCCTCCCTAGAGCACACCCTATGGAAAGAAAATACATTTTCCTTAAACATAAGATACAATTCCTTTAAGATTATGTTAATTGCTTTCCCTTTCTAATTGACAAAGTCACCACAGAAATTAGAGCGCGAATTTCATTATTCTAGAAAGAACCTTAAAAGTTGACATGTCTTTGAACAATTGTTTCAGAAATCCTTTTTTAAGTACATTTTCATTTTCTGGCATGGCTTGAATTGAATTCTAAACTTTCTGCTGCTTGGCCCCTAAGCTCCTCTGGTGAATTTAAATAGGCTTCCTTATATATTTAGTACATTCAGGAATTCTTTGTTGCGGGGCCTACTCTGCTTTATTATGAGAAGGCTGTCTCGGAAGTCCAGCAGCCAGTTTTTTTGTTTTTTTTTTGCCATTAATAAAGAGTCTACTTCCCCAGACCCCCACGTCTTTGAAGAAGTTGAAAGGGCTCCATGTTGGTTAGAGGGGGGCCAGGAAGAGAGAGAGAAGTGAAGGGCACCGACTGTGGTGTAATCCCCCAACAAAAAATGCTGTCTAACGTGGAAACCTCCCCGAGGTTTACAAATGCACAGGCTGGGTTTAATTTAGTGTGATGTATAACAGAGAAATAACTTAGCCCCCCTTCCTAGCTAAGAATAGGAAGTCTACTATGAAAAAGACATTGCATTTTTAAATCCTATAAAACCAAATGCTTCCACTGGCTAGTGTTTCAACACTACCTAAATGTGTCCCTTAAGATGTTTGGAAACTAGAAAGACAATCCCAGTGTAAATCTATCATTTCTCGCAGTTCACTTACTTATATGACTAGAAAAGTTTCAAGAGAGACCTACCAATTTGGATGTATAAAATATTGGTGTTGACTCTTAGTCTAGAGAAAGCTAATGAAAAAGGCAAGGGAAGATGACTCCAGAGAATAGTCACCTGGTGCTCACAAATCCTTTCAACCTATCACAGAGAGGGAGAAACTTCTAGAAAGAAAGGAATGGTTAAATGCATCTATATAAAAGAACACAAAACACTCCAAAAACCTTAAAAGGCTGGGGAAAAGAGCCAAGGAGTTATTATTCCTATTTAGTTGATATAACAAATACAGTCCATAATTATTCTTACATTCCTTTTGTTTGTTTAGGAATTATTAAGGTAACAATCTTAAAGTCCCATTACTTATACCAACACTAAAAAAAACCTTATTTCACCATCTGAGAATTTTTCACTTTTTAATTCTGCATAAAATACACATGGAATTAGCTGAAAGATTATATAAAATAAAACTATTTAATTTCAAATTATTTTAATCTCAAATACCTTCAAGTTACACCTGATTTTACATTTCCACATATAAAAACATTACATATAAATTCACATTTATGGCTAGTAAAGTACTTATTCTGTTAAAGCTATATTTATGGGAAGATGGGGGGGGGAAGCAACCTTCAATAAAAATTGAAGCTAGCTCATTGAAAAAATGTGAATGATTTTAAGATGATGGCTCAATTTTTATATTTTTTTACTAAGAATTAAAAAAAAATAAAGGCATATATTTATGCCTCAGTGTGTGTGGACTCTGATAGATCAGAAAGCGAAATACAGAGAGGACATAATAATGCCACATAAATTTCTGTGGAGGAAATGTGAGGTTGAATAGCTCCATTAAAAAGTATATTGTTAAAATGTTTACAGATGCCCAAGATTAAACACACACACACACACACACACACACACCACACAACACAACACAAAACAGCACTTCTATTAGGAACTTTGTTTTCCTTTGTAAATAGTGTCACTCAGACATCACTGGGATTTGCTTAAATAAAATGAATAGCAAGCAATTAAATATAATAATCCAAGGAATCAAAATGATGCCTGCAAAAAACGGAGGATGTATTTCATGTGTAAATGGCAAGAAAATTTGGGCTTTAGCTCTTCGGTATGTACTGTGTGTTCTTCTGGAAACTCATTCAGCTTGAAAGAGGACAGCTTGTAAAACTATCTGCATATTTATCACGTGAATCTGACCAAGCCCAGGCACCTGTGCTAACATACCATTTTTGAAGAGGAATTCCAGGTAGTATATATAACTTTTCTAATGTCAATAATAATTAGCTTGTACTGCAATTCTCCTGAGATACTTACACCTAGTGTAGATATTATTAAGGCAGCCTAATGCCTAAATGACTTGAGAACATCTCAGCACCTATCTGGAGCTTCGCTGGAACACGAAAGTGTTAAGGACATTTACACCAGGAAAGCTATCAATCCCATGAACCCTGAAATGAAATGAAATGTAATTATATTTAGATTTGGCAAAATTCCAGAAGTGGCTTCCTTGTTGGATCCTTGAAGGCTTCCAAACAATGCCATTTTGGAAAATTCAAGTTGTCCTCATTGAGATTAAAAGTTAAAAGCTCAAGTATCACCCTATTAACAGAACAATGCAAAAGGGACAAAAGAAAAACTAAATACTTCATTGGTCATTGATAGATGTTTAAGGTGAGTGGTGATTTTCTTTTAAGGGAACTTGCATAAGCAAACAATGTGAGAGAGGAAATGGCAAAGGGTCAGTATCCTTATGTAAAGCAATGGTTTGCTATTTCAAAATTAAAATGTAAAAATAAGCTGGTGTCAGAGAGGAGGTGATTCCTCATTTCCACCGCATTGAGCAAGCTCGCATCAGCAGCAGACAGCGCTTAATATATGCGTCTGGCTCAGGCTGGTCTCCCAACCAGGAAGCCATGGAATTGTTAATATCACTGCTTTTTTTATATGCAACACACATCATTTCCTTGCTCTTTGTTGTAGATCTCTCCTTTTATTTTAAGCTTAGTATGATCTGATTTTCCCAATCATATTATATAACCCCCAAACAATATTATCCCGTGACAGCTATGATAGGAATGCAGAAAAAGTGTCATCCATCCATCTAGATACAGCATAAAGAAGTTTATATAAACAAAGTCACCCACTTATATCTTTACTCACCTTTATGGAGTCAGAGGAGAGCTTGATGAATGATGGTCTCAGAAAAGACAGTTTATATATAGGAAAGTGACATAGAGTGGTTTCAAAGAATGCATGATGATTAGTAAAAAAAAAATAAAAAAATATATACACACACACACACACACACACCTTATATATGTGATGGAGAAAATGAGCATCATTGCATTGTAAATTTTGTTTGGGTACCTTTTGTTTATGAAATAGAAGTTAATATATAATTCTGTTAAAAAATATGACAACATAAAAAAACACATTGCATTTGAAATAGATTAAATCTGATATCACTATAGCCAATAAACATCTATCCTTTATATTATTTTGGAACTAAACTGATGTAATAACTTATTTGTATATATCATTTATGATTATGTTAAACAGGTGTCAAAAATATACCTGTATGTGATATTGTTTTATATAAGAAGTAGTTCCTGATCCATTGTGTAAAACATTGCTAGTAAATATAACCAAGTTTCTGTATACTTGTAGATACATATACATAGAGTTCTTTGTAGAGACGTATGTAAAGAGTTCTTTGTATTGAGAAACTTATGCTTTTAAAAATGTTTCATTTCAATGAGAATGAACTTAAAAGAAGTAAAAGATGGATACTACCAAATGTCTTTACTGACTATATTATCTCCTTTCATTTAGAATTTTAAAACATTTTTTTTATAACACACACATGCACATACTTAAAATTTCAGAGATTTGAGAGAAATAAAATAGGTGTTATAAATAAATAACCTGAATAGGTACATTGTGAATACAAGATTAAATATATTCTATATGCCCTGTATAGATGACAAGTATGTTTATCATATTATGATTTCAATTTTCAAAGAAATATAGCTCCTGGGTAATCTGTATTCGGTGATATTTCAAATCATAAGTAATTGTACCAAATTGAATAAAAAGGTGAACAAAGACTTCAATAGTATTCTAAAATACTTTCATAAATTTATTTTAATGATACAGAAGACAAATTTATAGTACTCATGTAAAGCATTAGAATGAAAAGAATGAAATAGGTTTTGTTTTTTTTTTATTATTAAAAGTCTCTTCTCCATTTTGAATTTTAATATCTGCAACATTATTATAAAAATTTTCAAAAGGTTTAATATATTAATTCTACTTACAAAAGATACATATTTGATGTGGCAATGGTTAACAATGTTCAAACATGACATATTAGTTATAGTTGGAATAGTTACCTCCTATAAAACTAAAATCCTTATAAAACTAAAATAATGCATTTCAGATTCAGCTGATGGATCAACTGGAGAAGTCTGACTTCACAGGCTCTGTTTCTGGTTTATCTCACATGGGTCTGTAACATATACAACCTAAAATTTAAAAGCTAAAGGGTACCATATTTTGGCTAATTATTAATAAATTTCAGTTGAACTCTTACAACAAGAGAATGTTCTAGTATAATAAGACATATAAAATATTTCATCTGGCTAAACCATTAAGAAGAAAACTGGCAATAAATACCACATAGAAAGCAGCATTCTTCTAAAATCAGCAGTAAAAATCTAATAGGGTTAGTAAAGAAGATTGTAAATCATTTCATTTCTAGGCCTCAAGCTTGATTATAGCTATATGGTGTATATTCTGAGCCATATTTTCATGGGGATATATAGGATTTCTATAAATAGTTTATATATATATATATTCTATGCATATGAAAAAAAGTTATAAAAACACAAATCACGCTCTTCATTATTAACCAAGAAGATATTCTCTTACACCAGTCACCTTACAATATGCCAAGCGAAGCATTTTTAGAAACACATGTATTTTAATTTTGCTTCTTACACAGATCTCTTCTATTGCTTTTGAATGGTTGTTACAACAGAAAACAAATGCGATTCAGGGAAGCTCGGTAATTACTTTAGAGAACAGTTTCTGAAAATAGTATTTTTGGGGGTGGGTCCCGGTGGAAACATTGCTGGTTATAAACCAGAGCATTGTTCTTTCCTCTGGGCAGAATCCATGTATGTCCTTTTGTTCTGCTGGTAACTGCAGACAATCAATAAGGTCCAAAGCTGCTGGTTCCTCTCCGCCTAGGTCCCAAGAGCCTGACTTGTGATGTTACTGAAATACCTCACAAGTTAGGGTCTCAGGGACTAGGAAAAGTCTGGTTTGGCTGCGGTAGAATTCTTCTTCTTTGGTGGGAAGGCTAGCTTAGACATTACAGTTGGGTCGAGGCAAACTTTTCCCTCTACATACTAATGCACATACATATGTAGCAATAGATATATATATGACACATACAAGGTAGGATGAGCTGAATATTCATAATGAGCATTTACAGACCTTAAAAATCACAAAGAATACGAGACACAATATGAAACAATGAACAGTTAAAGAGTCATCCCAATAGATGCAAAAAAAAAAAAATAAGGCTACACATGGGTTAAAATCTGTGTCTAGCAGATTTATACAGCAACACCGTAGTTCTATTACATGCAAAAAGGATTATATCCCAGTAACGGGACCCTGATTGAAATTTGGTTTCCCCATTAGCCTTCTATATAGCACAACTGTTAAGTTGGCTCCAGGACATATAATACTTTCAATCTGATTTAAATATATATACTGTTGCAGTTCAGAATAAAACAAAAACTTTTTTTTTGCACGTCATCATTTAATACCTCTGAAGCTCGAGTGTTCTCTTTGAATCTCCAAACTATTCAGACAGCCACATATTCCCATGCACACTCTGCAGCTATTTGAGTAATGCCACTTAATAAACGTGAAACTTAACATGCTGGCCACACAAGAACAACAACAACAACAAAAAAATGATTCTCTAGCTTAAATAGTTGCATTCGAAAGCTCAATACTTTGGAGAAAAAAAAAACTGCACAATCCCGATCCTCTACATTCACTGAATTTCCTCCGATCGTTTAGCCTTGTTTGTGGTTGGAGAACAGAATTGGTACTTTAAGGAATGATCCAAGGTTTAGGAGCACAGAACGCAGGGTAAAACAATCGGACCAGCCACAACATAAAAGTCCTGGCCACAGAAGTGGAATCTGGTTCTTCTGCACTGGTTGATCTTAAAAGGGAAAAGAGGAGGGGGAAAAAACAAAAAACAAAAAACACGTAAAGAATTAGAATGTTTTCCTGTAGAACAGGTGAATCATCCATTTCCAAGTAAGCTGCAGGCAAGCTCAGCTGAACAAAATATTTGCTAACTGCCCCCCCCACCCTAGTACCACACCCCTTTCCACCCCCACCCCCACCCCCTGTCCAGATCTCTACTTTGCCTTGCAAGACTTTAAATATTCTGCTCCATGATGCAATGCATCATTATATAAGATCCCTTTTTGTTTATCATTTGATTTCCCCCCCCCCATATTGAATCAGTTATGGCTTAAGATAGCAAACAGTTTCTTTTTTTTGAAAAAACATACAAAAAAAGCAGCATTCACAAAAATACAAAATAAAACAGCCTTTACATCTCAAGTCCATGCTTTTTCCCTTAACACTGAAGATGGCTCTCCAATCCTTGACCACAGCAATCCAACCAATTATTCGAATGAAAAATCTCACCCCTCCATAAATATGACATTAACATAATTATACCCTTCCCCCCCTTCCCCCCCATCGCCGAGACCCATCCTCCTTAGGGAATAACATCTGATGCTCCAAAGATGGAAATCAGTCAGATTTTAGTTGCTCTCCAACGTACCTTTTGCTTCTCACTGACTGACTGGCTTTTACCCTCCACGCACTCACACGCCACCCCCTCCCCTCGGCTAGACACGGGGTGCCCGAGCGAGCAGGCGCGCCCGGCACCCAGACCCAGACGCCGGGAGAGGCGGGCGCAGCATCTGATGCTGACTCAGAGCGCTCGCTCTGTGTGCAGGGGGTGGCAGCGGCTGGTATTTCCACTGCGCTCATCATTAACATTAACTCGCAGTCTAGCATCCACCCTCTCCCAGACCTGCGGGACTGCAGCATTTGCATGACGCTGTCACTCTAGCCTTTGCAGGTCATATGATGGAAGAGAAAAAAAAAGAAAAAGAAAAAAAGAAAAGAAAGAATAGGAGGGGAAAAAAAAGAAAGAAAAAAAAGCACCAAGGCTTCCTCCATCGGAAATGCCTTCTTTTCTTTTGAGCCTCCTTATTTTTTCCACCTTTCGACGTCCCCTGTGGCTACCTAGTCTCAGTTATTGGGCATCTTTCGAGGAAGAGAATACCTTGCTCTTCCCTGAGCCAGGAGCCAGTGGTCCTGCCCTCCCCTCCCACGCTGATCCCCACCCCTGCCTCCCTGATCAATCAGAGGCTGCGGAGACAGGTTCTGACAGTCTCAGCCTGGATGCACTACCCTGGGCAGCAAGCAAGCAGCTAGACACACACGTGAGAGGGGGAGAAAGGACGCCAGCGGTTCCTTTCCAGTCCTAGACTTTATCCTATGCCTTCTTCACCCCCCTCCACGCCCCATCCCTGTCTGACTGAATGGAAAAGCACCTTTCCACTTCTGTATGGAGCCCCCAAACTGCCCGGGAGATGCAAGAGTGAGACTCAGCTCTATGCATCAATCATTTGTATTTAATAATGAAAGAAACTATGACTTTAATACAAAAAATAATTGCTTAGTGTTTCTATTAGCCATGCTCTCACTTCAGAAGAATGATAAAACTCTGCCAGTATCTGAATCATCAATATGATTTAAACGGTGTTGAAATCTGAAGGTGCTGGAATGAAATCAACCAACAGGCTGTTGAGATATATATATATATATATATATATATATATATATATATATATATATATTTATTTATTTATTTTGGTTATTTTTATTTATTTATTTAAGAACTTTAAAAAATAATACCAAATAAATAGCTGTGTGCTGGTAGAATATGCACAAGTCTTTGAGATAAAGAAACATTTGCAGGCTGAAAAATACTAAAGATTGACTATCTATTTACACAAAGATGTGTTTGTGTAGCTATGTGAAAACAATCTATATGCATTGTTATGAAAAGAGCTGAACGATCTGTCTGAGCACAGTCATGTGTGTGCTGCCGTGTTTCACAGCACAAAAGGCGGTCCATAGGTATCTACCCGGTTCCTTTGTTCTTCGATGGTTCCCTTTAATCACAGAATGTGGTACCCTTCCCACCTTCCCCTTCTACATGAGCAATATTCCTGAATTACTGATCAGACAGAGCCAGCCACCGGTGGCTGCCGAATACCCGAGACACATACAAAGGAAAGCGAGGTACGGCAATTCTCAAGCCAACCCAAGTGCTGCCTGTGCTACTGAAAATTCAGTTTACTCACACAGACAGATCCCAGCATGCACCGCGGCACTGCAGGACCAACTAAGGTAGCAGTTTGGCAACAGATCTGTGGCAGCTCACGTAAAAGGACAACCATTTGCAGAGGCTCCAAAGAAAACATCACACAACCTCTAAGGAGAAAGAAGCATCTGCAGGCGGACATGTAGCTCTCAAACCAGCCCCTACAGCCTCCTGATGTGAAAGAAAAGGCAAAAGAGAAGAGAAAGAAAAACTCAAGTGCAAAGACAAAAAGCACACACACATGCTCACACACACTCACACACACACACACACACACACACACACACACACACACACACACACACAAAGTGGGCACCTGAAGGAAATGTGGAATGAAGCACAGGCTCTCATTAGAGAGAGAAAGGGAGGAGGGAAAAATAGAGAGGAAGAAAGGGAAACACAGAAATGGGAAGAGGGAGGGGAATGAAGAAGGGAAAGAAAGGATGAGAGTAAAGAGCAAAGAATCACTGAGCACCAAAGCAATAAAGAAAATATGAAATTAGATGGCAGAAACTAGAGACTCTGGAATAGTAGTATTCAGAATCTAACAAAAATGTATACCAGAAATTAATGTTTACACAGCACAGCTTTAAATACGTATTGTTTGTGGCAGTGTAATGCCTGCTGTCTTCTTCCAGTTCTGCTTTTAAATATACCGGTTATCTCTTTAAGCCTCTTTGCTCAGAGATTCATCTTTTTGCTTTTTTTTTTTTTTTTTAAGGGCTTCAGCATCTATGTTCTTTAAGCTATTTTTTTTTCTAGACAGTTGCCCACAATTCTCTGGATAAATTAATGTCATGACCTCACTATGGCTATCAGACATAAAATGTCGACTAGTTTAATAATTGAACATGCGCTTACAGCAAACTGCCTACTGATATCTTAGCTCTGTGGACTGTCTGCATAATCAATATTATTTGAAAGAAGATGTTGTAATCAATCAGTTCAATTACCACTGTCATAAATATGGGTTTAAGGTCTCATCTGACTCTAAACTTCTAATCATCAATACTAAAACATCCCTAAAGGGAACTCTGATTATGGTTAAAGTTTTTAAAAAGAGACCTCTCTCTGTTTTTTATATTTAATTGAAGCAACACAACAAATGCATAGTCTTGTTAGATCAATTATTTTTATATGCTACTTGAATTTTGTTCTGTTAAAGAAATAACTAAGATGTATCTGAATGTGTATCAAATGCTAGATTGAGTAAAAGGAAGCAATAGCTATGAAATGCTTTAATTCAACGTGCCTCCTACCTTATAACTAAGACAGGGATCTTTTATTTCTTATAAAGACCATTTGAAATCAGTTTTATTATGGGGATGGTATTTAAAAAACTGGTTTAGGGTAACGGAGAAGGACTATAAAATTGTCTACAGTAAACACTGACTTAAAGTTCAGGGATGTGCAGAATATACTGTTTTTAATTCTTGCATAATATTTTCTTTGTTTTACTTAAACTACACCCTCCAATAAGGTATAGCAGACCACATGTAGCAATTAAAATTAAATTTAAAAACTCAGACACAGACAACAGTATGGTGATTACCAGAGAGAAAGAGGGTAGGAGGAGGTAGAATGGTTAAAGGGGAGACAAATGGTGATGGAGACTTGACTTGGGGTGGTCAACACACAATACCATATATAGACGGTGTATTATAGAATTGTACACCTGAAATTAACATAATTTTATTAATCAATGTTGCCTTGATGAGTTCAATATAAAATAAAAACACCATTCATCAAAAATATAAAAGATAAAAATTCAGTTTCTCTGTTGCCCTGGCCATATAACAAATGCATAATAGGATACATTGGAGTTTGCCATTTTGGACAATGCAGCTAAACACATTTCTAGTCTTGCATAAAGTTTATTGGACATTGCTGACTTAAACTGTTCTTGTGAAAAGTTTATAGCATACTAATTATTGGGTCCCAATACATTCATTCTATCAACTTTAAGAGAATGAATGTACATTGACTTATTTGAAGATCTAAAATAAAACAATTTCATTTGACTAAAGAGGACCTAGTAGTTTTCTTTATTATTAATAGTACTTAAATATACAAGACGATTCAAAGGGGTGTGTTATGCAGAAATTAACTTTAAGGTAGATAAAGTAAAACACATCATAAGACCACACACACAAATATTCAACCTAAAGTCTCTGGATAAATCTGAGGAATTCTTATGTATCTATCCTTCTGGAAGTGAATCATGATCTTTTTAGTGTTAAACAACACATATCACATATTTGTTTTTAGTAAAGGGGTCTAATAGTAGGGTAAGTTGCAAACATTAAGAGAAAGGGCACTTTTCAAAAATCCTACCAATATAAAGAAGGAATAGCATTTAAGAACAGCAACTACCATGGTGAGATTTTTTCTTTTTCTTTTTAAGAAAAATAATTAAAGAGCAGGAGAGACAGAAATCAGATACTGATGATCTAGCATGATCTGATGGGAATTTTTTATTAAATAAAACACTGAGAAGAAACAGGTGTGTGTGGTGTGTGTATGTATAGATCTTGTTAAGATAATTTTGAATTCCCAATCAGATTCTGGAACTAATTACCTTAAGCAAAATAAAATGAAATATAAATGTATATGAGTTATTAGTTTACAAATTTCATATGAAAGTTATAGCTGATTTTTTAATGAGGAAGAATACCTGACCCATATTTTCCTCTAGAAGTTTAAGTCCTTGGATTAGATGATGATTCAGTGTTCAACTCAGACAACTTCTTGATTAGGGTGCAAAATAATTATTTGTCAACCTGAAAGTAGTTCCCCCCACCCCCTTCTCTTTTGATAAATAAGTGCAAAGCATCCCAATTAACATGGAAAAATAATGTCATAGATTTCTCTTCCTTTCAGGGATAATACTTTAGATTATAGCATGTGGAATCCAATGGTCTTCCTCCTATTTAAAAAATGGATATAATTGTAACTTTCTCTAGCAATCCTTCTGTGTTTCTCCCATCTTCCCTCCCTCCCATTTTCCTGTCCCCATCATCTCCCCACTCTGCATCATCCAAGTAGGAAATCCACTTGCCAATCCAGTCTGTCATCAATACCCACAAGAGGACTACATTAAAAGCCACACTAGAGATGAGACCGAGTAGAACAAGTCTGAGGCAGGGGTAATTAGAGCAACCACGTGAACTTGAGGGAGGTTTTGGGGGACAATGATAATAACAGCCACTGTTGTTCAGCCATACGCATGAACAGATAGGTTTGAGAATGCTGGTGGAGTACTACTCTTTCAGGAAAAAGGCAGGATATAATAATGAGGGGCAATTTGGAGACCACAAAAACATGTTGTCATTATCAAATTGTACTTAAACCTGGAAAAATATTTATCAAAACTTACCAGGATTTGTACATACACTAGTAATAAATGGAAGTTTCTGCTTCATTGGTGTGCTTCCTAACAAGGGAGATAGTAAAGAACTCATCTTGGCTTTTGATGGGACCAAGTGGGAAGGCTTACATGATAGCAAATGAATTAAAAATCACTGCCATATTTAGAGCTTGAATCTAAGGCTAAGGAGCAATAATAATTTATGTTTTAGCGAACACTACTTTCCTTCTATTTTATAAACAACCATTTGAAGGAAAGTTGGAAAGTGGGAAGGGGACTTATCTAAAAGTCAATAAACTTATTCTAGTGCCACTTGGTTCTAGTTTATGGTCTTGGTTAAGTCATTTAACTCTAAGAAACTTTGTTCTCTTATCTTTAACATTAAAATTAGGAAGAATGACCAGGTTAATCATCAAAGCTCAATTCAGCTCGAAAATTTTGAACAATGAGGAGGAACCATTGGAAACCCATGTTGGTTATTACTACCTCCTGGTTAGTTACAGTATTTGTATACATAATTGTCTCATTTAATCCTCACAGTACAGACCTGTACTATTTATTGCAGAAAGACTAATTCTATATGGTCTTTTTGTGTCAGTGGACTATCTCACCTAATAACTGATTCTAAGAAATGTGTAATTTCATATTAGCTTCATAATAAGGTAATATTAAAATGTTATATTAGACTAGGGGCCCAGTGCATGAATTTGTGCACATGTGGGATCTAGTAGGCCCACCCTCGATTGGGATGGGGGGCACTTGGGGGAGGGGCTGGCTGGAAGGAGATTGGGTGATGGGGGCCGATTGGGGTCCTGATTGGTGTAGTTGGATGCTTCATCATGCATCATAGTGACCGGTCATTCTAGTTATTCCGGCATTCTGGTCAATTGGCATACACACACACACACACACACACACTCTCTGAGTGGCCAGATTCTTATGATCTCTGAATGCATAATAATCTGGCCACTCAGTGTGTGTGTGTGTGTGTGTGTGTGTGTGTGTGTACACACATTGGAGTTCCAGTGCATGAATTCGTGCAGAGGTGGGGGGTCTGTCCAGTCTGGCCAGGGGGAGGGGACATGGGGAGTTGGCTGGCCTGTCTGCTGGTCAAATTCTTGGTAGGGAGGACAATGTGCATATTAGCTTTTTATTATATAGAATATACACTGAGTGGCCAGATTATTATGCGTTCAGAGATCATAATAATCTGGCCACCCAGTGAGTGTGTGTGTGTGTGTGTGTGTGTGTGTATACGTATGTATTTTACCCAATGGATTACCCTATTCATATTTAAAATTTCATATATTTGAAACAATATATAATATGTAGGCTGGGGTAAAGTAGGTTTATAGTTGTTCATATGGAAAATAATGAATAATTAATAAATAATAATACAAGAATAAACTCGGTGATTCACAGACTTACAAATGTAAACCTATGTTTGCCCCACCCCATATTTTCAATTTAGAGTGAGGGAGGCAGTCATTTTCTAAGAGTTAGAAAAATGTGTATACACTTATAGTACACACACTAAGGAGAAGTCATAGTTTCTATGGATAACGTATTTGTAAAATATTAGCATATATAAATACAAAATATTTTAGGTTTAATCAATTGAATAAATGCTTTAGCTTTTAATAATGCATTTATAAAATCTCATTAAGTAAATTTTAGAAAATGTGAATAACAATATATCAAAAAATTAGGTGAACCATAAGTTTTAAACTCTCTATCAACTATCAAGTACTTTAAAAACATCTTTGTTGGTTTAAAAAAATACTCATTTTCAATGCTGCTTAATTTAGGTGGAATAAAGTCATTAAAAAATAGTTATTATTCTGATTGCTCGTAATCAATTTTATGCTACAGTCTTAGAGTTTTCTTCACTAGGAAAATTATTCTAATTTTGTAGCGTCTTTTTATTATAAAGAAAAAAAATACTTTATTCATTGATCACAGTAGGTAAGAATGGAGTACAAACAATAGAATAAATTAGCTTAAATAAAAAAGCATTCCTTCTTTAGACACTGGTATTTCCTCCTTGATTTTTCCTATTAAAATGATGTATATTTTTGTAATCTAATATCACACAATCATACATGTTCTTTTCAAGGTTGAATTTTCACTTTGCAATATCTATGCTCAGTGATAGAAACTATATCCTGATTAATACACTCTTAGAAGTATAAATACTATGAGATGTTTAACTTTTGAAAATATATTCTTTTATGAAGAATGCCACTATAGCATGGTCTCAAACTTTATTACATAGGTTTTCAATATAGGTTGAAGTTTCCTTATAAGGAGCAGAAGGAAATGCTTCTAGGGATTATCAACATTATTTAAATATGACTGAATGAACAGTGGAGGTTCAAGTGCATCCTGTATCCTCACGCTTTGTTCTCATCCTTTCTAATCAATTGTATTGATTTGTTAAAGGTTAGAGGGTACACTTTCGTTGATCAAGAAAATAGCCTGATACAGCAAAACTGTCTGCCAAGTCAAGACAGATCAATCCCACCTTTGTTTCCTTTTAGATACATTATGGTTATTCATTCTGCATCACCTAAATTCCAGAAAGGAAATGGATAAAGAACTGTCTATTTTTATGGAAAAAAGTGATACATTTCTGGGTATTTCTCCTCACTATCGAACTTGGTGGACATTGTAATATCTGATCAAGTGTTGGCCTTGTTCTCAAGTTCACTAAAGAATTCTGTCCATTCTCAAAATTGTAAAATACATGAGCAAGGAAACTTCCTAAAATGTTGAGTTCATTTAGAAAATCAGTGTTTATTTGAGAAAATAAAAGTGAAAACACATCATTGTAACTTTCTTTTCCAGAGCCACCTTACTCATTCATTTTTTAATGCCTTAATTCAACTGTTTGAGCTACAAAGAATCCACTGATCCAGACAGCTTTATAACTTGAAGAAATTGAAGAACTCAACTTAAGCTAGCTCTGGTAAATAGTGTAAAACAAAAACAGAAACCACCATACAATGGTATAGTAGTCTATTAATCCTATTGGGAGGGTATTTTGTAAGACTGTAGTTAAACCTCCAAAGTTACTAACATTTTGACTTTTACTGACCTGAAAAGCTACATGTTCTTCCTGCCTTCTCTGTAAACTTTATTTAGATAACAATGAAAAATATTCACAAACCAAACCCTAAAGCCTCAGTGGCCCACAGGCATGCCACATTTTTTATAGTCATGCCTGATCATCCTTCTTTATTTAGAATATAATTAATTCACTTTCTATGATGTGCCATGAGCCACAACTCATTGAAAAATGGTTCAATTGGAATTTTGGTTTGGATACTTTGCTATTATGAAGCTTTGAATGTAAGAGAAACATATTTCCGTTCCTATGCCTGACAAAGACATGTTTTCAAGTATACATTAAACAAAAGAGACTGGCTTTTCAATGACCAAGTGCACTGTTCTGTAGGACAGAAAACTTACTGCTTCTCTTACATGCTAGGCGTTTAAAACATTTGCTAGATGACAGTGTTCTTAAAAAAAAAATAGTTTCCTTAGCGAAGAATTAAAGCTGAATATGCAACATTTCTTAGGAGCATTGAATAAATCTATTTGTCCAGCTTACTTTGCAAAGACTGTGTAGAAAACAGCACCATAAACACTTTCAGTCCCCACACAAGGGCTAAACAAAGAGTCCTCTTTCCAGCCATCTAATCGGGTAATATATTTTTTCAACCATCACATATAAATCGAAACACAGCTGTAACCAATGACTTGCAGATCCAGTTCCCAGCCAGCTGGAATCAGTTCTGCTGAAACAGCAAGATTTTTACATTGTTCACTTCTGTACATCTGGAGAAATCATTGAGGTTCAAAGGTGACCAGAAAATCTCTTTAAGTAAATTCAATCAACAGTGAAGATTTGCCTTGAAAATGACAAACTCCACGTTCACTTCTTACAAAATGTTCATTTAAAAAAAAATGGATGCTTCTAATGGCTATTTGCATCCTCATCAGTATAGACTCAGGAGTTGCTAATTGAATTAAAGTGCTGAAATGCTGGTTTCTTTCAAACAACTTGCTTAGGGTTCTTCAAAAACTTTTTTTTTTTTTCCCAAGGAGGGGTAGCTATTTAAAGCTGGCTACACTACAACACTTTGTTACATGCAGAAACACCAGGGGACCACAAGAGCCTGTAAGGAAACCAGATACCAGAAATGTACCTACTCATATCTCCAATTTAATCATGTTTAGCTAGTATAATCCTCTATTTAGATAAAATGAAGGAGAAACACTATCCGAAAGAAAGCAGGCTGGAATATCTCCCTCCAGCGAGGCAGGCAAATCCCCAAGGAGCAAGAGTCCTGGGAGAAACAAGCTCAGATCAAGAATGTTCCACATGCGATCTTGCAGGGAGCTGGTTTCTGGCAGGAGAAGAAAAGAACCCCCAGAGCAGCAGCCACTTTTGCTCAGCCCCAGGAGCGTCTCACCACAGGTAGGGCACAAGGGATGGCTCACCAAAACCAAAACAGACAGGGCCCATTCCGAGCCTTCCACAACAATTAGCCAAAGCAATGAAAGACTCAGGGACGAAGTGTAATCCTGGCATTTAAATTACACACTATCATGCATTGCTTCAAATACACCATTTTCTTCACTAAAGTCATCAAAAAGACACACCCCTTGGGAACATGGATACTCAAACAAATCGCAAATACACTTTGTTTTCCCTCCTTTATTCAAATGGATATAAAGTAAACAAGTTGTTCTCCTTATCGGGCCATCTTATTAAATGTGTGGCTATTTCAGTCACACTGGATCAACAACCCGTCACTTCCTGATGAAGAATACCTCTAACTAAAAAGAGTTAAAAAAACAACAACAACAACAACAAATGGTAGTAAAGTACACTTGAGTTGATAATGAACGACAGACAGACGGTGATCAAGTAATACTGAGTTGAAATTCCCCATTAGACATTAAATTCCCATAAAGGTGGTGACATTCATTTACTTGATTTCGTGTGCCAGTCACTAGATACATGGGCTATAGAAAAATAGTCTGGAACAGTTAGAAATGTCATTTAATAAATAATAAAATATTCACTCATGAGGATTTCCTTTAAAAATGTCAGGGCAATAGAAATGTTAGTCCCTTACTTAAAATTAGTTGTTATCAAGGTTTGATGAACTTTCTATCCATTTTGTTTCTCACAATTTCTTTGACCTCTTAACTAAAAACAGTTAACATGTATTTTATGC
This sequence comes from Pipistrellus kuhlii, assembly GCF_014108245.1. Taxonomy (NCBI): domain Eukaryota; kingdom Metazoa; phylum Chordata; class Mammalia; order Chiroptera; family Vespertilionidae; genus Pipistrellus; species Pipistrellus kuhlii. The sequence goes on from NW_023425515.1 coordinate 13,231,670, forward strand.
AACATAGGCTATGAACACTATAGAAAAATGCCATATTGATGTCATCTGATATGATGAATTTGAAATGGATTTAGAAGTTTTAAATTTGAAATATGAATGCCAGTTCTCTTCTTCAAGAACCAAGGGTGGTTTCTTATCTAGTTTTCAACTGGTAGACTGAGGAAAAACCATCTAAAATAGGCAAATATTCCATATCTATTTGTGATGTACTTTGCTCTTATTATACTAAAATATTATTTAGTCCATTAATATTAGCTTAACTCTTTTTTTTAATATATTTTTATTGATTTTGTACAGAGAGGAAGGGAGAGAGATAGAGAGTTAGAAACATCGATGAGAGAGAGTCATCGATCAGTTGCCTCTTGCACACCCCCTACTGGGGATATGCCCGCAACCAAGGTAATGCCCTATACCGGAATCGAACCCGGGTCCCGTCAGTCCCCAAGCCGACGCTCTATCCATTGAGCTAAACCAGTCTCGGCTAGCTTAACTCTTTTTAAGTACTAACAAGACAATATTTCATCAATATTCCAAATCCTTCATTGTGACTACCATATATAAACTTTGTGATAATAAAAGCTTTAATATCTTTGGTCTAGGTGTTAAGAAAGCCACAATATAAATTTTAAAATGTATTAAGCATGTTACATCTTTGCCCCACCCTGTATAATTACCAATAAACCAGCTTAAATTATTATATTGAATCATTCCTTCATTTAGGCTTTTAAATCCTAATAATTGACTTTAACCATTAAGGCAGCATTTATTTATATTAGTTGTTTGCTTATATGCATATTTTGTTTATAATCATATCAACATTATAAACCTTCATGGGGAATTGGTAGAGTTTTACATATTTACAAACAAGTGCTTTGGAACTTGCCAAGGTAAAAAGTAATAAAAATACACATTCAAGGAGAGGTGAAAAAATCCAGTTTTGTTACATAAAGATGAAGATGAGACAGAAGGAAGAAGGGATTGGAGAAGAAACATGGGGTGAAACAGAGAAAGGGCTCCAAAGTCAAGTTTTTTTTTTAAAACATATTCTAGAGCTTTCCTAAATCAAATAATATTTCCAAGTTAGGATTATATATTAACTAAATTGTCTCTTTTCTATTTAAAGAAGAATATGTAATATTTAAATGAGTTCTTCTCTATCCTATATAATAAAAGGCTAATATGCAAATCGACCAGATGGCAGAATGACTGGTCACTATGATGCGCACTGACCACCAGGGGGACAGAAGTTCAACACAGGAGCTGCTCCCTGGGTCAGTGTGCTCCCACAGGGGGTGTGCCACTCAGCTAGAAGTTTGGCTCATGGCTGGTGAGTGCAGTGGTGGTGGCACGAGCCTCTCCCTCCTCCACAGCATCACTAAAGATGGCTGGCTTAAGCCTGATGGCTGGCTTAAGCCTGCTCCTGGGACTGCAAGAAGGTGCAGGCCGAGCTGAGCCCCCCCCCCTCAAGTACATGAATTTCATACATTAGGCCTCTAGTTTCTGATAAAAGAGAACTAGATCTTATTAATACTAGCAAAATACTGACAGGTTTATCTTTGAAGTTCAAATTCACCACTGCATCTGACCAGGAATAAAGATTTTTAGAAGGTCTACTCTCACCTTTATAGTTTTAAATTTTGATAAGTTTTCTTTGACAAACTCTGGCATGTTCAGTCACTGCTCTATCCAGGATTGGATCTTGATCATATATTATACATTCAAAATGGAATACCAAGAGAATATAAGCAGGGTATTTAAAAATCATGAGATCATGAGCAGATGTTTGGATTCTTTGATTGGCTTATCACATATACTGACTCCTTGTCAGAAAGTGGACATTACTATACATTTTAGAATGTCTTATTCAAGAGTTTAGTTAAATTCTCTAGGCTAGGAAGTCATAGGCCATTAATTTAGGTATAGATTCTGTGTTTTTTTTTTTTTTTTTTTTTGGGGGGGGATACTGTATGGATGTATAATACAAACAAATACATTTATTCACACACATATAAATATGTCATATTTTATGTTTTAACTTTTCAGTCATTCAAAGGGTAAACAATGATTCATAGATTTGTAAAGAAATCAGGAATCTACAAGAGGTGGTGTTGTTTTTTGTTTTTTTTTTTGTCTTTGGAGGCTTGATAGATATTATCTATCAATAAGCAAAGATATAGACCTTGGTGCTAACAAATTGATTTAATAGACTAAAATTAGGGAATCTTTCAAGATCATATAACATTCACATTAGGGTCAAATTTTGGCATTTTATTTTTCTAATATCCCAACCTGTGTAGTTAAATCAGTTTTAAAGAGTGAAAATTTTATCTTTTCAAAGAAAGAATTATAAAACATATTTGAAATCTTGAGTCTACTTTCTTTCCATAGGATCTAAAATGCTTCCAACTATACCATGTTAATGCAGATGTCTTTCCATAACTTTAAGCAGTAGAAATCTCACAAAATATTATAGTCCCTATTATAGGGCTAGAGCTTGTGAATTACATGAAGACAATGTCCATGAACTAGCCTAAACAGAAAGAATATTGTACCCATATAATTATATCCATAACCTTATATCTGTTCAGATAATTAAAGTGAAGTGAGAGAGGAGGAAAGGTGATTTGAAATCAAGAATCCTAATACTTATTTCCTATTTAGAACCAACCACATACAAATAAAATGTTTGATGTGTAAAAATTAGGAAAATGATACTCAAATGGGCACTTCATAAGAATCAGATCTGTCAAGAAGAGTGACAAGATGTTATTTCTAGAGATTCATTCAAGTCTTGAATTTAATTTGACATTTATGAGTTTCTACTATGTACAAGTGACCAAGTTATAAAAAGGATTAAAGAAATAAGAGAAACTGCCTCTTTCCTCAAACAGCTTAATATGTGTAGAAGAGTTAGACATAAACAAAATTATAATACCTAAAAAAAATAAAGCCTGCTGTTTAAAAACATTTTCTTAAACCTCATCCAAGGAGTGAGAATATTTTTTCCCCATTGATTTTTAGACAGAGTGGAGAGAAGGGGCCAGGGGAGAGAGTAAGAGGAAAGAGAGAAATATCAATGTGAGAGAGAGACTGGTTATTTCTCACTCACATCTCAAACATGGCCAGGGATTGAACCTGCAACTTAAGTTCATGCTCTTGACCTTGAATCAAACCCACAACCCTTGGGTATGAGGGCCAATGCTGTAACTACTGAGATAAACCGACCTGTAGGCCTGAAGCATACTGTTAGATGCAAAGTGCTATGAAAACACAAGGGAGAGACAAGTATTGAAAGCTATAGAGAAGGTTTATAGCAACAAGGTCCACTTGAGTTGAGCCTTCAAGGAACAGAAGGTTCCTTGATGAAGCGAAGGTAGAGAGAAAAAGCTCCTTAGAAAAAGCAAAGGTAGAGAGAAAAAGACATCTAATTTGAGGGCAGAGAAAGAGGAAAGCCTCAAACTTTTGTAAAATGTTTGGGAATGACCAGGAGAGAGTGATAGAATGTAGCTGGCTTATACAAAGGCAGTTATTAAGAAAAATGACCAGGTAGTTGGATTGAAACACAGTTTTAGAAGGTCTTTAATTTATGCCTGGAATTAATTATTTAGTTAAAAAATACCCACAACTATAATATTTGTGAGAAGGGGTTTTTGATTAGTATAATGAGAAAACAACAATAAAACCATAATTACCATGTTTAACACCCAACCCCTTTCTAGTTCTGTGTTTGTATACTTCCTATCATTTTAACATCACACCTAGAGGCTTGGTGCATGACAATTCGCACACTCGGTGGGAGGAGGGGGAGGTGACCTTCAACCTGGTCTGCAGGCCCTCACAATCCAGGACCTCAGATAGGGTCCCTAGGTCTTGCCTGAAATCAGGGCCTATTGGGGCTTTCCTTCCCCTGGCTGCAGGCAGCTGGCCTACCCCCGTTAATGCCACTGATTGCCATCTGTGCAGCATTGCCTGCCCCCCCTCCTACCACCAGTAGCCTCCCTCTGCGGGTGACAGACATGGGGTGCGATGGCCTGGTTGGCCTGGGCCTCCCTCTATGGGGCGATTGCTGGCCAAAACACACCTGCCACAACGTCACTGCCTGTGGCTCGGGCCTTTCTCTTTCTTTGCTGAGAGGTGGGGCTAGCCCTGGGAGGGGCTGTCTGACTATCTTATTGTCCCTAACCGCACCTGCTTATTTGATCACCCCGAACTACTTACTGGGCGGTGGGGCCAGCCTTGTGAGAGACCATCTGCCTACCTGGTCACCCCTAACTGCTGGCCTGCTTACCTGATTGCCTGCCTACCTGATCACCGTTAACCACTTGTCCATCTACCTGATCACCCCTAACTGCTGGTCTGCCTACTTGATCACCCCTAACCACTTTCTTGGGGCTGGTCGTAGCCTGTGAGGGGCCGTGGTGGTTCTGGTCTCTGGTCGTTCCAGTTTTTCCACTTATGGTGGCTAGTCTTTTATTATATAAGATCACTCCACCAGGTTAAGTGTTTTTTCTTTATTTGGCATTTACTGACAGGGAATCTGAGCATTAAAGACAGTTCTGTACTGCACCCAAATGCCATAACAGTCAATAAATGGCAAGAATTTGATCCTGACCTATCTGATTCCAAAATTATCTCTTAACTGTTTTGTCAGACCACCTATTAAAATTAAATCGGCATATCTGAGAGTAGTACACTTTTGAATTTGCATCTCACTACCCAACCACATAGGCAGTCTACATTATGTCAGGAAGACCCACAAAGAACTTCTGATAGGGCACAAAGATTCTTTTTAGGGATCCTTTTATATTCTGAAGTGACAGAAGTAAAGAAACATAGGTCTGTCCAATCCCAAAACTCATGTTCTTTTTTTCATCACATACAACCATTTGTCTAGTTAATAATTTAAGCACCAGGATAAAATTTCATCTTGGGAGTGTACCATAATTTGCTTAAATGTTTCCCAAATGCTGAGACTCTCTAGGGATTCCAATTTGGAGATTCAATGAATGGTGTTGAAACCAATACTTTTCTCCATGTGTCTTGTTCCTATTTGAATTCCCTTTTGTATAACATTGCAGAAGTGGGAATATTATGATGATTTAAAACAACTGAGTAACTGTGGCATAACAATAATTGATGGCCTATAGATGCCTTCCACTTTTATTTGAATTTTACAATACATCAAACTTAAGAGTATAATATATAATATACTTCTTTAAAGCCTTTGCTTACAAGTTGCATTCACTCATTCATGTTTCCATTGGTTCACTACTCAAACATTTTGTTGCTCATCTACTTCTAATCTGATGACACATTTTATAAATGAAAAATCAGCAAAGATAAGGCTTTTCTCTATCTGGTAGAATTTGAGAGTAGTCACTGCCTAATTTAATGTTCAAAGGACATATCAACAAAATATTCTATTCTCTCCCATGTGGTAGTCTCAAGTTACATGATAAAAGAACATTTGGGCGGTGTACCATTATGTCTATTCCAAGAAATAAGGTCAGTTAGTGGAACATCAAAATTTGTACCCAATCTCCCATGAGGAGTTTATCAAAACAGGAAATATACCAGTTTGAAGGCTTTTATTTGCATTTCTATTCCATTCACATTTCTAACATTTTTAACCTTTGAAAAATAAGCCCTTACATCACAAAGTAAGCACAAATACAACACAGAATATGAGTTTTTGAGAGGTCTGAATTAATGTTAAAGGCAAACAGTGCTTCTAATTGGGGAATTTAATGTATACAAGAAAAGCAGGTGAAAAAATATCCCGAAACTTAGAAGCTCTGAGTGCTAATATTACCCAAGCCATGTTCACTGAGTATCTACAGACAGGCTACTTAACACTTCAAGGATACTACTGCATTGGACTGGAATGTCAAGTTTGCAGCTTTAAGAGCAATGGAAACAAAAACTGCTATATTAATGTAAAATAACATTAACAGATTGATTTGTGGTTATTTCACCTGCTATTTTTAAAGCAAATTTAGTTAAATGGAAACAAAACCCATTTGATTCTCATTTTTAAAACTTGGCTTTATGCATCTGAAATGAAGTGACAAAGTTGCTGGATTTGAAGACACGAAGCAGAGCAGAGAGTAAAGAAAAATGTCCAAACTTCTTCCTTTGATTGCTGTCCAGAAGGTTTAGCAGGATGAAAGGAAATAAAGAGTGTGCTTAGAATTTTCAGGTTCTGGGGCCACTCTTATTGACTTGAAGAATCAGATAAATAAAATCTCCAAACTGTAATAATGCACATGTCTCTTCCAAAAATGTTCAGATTTATAAACCAATGAAGAATACGAAATGCGTTTTAGGTGCCTTAAAAGAGACGGCCTTATATTAATTTTTAAAGTAATTACTTATACCCAGATGCTAAAAAACATATCTACTTCTTATGGGAAAGAGGAGGAGGAGGTGAGAGATCAAGCCAGGGAAATGTAGTATTTTCTGTTTTCCTTCATGCAACCTGGTTTTTCTGTCCTAAAAGCGGTAACAATAGGGGACTTTCTCACGAGACTGGGAGGGCATTCATCAGGTAGATTCTTGAATAAGCCCAACCAATTTCAAAGGAAGCTGACTTGTGATTGCAAACACCAGATACCTAATTTTTAGCACTGTAAAGTAGTACGACATGTCTATATATCTCAGTTGATTGTATAGCTACTTTTATTTTTTGTTAATATTTTAAATCAATAAATCATTTGGGGACATAGAAAACATATTTTTCTTCTGACTACTCTTCATCCCCTGCTCAGGTGGCCCTCAGAATATTTGGAAAGATAGATCTCTGTTAGTTAAATAAAATGTCCTTGTTTAGAAGTGAAAGTATTCCGCTAAGGGTTATTTCTGAAAGAGAAGGAAAACATGTTGTGCACTGCATGAATTAGAAGCTTACATTATAACAACAAAGGAACAGAAGCAACGGAACAAAGTCAAGCTTGTTTAATGAAAAATGCTTATTCATTCATTTACTCCTTACAGTCAAAATGTATCATGGAAATGCTGCCCTGGACAAATCATAGAGATAGAATTTCTAAACAAAGACTAATTGATCTGCCTAATTTTCAGGACTGCTATCTAGGCTCACCCGAGGATATTTTCCCATTGATTTTTAGAGAGAGTGGAAGGGAGAGGGAGAGATAGAGAGAAATATAGATGTAAGAGACACATTGATTGGTTGCCTCCTGAATGCACCCCAACTAGGTCTGGGGAACCTGCAACCAAGGTACATGCCCTTATTAGAACTGAATCCGGGATCCTTCAGTCCATGGGCCAACATTCTATTCACTGAGCCAAACTAGCTAGGGCTGTACCTACAATTCTTTAGGATAGAGGTACTTTAGAGTTTCTGCATATCTCAGTCATGTCTGGAATGTTGTGTTCCTTTCTTCAGATTGGTTTGCCCTATCATGAAAAATACCAAGTTAGAATTTAAAGAAACCCGTGCAAATTTTCCTTGAGATTAAGTACAAAATGTGTTAGAAAGTATTTTTTTAAAAAAATATGAAGACAAGAAAGGAAATCACGGAACAGTCTGTTCTTGAGAAATAACAATGGTACATAATAAAAAAAAAGATGAAATTACTGAGGACTGCAGAATTTAAGAACATAGGAGGTTCAAATGTGTTACTCTCACATTCCTTGCTTTCTTATTACACTGGTGGGCATCCTTTTCCACTTGGTATTTTATTAGACAATCCCCATACCCCAAGCTACACATCCACTTAACAGATGAATTTTGATAATTTGAAAACCATGCCTTCTAGTCTTCCTCAGAACCGCTAATGAAGCTGTGAGATAACAGAAATCCCTACTATACTTGCCCAGTTGAGTACACCTCTATTTTTACCTACATTCAGGATGTTCTTGCTACCATTCCTATAATTTCCATTGGCTTTTCAATGAACTTGTAAATGGTAATTTTGTGACTGCCTCTTTTTCCTTGGAGACTTTAGAAATGACTTCATAAAATACTTGATTAATTTTACCCAGTTGTCTTCATTTGAAATTTAGATGGTCATAGTTCAGCGTGAGTGTTGTTAATACATGTTGATTTCATTTTTTATAGCGATTTAAAAAATCTGTCAGATGTTTTACTTTGTTTTCAAATAATAATATAACCCAAATTTTTTCTACTCATACATGCAAATTCATTACATGAATTTCTATTATATTTTTTGGTTTGTACTGGAGCAAAGGAAACATTTAAGTTCTCCCAAAAGGCAGCAATAACATAGCTCTCAGAAAGAAAGAAGTGGCCAGAGAACTGAATTTCATGAATGTAATAACATTTTGGAGCTTTCAGTCACACCATGTCTCTGATATTTAAAAAATATATATATATTCTTATATCTTGAGGCCTAGCTATCAGAGAGCATCCCTTAGTTCTAGGTTAAGAGTCTATACCAAGGAGACCATTACCTATTTGCCTTACTGGTATCAAAAATAGTTTACTTCTAGAAAAACTATTAGGAAAGAACAGACCAGTTTTTAATTTTGTATTGAAGAGTGTATCTAATTCACATATGATTTAAGTATTATGTACATACATATTACATAGAAGAGAATTTAACAAGGTTAACATTACAAGGTCTCTTTCCTCTAGTGAAAACAATGTATGGAAAAGTGCAATAGTAAAAGAGGTAACACCGGCTTTCTGAGGAAGTCAGATGCCCACATTTCAAAATGCATTATTGGAACAACCTGTGGATTCATCACTTGCAGTAGACTCACTGACCTGATTATCTGCAACAGAATGGACTCACTTTGGCTATTACCAACCTAAAAGGCAGCTCAGAGGGAATGGGATAATGTTGAACTGGCATAAATCATGTCCTAGTAGGTAGGACCAAACAAGGCCTAAACCTGAGCACCAGAGAACTATTCAACTATTTGAACACTGGCATTCTAAATAGGCCCATGAAACTGGATTTAATATAAGCAAAGAAAAATAATTCAAGAGATAAACAACAAAAAAGGAAAATTCCTGAAAAATGATCAATCAAACATGAAGAAAAGATGCGCTTCTACTACAACATAATCACCTAATGAGTCTATACACGGATGATATGACATAAATATTATTTTTGATCAGCAGCTGGTTGAATCTGCAGATGGAAAAAAACCGCAATGGATATGATGGGCTGATTATATTTACTGAAAAAAAATCCACATATAAGTGGCCCCCTTGCAATCCCAGTTGTTTCAGGGTCAATTGTATTTATTTGAACATTAACTCTTCTGAAGAATTACACATAAAACTCTTCATAGTTATTCTGAATTAAGTTATTTAAAATTAAGGTGTTTTATTTTATTTAGATGAATGGAATGAATAAAAAAGAATGAGTGTGTGTTCTTAAAGGTAAGCCTAGCACAGACAAAACACTGTGAGTAAAGCTTTCAGTAGCAAAAGGGACAGAGCAGGTAGTACAGTCTATTTTATTTTGAAACCCAATCATTTCCCTATAGATAGATAATGGATGTCAACATGCCTATTCAGAACCTCACAATAAAATGAAATAACTTTCCCCCATCAACATACTTGAGTAGGAAACATTTCATATATGAGTATCCTAGTTTTGGAATTCAAAACAAGCTTTATATGTTCAAAAACAAAGAGTTCATTATGCCATTAGTTTCCTTGTAGCCCTTTCTAAACGCTATTTATGGGACACAACTTAATTCATCATAAGTGGCTTTTTATCTTGAATTCATTTGGTTTTCATTTAGTGTATTCCACAGGATCAAGGGGAAAGTGTGCTTGCTATCAGATCTTCCCCATAAGATTCACCAGAAGGAGAATACACACAGGCAACACTTTTTGAGGCATTAAAAGTAGCAGCCTCAGGATGGATAAACACAGACTATGAACACTCGCACTACATATTGTGAAGCGTTAATTGAAGAATGTTTATTTGGCACCAGAGGTACCCTTTTTTTTGTACATTCCATAAGATGGTGGCATCACGTGTACATGGCTATGCCACCTTGCTGCAGTGCATTCTTCAAAACAGATGCAAATACTTTCTAAATTGCCTTTTCCAATGCTGAATCCATAAACTTAATTCAATTTATATTTGAAAACCAAGATGAAGATGTAGTATCAACTAGATCCGATGTCTTTTACAAGGTTGAAAGGTCTTACATATAAACTTATTTCACTGCAGAAGGTTGTGATGCCTGCACATGGGTGAGTCTACTGCCCGAAAGAAATAAGTATGTAAATTTGATATTTCTTATGCATAGTACTCACTTTTTTTTTAATTTGCAAAAAATATAACTCTTGAAGTCCTTTCAGCCTACTGAACAAGAAAAGTAGCAGAGAGATAAATCTAGGACAAACATGGAGTCAAGAGACACATCAATACATACTGGAGAATTTTTTCTAATAAAAATATTAGTGGACAATCTTGAAGATATTATAATGATCCAGTTTAAGAAAGACCTTCTGATTTTGATGCGTGGTGTTGTGGTGTTAATAGCCAGTGATAAAATAAGAACATCAAAAATGATAAGATTTGATAAAGGGGTCTCACAATAAACCCCTAGAATCTTGAAAATCAGGGAAACCTGAACAATATGTGGGTCTTATGTCAATTTTAATAATTTGAAGTTAAGCTTTACTTTTTTGTATATATGAAACAATGTAAAAACAATGTTTCTCTTATTTAATTGTTTTAAAATTGGGACCCACAATTTTCCAATTCTTTTTGTAATTCCCTCCCCAATTCTCCCTTATTTTTTCCATTCCTTAAATAGGATAGTTAGCTTTTACAAAAATAGTTTGTAAGGTAAAGAACAGAATATGGTGGATGCATTTAAAAATTTTAGAATATGAATTCTTTCCTTAAATATTTCATTGAGAAAAACAAAAATAACAAACTTCTTTTCTGACAAATGATATTAGAGTATGGTAAAGTTATAAACTCAGAGTATTTTCTAGAGGCAAAAAGTCCAGAATCATCTCAAAACCCTTATAAACTTATTCATATGTGTTCTCTATAAGAACTTAAAATATTGTCACTATTAAAAAACAACAACAATGACTAATTGGAATCCATACTCAAATTAGGGGCAAAACATTCTATTGCATTACAGTTACTGAGATTTTAAAACTCTGTATCTTATAAATTTGGGTTAGATAATGTTCAACCACAGAATAGGGAGCATTTCACAACTCTGAAATTCTTTCCTGATTAATTGTATTTCATATTTCATGAATTTTTAATAGGCATAGCTTTAGGATAAGTTAGTTGTTTAAATATATATGTTTATAGTTTAGTATTCAATTTTATAATAACTCTTCTGTAGTTTAAATTATGGGGCTTAAACACTTAAAATATGACTATCATTTCAATTCCTCTCAAATGTATTCATTTTTTTCTACATTACTTTTCAAACAGTCATCATATCCCCCACAACATGGACACACACACATATACATTATTTATGGGTAGAAAAAAAAATCACAGCAAAACATAACTGTAGGTTTGAATGTTAAGGACTAACTGTCACCTGGAGTGGCATACTGGGGACATAATAGACCATAGGTCACATGGTTTTACACCAAAATATTATACAGAATTATGCTGATACATTCTCCCTTGTTTCTTGGTGCCCCTCAACTGACAAAAAGAAGTAAATTCTCAATGGATAGCTTGTACTATAACTTATATCTTCTGTATATAATTAAGAAAGAAAAAACATTTAAGAATTAATTTATCCTACCTATTAATGACAAAAAAATCACAAATGCCAAAAGTTTGAAGCATACAAATGTAAATATAAACACACACACACAAACCAAAATTACACAGCTTTAGTATTAGAAAAATACCATGCAGGTAAAACCTTTTCAACCTGGCAGAATGACAAAGAAATACAGCTATTTTGAGAAAAGTTTATGTCTAGCTTTTGGTTCCATAAAAATAACCTGTCAAATTAACCATTTTTCATGGGAAGCATAGACTCGAATGCATTGGCTTAAAAAAACCTGAGTCAAGTAGCTTTAGTAAAAAAAAATAAAAAAAAAATTCACTTTCAATAGAAAAACAACATGACAAGCAATGATTAAAGCCATTTATTTTAGAATATTTTATAAAATATTTACATAAATGATTGATCTTAAAAGCAAGACTAAAATATTCCTAGGGTTTGTTCTGAGGCAAACACACCCTTCCATCCTCCCACATCTATAATTTTAAAAAAGAGAAGGACTATTAAAAGCAAGGTTATGACCTCAAGTTAACATATGACCATAATAAAAAATAAACACTAAATTAGTATCCCCATAGAATATGAAGCTAGAAGATGAAAATTGTTTTTCAAGAAAATTAAAACATGATGCCTCGCTGCTGGAAAAGTAATCAAATATGTTTTAAGATAGTTGTTAATACACAAAAAAGCGTGATGTACAGTGAAATCATACTCAACACATAATTACTAGACCTCATTATAATTATCTAGCCTTGTTAAGTAGAACTTTTAATTACAAGGGGCTCATTTTTAGCTTTTAAAATCTTGCTAGAATTTTATGACTTTACTGAGAAAAACATGGATGATATTGATAGAACGTAAAGAAATTGAGAGAAGACATCTACGTACATATGGAATTCTTGTGTCCATTGGTGGGTATCCCTAAGTATCCACTTAGAAGTAAAAACTACTGACATAGTACAGTGATCACATTTACTTACTTACTGCTTCTAGCTATCAAGGGCAGGATGAATTTCTTGACAAGCTTTATTTGTATGTAGCCATTGGATGGTATGTGAACACTCAGAAGGGCAGAGTATTTTGTCTACTGATGCCATTCACACTACTAAACCACAGGTAGTTTATCTGTACTTAATCTACTGGTAAACAACTCCTTCCCAATTCTTGCAATTGGAAAATAAGAGCATTCAATTGAGGGTGGTCAGATAGGGATTTAACTGGAGAATGATAAAGAATGCCTAGAAGGAAAAAGTATCTAGCAAATTCTATGGGGCCTGTGCATAGCTTTCTATTCCTTTACCAAAACTTTTGGACACACACACACACACACACAAACATCTAGACCCTTTTCACCATGGGTTTATGACTGACTTTCTCCTGATTGCAAGAGAAAGGGTTGCCAGCGTGGATGGAGCAATTTGCCAATCCCAGAAAATCATCTCCTTTCCCCGCCCTATTACATTTTGCCCAGTTTGGCTTGAGAAGGATGACCACTGGGCTGCGGAACGTGGACAGCGGGGGAGGTGCCCCTGGAATGCATGGAATGAGCATTCTTCAGATGCTTGGATGGGGTGACTGCCCCCTTATTGGCTTCTACCCATTTTCACTGGTTAGGCTGCTTCAGTAGGAAGCAGGTATTTGATTTTTTATTAAATGTGTGAGTAATATTTCCATGATGCATTGCCAACAAATTACTTATTTAACATTTGAGCATGGGGTCCTGAGGGAGTCCTAGATTAGGCGTTTTGAAACTTAGTGCTCAGTGCTCGGCCAACGAGACATAACATCTAAGAGAAATTGTGGCACTGTTCTGGGTGTTTCCTTATCTTTTATTTTAAAAATGGTTTTCAAACAGTTTAGACCGACAATATCATACTAGTATCAGGTGTAGAGCATGATCATTAGACATTTATATAATTTATGAAGCGATCACCCTGATAAGTCTAATATCCACCTGACATATATAATTATTACAATGTTATTAACTATATTCCCTGTGCTGTAATTGACGTCCTCGTGACTACTTATATAACTGGCAATTTTTACAGATATTACTTTCATTTTTTTTCCTAATCTTTATTATTGAAAGTATTACACGTGCCCCCCACCCCCTATTGACCTCTGCTAGCCTGTCTCTGCCCCAGGCCTTCACCATATTATTGTCTGTGTCCATGGGTTACGCATATATGCATACAAGTTCTTTGGTTGACTTTTTCCCACCTACCCACCCTCCCCTGCCTTCCCTCTGAGATTTGACCATCTGATGCTTTTATGTACAGGTATTACTTTTAAACAGCCAATAGGTTTCCTAGCTCTTATTTATTTATTTATTTTTAATATGAGAGGAAGGGATAGAGATATAAACATCAATGATGAGAGAGAGTCACTGATCTGCTGGCTCTTGCACACCCCAAACTGGAATCAAGCCCGTAACCTGGAATCGAACCCATGATCTCCTGGTTCATAGGTTAATGCTCAACCACTGAGCCACCACTGGTGGGTATAGGTTTCTTATCTCTTATTCACTGATTCCTGATTGTTCATAGGTTTCTGAAACTAGCTTTTAAAGCAAAGCTTCATTTTATGCATAATTTTATGTCTCTTTAATTTTTGTTTATTTTATTTTTAAATTAAAGAATAAATTTCCCAGTTGAGAGAATACTCTCTTCTTCATTGAAGCCTTTAAACCGCAAGCTCTTGCTTAGTATTGGAATCACACAGATAAGACAAGGCCCCTTTCCTCAAGGAACTTCCTTCATGAAACTGGTATATTTGTGGCCTTTTCTTTATCAGCTTTTGGCGTGATTAGTGAGCAATGCTCATAGATATGCTACTTATTGACATTTTACCTATTTTCATTCACTCAATAAAAATTTTTGAAATATCACTATTTTCTATGGCTATTTTCTTTTCTCTGAAGCATAATTTAAAAACGAAGAAAAATGAAATATATCTTTTAATACAGTCAACTAGTTTTATTTTTAAAGATTAAAAAAAAAATAGCAGGTGCACTTCTGATCCAAACTCAGGCACAAGCTGCTTTCTAGAACAGTCTTGTGAGTTCCTGACTTGCCCTAAGCCATCTTCATGCCATATTGCACTCCTGCCCGGTCCTCCACTCATCTAATCCTGATAATGGTCTCATGACCATTCACTCTTGAGAATTATCTCAGGATTCTAAAATATATAAGTGACTATGATAATGATTTTCATAAGCAAGTTCTTTAAAACTATCATGGATTAGGTTTTATACAGACATTTGTTTGATAATCTAATTGATGTATAATATAAACAATAATGAAGATGAAGACTAATAAGTTGAGAAATAGTATTGTGATAGTATTTAAACTTTCATTCATTTTCATAGGCCTTTGCCTACCTTTTTTTAAAAAAAAATAGAATGATATACACTCACCATGCAGACATAACAGGGTATTAAAATATTAAAAAATAAAACAGAGCAAATAAATATGCACATTCTTTATTCTTTCTGTGAAATCTCACCACACAGGAGTGCATTGTTCTGGCAAAGCCCTTATCACATTGTTTTATAATTACTGTTTATAGTCTATTTCTCTGACAATGGACTAGGCAAAGAGCTTTAGGAGATTTTAACCTATTTATCTGTGGGTCCCTAGCTCTGACATAATGTCTGGCATGTGGAGGATATTCAGCATAAAACTGTTGATTGAAGAATAAGTGAGGAGAGATAATAGACTTAATTTCCTCACTCTGCCATTTATGGTATGTGGCTTCTTACCTCTTAGCCTCTGTCTCAGCTTTCATATCTGCAATATGGGTGACATAAGTCGCTGTAAAGAGCATTAAAAGACCTCTTGTGCGTATAAGCCACAGAGAATTGCACAGGGCTTAGTTAACTTCACTATCCCTTCCCTCAGTCAGAGCTGATGGCTCACAACGTGTGAAACACTGGCTAAGTAATGGGACACCCAGGTCCTTTAATCCTGGAGTTCAGAGTCTAGTGGAGAAAAATGCCAGGCCAATGGGCAATCACCGTAACATCTGTTAATTATATTGTGACCACATTTGGGCAAAGTACAGGGTACAAAGGAATACATTAGTGAGTGTTGAGAAGTCTGAGGAGGATTCTTGGAGAATGTGATCTCTAAGGCTGATACATGTCAGGTAAATATTTCAGCCAGTGGAGGAGATGAAATGATCAGGAGGGCAGAGTAAGGGTATGATGCTCTATGTGTATGAGGCGGGGGGCTTCTTAAATCCCACAAGTCCTAGCCTTATAGCAAAGATCATATGGCAATGCTTTTGTAATCTCCTCTGTTTCAGAAAAAGATCTAAGTTAGATTTTTTTTTTTCTCTCCTATTGTGTAGGAAGTTTTCTCTTTGGAACTACATTTCTAAAATTCTCCTAACTCATACGACTTCATTTATCACTACTTTTGTGATTTAGCAAATGTTCTGTCAAAGAATTAGCAGAATCCCATTTTGGTGACACAAATGAAACTTGTTAAATAATGCTGCTGAATATTTGCGTATTGCTGAATTCGTTTCAAAAATCTGCAAGCATCCTACCACCAAAGGGTTTCACCTTTCATTAATTACTGGTATTATGTGGCTTCCTTAAGGTACAGAGAATACTAATCACAGAAATATTTACACTGACAGAATTAGCGATTTAATGAATGTTTGCCACATTATATTGCTATTGGTGATTAAGCATCACACATTCCGTGTCATATTAGCATTTATATTTTGTATGTTTTATGTAAACACTGTAAGAGTGTGAATTGTACTTTGTGTTGACAAGTAAAGGTATGAAACCAAGTACTAAGGTCAATTGTCTTAAAACATTAACTTCTTTAAAGGAGTAGGAAAAAGAACATGTGCAAATCAGAAAATCTAGGTTTGATTCTTGGCATAGACATAAACTAGCTATGTGGTTTCAGGAAGGTCACTTATATTTCATTTAATGAATGATTTCTTTATCCTCCTCATTTACACTTTAAACAATATGGAAACAATGTTTGAAAGTGTTTTCAGTGGAGATTAGTTATGAAATGAATACTTAACATTTTATTTAAGTTGGGTAAATATGAAAAGTTAAAAAAATTATCCATTATCACCCTCTATTTCAGTGCATGAATTATAAACTAAGAATCAAATTTCCTATGCACTATTTAAAATATAAATGTAAATTCTGTATTTTACTGAATCCTTGTTTCACATTATCATTATCCTCAGATATCAATGTTTGAAATTGACTGTAGCAACATCAATAGAGGAAAGCAACTTTAAAATAACTCCAATGGATTCAGACAGTCAACAAATGAAAGAAAAATAATGTAAAAAGAATGATAATGTTATTATGAGATCTTAAGATATTTTTCTAGACATTTTGATTGTAAAATGTGCCGAAGAACAATTTTTGTGGATATTCACATCATAAATGCAAGAGTTCATTTTGCTTAGTTTGACATCTCAGGAATTACACACTATTATTCTCTCTCTTAAAAAAACAAAGAACAGACAAAACAAAACAAAACAAAACAACAACAAAAACACCCCCCCCCCAAAACAGAAGAAAAATATGGTGCCTTCCTGGTTCCCGTAAGAAATAAACTGCTCATTACCTTGATGTATGAACATGATATCAAACCACATATTTATTATAGAATCTATTATTTCCCATCTCCAAATTTCCTAATGACAAGAAACAGCCTATTTTAATCAAATTGGCCTCCCTCCTGCTCCTTAAGTACAAGAGATGCTCATCTGGGGATACAGATAATGAAGCCATAAGATGGCAATCTAAGTTTTAGGGCAGTCTTCTGCTAAAAATAAGTGACCACTTAAATGCTACCATATCTTGTTTTGCAAATCTAGCCTCACATAGCAAATAATCATTTTTGGTGCAAAAGTTAGTCATAAAATCCTCCATTAGTGGTTGGTAATGGGCCATAATATTGCATGTTTGTAAAAAGTGCATTTGAAAAATGAAATGCTAGGAGGACTGGCCATATAAGGAATATTAATATTTATATGAGATAACCTCTTAGGGCCAGATTTCCTTTTTACTGACAAAAGCCTACACAGAATTTTCCACTATCTTGAGAAAGGGCTTTGCAATTCCAGCACTTGTCTATATAAGCTATATCCATACTCTGCTTTATTGTGTCCTGGCTGCTTTAAGAGAAGCAAAAAAATGGGAGTGGTTAGTAATTGTTAGTTTTACAATAGATATGATAAAAGAAATCAG
This sequence comes from Pipistrellus kuhlii, assembly GCF_014108245.1. Taxonomy (NCBI): domain Eukaryota; kingdom Metazoa; phylum Chordata; class Mammalia; order Chiroptera; family Vespertilionidae; genus Pipistrellus; species Pipistrellus kuhlii. The sequence continues at coordinate 13,249,632 of NW_023425515.1, forward strand.
AAGGAACCCTTGGAATATTAAATATATTACGGGCAAACAATGTTAACCGATGTCTAAATTAAATGTGAATGCTTACAGCAAATTTTCACCCTTCATTATTAACACTTAACCCCAGAGGGGTGAATTTCAAGCAAGTATCAAGAGAGAATCTGGTATTTGTAATTATACTTTGAACATTAGGTTATATATATTCCCAATGGAATGCCAACAATGCTAGAGGAAATATGTTCAGCTTCCACCATGGTCAAAACTGGCAAAGCTGCTTCTTGTGAAAATAGAATAAACTAAAATAACTTAGCTACACACACACACATACACACACACACACACACACACACACACAAAGAATTCTTAGTACCTTTATTTCCTGTTTAAAAGGAATTTGTTTTAATTATACAAATAAAAGTATGATCATATTTTTAATGCTCAACACATATTGGATGAAACTTTTTAATTTTCACAGTTAAAAAATAATAAGGATGATGAGTTAATATTAAGCACTCACCATGAGCCAAGCACTGCTTCTCTACATTTGTTATTTCATTCACCTTTTTTCATGACCTTTGAGGTTGACACTGCTTTACAGATGAAGCATAAAGCACAGAGAAGATAAGTAACCAGTCTAAGACCATATATCTAACAAGTGATTCCCACTCTGACAAACTGGTAATGGAGCATACTCTATCACTGTTTATTGGTTTCTCTGTCCCTAAGCAAGAAAATGAAAGACTCATTGAAAGTTATTGCTCAGTTCAAGTGCTAATTACGAAACACAGAGTGTGCATCCTTAAGCCACAATCTGAACTAGTCAGCTATTTATTTTCAGGAACTAAAGAGGCCTTTAGCCTGGACACTTAATGGGTCTCCAGCCCTTGGCTGTTCTTGGAATTCTGCTAGAACTTATATGGAAGAACATTAAGTTTCTTTCACTGGTGGATAAAAAGAGTATTATGCTAAGCGAAATAAGCTAGTCAGAAAAAGTCAAATATCACATGATCTCTCTCATATTTGAAATCTAAAGAACAATATAATCTGATGAACAAAACAGATCCAGAGACACAGAAACATGGGGCAGACTGCCAAATCTCAGAGGGAAGATGGGGTGAGGTGCTGGGAAAGGTAGGAGGGGGGAAGAGATCAACCAAAGAACTTGTATGCATGGACGCATTACCCATGGCCACAGACACTAGTGTGGTGGAAGCCTGTGGTGGGGGGCTGGAGCAGCATAGAAGAGGTCAATGGGGAAAAGGGGTGGGGTGTATTAATACTTTCAATAATAAAAATGAAAGAAAACACATATAAAAGTGTTCAAGATTCTACTGGTGTAGAATAGCTCTGCCACAAGTCTAAGAAAGTCCTAAGTGAGGCACAATTGTGCAATGTAAGAACAACAACATGGGGAAAAGGAAATCTGAATTCAAACCAAACCTTATTTTTCACATCTGTATCTAGTGAATCCTAATAACTACTGCTTCTCCTTGGGTTGATATGGAGCTCTCAGAAACCAGGCAACAAGCATGAAAGTAGTTTGCAGACCATCAAGATAATCACAAAGTAGGTAACCGATGAAACAATAAATTGTTAGACAGAAGAAATGACCGTTGGATGTTCGGGGTAGTAGATCCTCAAGTCCAGATCAACATTGCGGAGAGAAAACAACACTGCCAGAGCTTCAATGTCCCCTGCGTCTGCCTCTTGGAGTTTGCATCATTGCAACTGCAACATGAGTTAAGAGATTGCATTACAGAACCAGCGGGGGGGGGGGTGTTCTTGGATCTTTTGAAGATCACCCAAAGGACTTGTATGCATGCCTATGAGCATAACCAATGGACATAGACAGTAGGGGGGTGAGGGCATGTGCTGGGAGCAGGCAGGGAGGGGTCAATGGGGGGGGAAAGGAGACATATAAAATACTTCAAACAATAAAAATATTAAATTAAAAAAATCAGCTTAAATAGGCCAATTCAGGATAATCAAAAGTTTGAAGAGAAATATTCATTAAGTGAATCTGGAGAATAAGATGACATTTGAAGGGAAGGCAATAGAGTATACTGCACTAATTTAGAATTCAGAAGTAGTTTTATGACGTTCACTTGTTCTAGAATATTCATCACTGTGGTTCTACCCCATGCCAATCATTATTAATGATAATCTAATTGTATAAATATATATATATATTTTCTAACTTTTATAAATCCACAGACAAATAGGGAGACAGATATTATATGGATAATTTCAATAAATGTTATTAATGAGTTTGAACTTATTTTTTCTTAGTTATTAAATAAGAATATCAGATTAAATGGTTGCAAAAGTCTCCTTTACTCATTACCCAGGACTGATTTTTTAAAAAATGACCTTCTAAACAATAGAAAAGGATAAAATATCAAGTAAAAACAAGAGTGGAGTTGCCAGAACATGCGAGTTAAACATTATTAATTACATTTTAATGTGAATATTGGGATAAACAGATCTTTAAGAACAAATACAACGTTGCCAAAAACAATTGAGAAACTTTTTAGAAAAAAAAGGAACAAATTAATCAAAGTCTTTGTGTTCATCTTTGTTATATCACAATGGTTTCCACCTATTGCCTTCCCTGTCCTAAGCAACTGATAACATAATTTAAATTATGCCATCTCATTTAATCCTAAGGTCTAAACTGTATTATTGTCCCAATATTATTTTATTTACTTATTTTTATCTTTATTATTATTTTTAGATAAAACAAGTGAAGCTTACAGAGATAGCTACTGAATGGTATGACCTTTGTGCTCTAGCTGCCTCATTCACAAGCCTGTGCTTATGCACTTCATTGACTTCCACTACACAACACTTTTATGCGTTTCTTTGGGCAGGGAGTCCCAATGTGACTGAATTTAGTGGTGTATGGGCTGGGCTGGAAAGAGATTGGTCCAGGAGATGGAGGAGACACTGACACAACTTCATGTTGGTACACTGGAAACATGTCCTGCAAGTAACTTAAACTTTATTGTTTATACTATAACTTTTGAAAAATTCACACTATTCTTTGAATAAGAACTTACCAAAAAGGTTAAATAAAATTGCCAGTGTCAAAAAGCAATGTAGGCAGAGATCAAGGAATGGATAGTTTTTTATTCCCCACCAAAGCCAGGTCTTCTAATAAATCCTATTAATAGCCCTAGCCCATTTGGCTCAGTGGATAGAGTGTCAGCCCATGAACCTAAGGATCTTGGGTTTGATTCTGACATGTACATTTTTGTAGGCTCCATCCCTGTCCCTGGTGAGGGTGCCTGTAGGAGGCAACCACTTAATGTGTTTCTCTCACATCCATGTTTCTCTCTTTGTCTTCCCCCTCCCTTCCACTCTCTCTAAAAAATATCCTTGGGTGAGGATTAATAAAAAAAAAATAATTCTATTAATAAATTTCAAAAAACTGTCCATTAGTGAAAATGGGGGGAAGGAACTTTTTCTGGAAGTCCACTCTAAGCCATTCAGCTAGATATTTTACATCCTCATTTAATTCTCAAAAAAACCCCAAAAAACTTGCCCCCCCTCTCTTCTTCTGTGGCATAAAATCCCATCTGACAGAGAAAGATCTTAACTCTCTAAAAAAGATTGATTAGATGAAGGGATCAAGGTCCCAGCCTTGACACGTTAGTGACTATGTGACTTGAAAATAATCCTCTGATCTTTATGTGCTTCTGTCCTTCTGTATAAAATAAAGGGAACAGGGCCAAGTTGATAGTGGGGATTGCCTCATAAAATGCATAAAATGAAAAGATTCATTGCGTGTGAACACGTGGATGAGCATGTATGTGTCTGGTGAGAGTTGATGGGTGACACTTTGAAAGTCTCCAGGTCTGTTATTTGTGGTCCAAGCCTGCAAGGATGGAAAGAATCTTGGGGCTGATGAGTGAGGGGAGAAGACGCAGCTGGAAAACTTGGCGCTGGGACCTGAGCAGAACTGGAAAGGCTGCTATTGAGCGGTCGGGATGGTCAGGAAGGAGAAGATGGGGCTGTGAGCAGGCGGGAAATGAAAACATGAGCCAGGCAGTGAGAGAGCACCACTGACTTCTAAGCACCATGCAAAATACTCAGCCCAAGCAAGGGCAAAAACAGACATGGTGTAGGTTCTGTGTACAAAAATTATGTTGTGATGGAATACTATGTTTCAAAAGCTAATGAAGGTCCTAAAGTTACTGATAGCAACAGATCATGTGAAAAACAAGCAATGCTTTATTTATATTAACTCAGTAGTAAAATTATTTGAAACAGAATGCTCATTTTCTGGAAAATTTTCCCTCCATAACTCTAAAAAAAAACTTGTTGTAACTAATGCAAAGACAGCTTGAAATATCATACAATGTACCAGTTAATGTGTCGTTAACATTATAAAAAAAATTAATCTCTTGCATTTTATGCTGATGTTATCAACTGCCTTCCATTTATTAGACGTCGTTTGCTAAACTACTTTGTTTAATCATGTAAAGTAATACAGCCTAATCTTTATTTTTCAATATCCTAACATTGAAGGAACAAGTTTATCTCTAATTTTCTATTATTTTAGTATAAAATATTATATTGATTTTGTGTGCTTTTCCCAGATATTTCATGGGTAAACTTTATTTTGTTTTCTTTATTAGCTCCTACTTCCTTATTTAATACAAGTATAACACTTGTATATGGAAAAATGGGAGAAAAAGACAACTTATTATGGAAAATACTACCTAAAATAGAATTGCTAAATAAAAATCATGAGGTCAAATTTTAATTTCAGATAAACAACAAAAATAACAGGAAATATCAGATATAGTAATACTAAAAAATTATTCATTGTTTATTTAAATTTAACTGGGCATCCCATATTTTTATGTACCACAAAATAAGCCCATGGTTTGTCATAAAAATACCTAAGCAAAGAAAGAAGGTCTGTCATCCCTGCACCTAGCAACCAGACACAAAATTTGCAAAGACCTACTCTGAAGGCCATAGCACTTTCATAGTCATAAGTAAAATAACCAGCAGTTGAAAATGTGCAAGGCCTGGTTACTATCCTAGCTTCTTGAAATCTCTGACACCACCATCAAGGAAACAGTAGGTGCTTAGGGCCAAGTAAGTACAGGTATTATTTCCTGCAGATTATTTAAGCCCACATCCAGGATCTAGAAAGGAGGTGTGAGCTTTCTGTAGATTTGTGGGACAGCATCAAAGCAGTGGTGAGTGGGCAGCAGGCTCCAGGTGCATTATACCATTGAACTTGAGAAACCTACGTTGCTTCCTCTCTGAAAGTTACCTTGCTTTGGGAAACCACCCAACTCTCTGACATAGCACTCTATTCAGCCCAAGGAAAGACAGAAAAAGAACCATGTTTCAGACCTCACAAACTTTTGAACCCAGTTCAAAAAACCTCCTGTTCATTCCCTAACATGAAAATTGGTTACAATAAAATTACTGAAAATGCTTTCACTGCATGACAAAATGAATTTAGTTCCTACAGGCTAAATAAAATAAAATAAAATAAAAACCTCAGTTATGAAACATAGGGACACACCCAATTTTCTGGGAGAAATGTGTAATGTAAGTCAATGTTATCACAGGTGTGGGTATCCTTGCTCAGAATGAAAAGATTGGCTTTAGAAAAGGAACCTGTTAAGAAGAATTTAGTGGACTGACCTTGCTTCCTATGGCAGGCCATGACCAAGAAGGCCAACAATTAACATATTAATTACACTGTAGCTAATACCTTCCTTTTACATACAAATTAAAGTCTCATTATTAATTGATTTCATTAATTCAATAATTCATTTGTTTATTTAGTAAATATATATTATTTTACTTTTGGCACATGGCTAGATTTGAACAAAGGAACCCTTGCATAGTAATAGGTGCAGAAATGCAAACAGTTAAGCAATAGGAATAGTAGAATCTAAAAACACAAAAGAGAAACAGGAAGAGAGGGGGAGAAACACAAAGACGAGAAAGATACATAAAGAGACAAAGATCAGCAGAGATATTTAGGGATTGATAAGAGACATCTTCTCCCTGGGAATGAACAATTTAAAGATAATATGTTACTTCTTCCCTGGAAAACTGCTTATAAAATTTCCTATAGATAAGTTAAAATGGGTTCATTTTCTATTCATGGGAATGCTGATGTGTTTTTTTTTGTTTTTTGTTTTTTCTTCCCCCCCGCACCACCCCCCAATTATATATTTTTATTTTCTCAAAAGTCTGGAGAAGATCACCAGGGAAGGAATTAACCCTTTTTACAGATGGGAATACTAAGACACTTAAGCAGCTGGTCACTTTCTTTAAATAAACAGTGGTGACAGATTGCTTATGTTTTCAGAATAAGGATGATGCAAAAAGGAAAAGACTTAACTTCAGATATATGAAGAAGGACTATCATTTCCAGAGGAAAAGGCGAGAACTCCTGTCTACCATGATCTGACAATGAGAAGAATGTCTGAAATGTGGTTTATTCACGAGAGCAAATCTAGGCTGCGAACCCATGATGTTCAGGAATCTAGGGGGACATCTCAAAGCTCCCAGTACTTCTGGTGCCTGGCTCTCCTTCTGTAAACTCCATTCTGGAATTTACATGGGAATTCTGAGGGGCATTTCTAGATAAATAATACACTGCGCCATTTAAAATGTGTAATGATGGTCATGTTAGTAATATACTGCATTTTCAACTCTACCCACTGGACACCATGCTTGCTAAGTGTCATATAAATATTTTAATTCTCACAAAAATCTCATAATGCCAGTGTCATCATTTTCACGTCACAGAAGATCATACAGCTTTTGTAGTAATGGTTGACACATATTTGTTATAAAATGCAGGTGTGCCTGACTTCAGGGCTGAAGTTCAATCTCTGTATTTCTGGGGCCAGGGGATGAATGATATGCTAAGTCTAATGTGCAAGGGAAGACCAGCTATTTTGAAGCGGGGGTGACCTTTCTGAGCCCTCTGAAATGGTATCACAGAATAATGCCTGTTGGAATGTGTGCCCCTGCAGACATAAAATCTGAATAACACTGAGGACTCTTTCCAAGGACTGGCACCTCCCCCACACAGGCTCCTCTTTCTTCATGCCCTCAAGCAATAAAGTTGGGAACCACTGTTCTAAGCGGTCTTAAAACCCAGTGAATAATAAGCAGTGTCAAGCTAACATTATTAGAGGAGGAGGAAAAAAAAAAAAAAAAAAGGCCTTCCCTGAGTCCATAGATTATGTAAGGAACAATGTTAGATGTTTCTCAAATACCATTCAGTTAATCTCAAGTAGTCTGTTTATTGTACTCCTATGTTGTGAAACACTTAGACTTGAAAAGCAGAAGTGATCATTATATAATAGATGCAGCTCAATGTTTATAATCAAATAAACATTCTACCACATTGAGATGATAAATTCTCAGAAATGACTATGTTTGCTGTTGTCAGAAAGGTCTGGCAACTTTACACTATTCTATAGTTTGAAAAATCAGAAACAGAAAAGAGGTCTTTGAATTTTAGTTGTGTGGATCTCTGAATGGAAAGAAACACTGGTCTAGGAAGCTTTAACTAGTGAAGCTGGACTTTTATTCTGAATGAAGATAACTCTTATTTTCAAACTTTTACTGTGTATATCTACTGCTTTCAAGTGGTGAGCCTTCATCACTGAAGGGATAATAACAAAGTAGTTGAAATCAACTCTTTTTGGTAGAAGACATTTGTTTCAGTACTAGGATCTTCCCTTTATGTGGTTGTAAAGCATTTTATAAGCTCCTGATTATGGTGTTCTCACATTTAAAAGAGGACTAATAGTATCACATTTGAAGCCATCCTACCTGATATGTTTGGGATAACTAGTTGATGCATCAAAAAAACTAAGTTATTGGAAACATTAAATTCAAATTTAATATGACAGTAATTTTAGTTATTTTATTTGAATCTAATTTTATTGAATCTTCCCAAGGAACTAAACTATTCTTTCTTCTCTCAACCATGTTCTAGAGCAGTAGTTCTCAAATGCTGGGCCCCTTTAATACGGTTCCTCATGTTGTGGTGACCCACAACCATAAAATTATTTTCGTTGTTACTTCATAACTGTAATTTTGCTACTCTTGCGACCCACAGGTTGAGAACTGCTAGCAGGGTCGCCTAAGACCATTGGAAAACACAGATATTTACATTATGATTCATAACAGTAGCATAATTACAGCTATGAAGTAGCAATGAAAATAATTTTATGGTTGGGGGTCATCACAACATGAGGAACAGTATTAAAGGGCCACAGCATTGGAAAGGTTGAGAACCACTGCTCTAGAGGTTTAGCCAATTAATTAAATTATGCATATTATTAATTAAATTGCATATATATCATATACTGTATAATATTTAATTAAAATTTTACATATTTAATTACACATATAAACTATAATTTGAAATATATGTGAATTGATACATAGATAGATTGGTAGACAGGCAGACAGACAGATTTATATTTGTAAGAGAAGGCTTTCAATGCTATCAAGTTTACTACTTATTTAACTTCTTAGCACATCAAAAAGTATTAAGCAGCAACCTTAATGCACTATTCTTACAGTTTTTGAGAAATCATGCACTCTTAAGATAAACCTAACAAGAGCTGGGACATTTTCCTCAGAAAAATAAACACACCCACATATATTTAAAGTACTTACAACTATTTTTAGAGGGCTCAGAGACTCAACAAGTTCATCCTGTGGTTTTGATGAATCTATGTTCTTAAATATATATTCACCAATGTGAGAAGCAATGACTACTTTATAAGTAGGTTTATGTTGATGGAATGCTTCAGAAAGAGCTTCAAACATCTGCAATTCCTAATGTTTTGACTTCCTTTGTGCGCATAAAGTTTTAAAATCCTGAAAGCTAAATCAGTACCCAAATAGCAGAATAAACAAAAAAATAAAACAAAAACCAATTAAATTCCAAATCAACTTGAGTTTCCAAAGCCATTTTTCTCCTCAAAACTAATTCAACTACAGAAGTACTCTTAACCATGCACCAATACAGATTACCTAACATTTTGCACAGATGCCACCGGCATGCCAACTGCAAGAGAGCCACTTTCCAGTATTGCACTGTCCAATACACTAGATTCTAGCCATAACTACTTAAATAAAAATTAGCTAAATGTATAATTCAGTTTTTCAATCACACTAGCCACATTTCAAATGTTCAATATCCACATATGGCTTATGGTTACTGTTTAGGGCAATGAAGAAAACATTTTATTGCCTTAGAAAGTTCTAGAACACCCAAGTATTTCTGTTCCTAACAAATGATTTGTATGCTTTCTGGTAGGTAGTCAATTATGTCTATTCCCAAACCAGTCTATGCCTGTTGGGTAAATATGAAATTGTATAATGTAATTAAATACTATACAAACCAATTTAATTATGAGTATAAAAATAATAAGAGATGAGATATACTGGAGAATTTTTGAAATTCAGTCCCTTTAAAACTGCTATCGAGCCTGGCTGGTAAAGCTCAATTGGGTGAGCTTAGTCCTGTGCACCAAATGGTCTTGGGTTTGATTCCTGCTCACGGCACATACCCAGATTGTAGGTTCTAGCCCTGGATGTGTATGGAAGGCAACCGATGTTTCCCTCTTCTCTCTCCTTTCCCTTCCTGTCTCTCTAAAACCAATAAAAACATATTTTTTAAAATGCTATTGAGTTAGATGTAGGTAGAACAAGTTTTAAAAATTAGAAAAATCATAGAGAACATAGGATTCTGCTTTCATTTTTTTGTATTTGATTTATACTTAAAGACATTTATGAAACAACAAAAAATTATAATTCATAGATGATGCATTATGAGACTAAAATGATGAAGATCTGTGAACAGCAACCCAAACTCAAAATATTTCTTGGCTTTGATAAAAACACTGGGAAATAAGTATATAATCAAGTTTTCAATTTTTTTTTCAAGTTTTAAAATTTAAACAAAATGTGTATTATATATATGTTAATTTTTAGGATCTGTTTCTTCAAAAATCTTTGTGGATTAACTGGTCAACTACTAATTCAAATTGTATTAAGAAAAAATGCTCATGCTACACATAGCAAAATTACAAATACATGTCTCTTTTATTACTATAAGCTCAGTTATGTCATAGTTGGTTTTGTCATTTCTACTTACCAGATTTTAGTTTATCAGATTAAATTACAATGTAAGACAGGAACCTGATCTAGTTCTAGTTCTAGATTTATGCACAACTGGTTCTAACACAATAAAATATAATTAACAACAACACCAGTTACTTTACTCTTAAAATATATATATGTGCCTGAGTGTAAGATTATATTGTATCTCATAATGACATGTTCTGGAGAAATATCTTGATTAACACAAGATTTCACTGATGAAGTATAGTCTATTTTAACATGCAAATATCATTGCTTAGAAGTGACCTACAGTTTAACTCAATCTAACTGTTAAAGTATATACATTACAGGAGGTACAAAAGTAAGTCATAGTCCCTTTTAATTCATATTTACTATTCATTAAAGTTAGAAAAACCTATGGGAATAAAAGATGCAAGGGCTATGAGGATCCAAACCTATGTAAATTGCTCTTAGAGAAAGAGTAGAGGCTTTCTGGATAGAGAGGTCATACATAAGAATCTTGAAAAACCTTATCAAGTAATGGGTTTGCTTAGAAGGTGTAGTGAATAGTAGAAATTAGTAAGCAAGCAAGAGATAAATGCTTTCTTAATACCTCAGGACCTTCACCTAATGATCATTCACAGATTTTCCCTAAGGATCTTTTAGGGGCTGGCATGGGCGTAATCAAGATCAGTATTCTCAAGAGTTTATCCCTATATTCTGTTGAAGAGAAACTAGGTGTGGGTGTAAAATAATGCTCAGGAGGCAGAATTCTGTATCACATCATTTGAGGGATCTTGGAGAATCACTTATGCTCATGAATCAGCCTTTGAAACAGGGAATAACAGAAACAAAATGATTATACAGAATGTGACTCATTCTAATAACAGTTCATGTACTGCTGGATTGTTTCAAGGAGACTTAGGCCAATTACCAAATAAGCTTTCTGATTTTCCCATAGTTACTTTGGCCAATTTAGTTCAATGCGATGAACTAAATTAGGCTTTTCTGGTAAGGCCCAATCAATTGCTTTGCAATTGGTTTTCTTTGTCTTTCCTTCTTCTCTCCCTTCCTTCCCACTCCAACTATTTTATGCCTCATTCCAAAAGAATTTAAGGTAAACCAGCCACTACATACATAAAGATCGATCTATCTATCTATCTATCTATCTATCTAATCTATCCAATTTAGTATCCCAAAATAACAAGAGACATTGGTAAGTAGATTATGATTTACTGATATTTAATTATTTCCTAAATTGTCACACTTCCTCTGTTACCAAATGTGGAAACCATGGTATTCAGTAAAATATGATTACTGGAAATTATCGAATATGCATAGTTGTTCCCCCACTAAATGTTAACTCTATAAATATATATTTTCCCAAACTAACCTAACTATTTCTAGGTAGTGACACCAGCAATGGCCCTGAATCTTAGTTTCTTTAAATATAATCCTATCAATTTATGCATTTGTCATTAAACATCCTATCTAATAAAAGAATAATATGCAAATTGACCATCACTCCAACACACAAGATGGCTGCCACATGTGGTCAAAGATGGCTGCCCTCATGTGGACACAAGATGGCCACCACAAGATGGCCAGCAGGGGAGGGCAGTTGGGAGGATCTAGGCCTGCAAGTGAGGGCAGTTGTGGGTGATCAAGCCTACAGGGGAGGGCATTTAGGGGTGACCAGGCCATCAGAAAAAGAAAGTTGGGGGTGACAAGGCTGGCAGGGGAGGGCAGTTGGAGGCAACCAGGCCTGCAGGGGACAGTTAGGGTCAATCAGGCAGATAAGGGAGAACTTAGGCATGGATCAGGCTGGCAGGGGAGTGGTTAAGGAATAATCAGGCTGGCAGGCAGGCAAGCTGTTGGGAGCCAGCAGTCCTGGATTGTGAAAGGGATATACAACTGCCCATCAGGATTGGGCCTAAATGGGCAGTCAGACATCCCTTGAGGGGTCCTCAGATTGGAGAGGGTGCAGGCTGGGCTGAGGGACACCCCCCAATGCATGAATTTGATGCACAAGGCCTCTAGTTATTTTATAAAAATAGTAAGTTAAAGAATCCCAACGGGTGGAAAATCTATTATTAATCACCAGTGAAAGCATAACTCTCCCATATCATATTTTCATCCTATTTTCTTCACTAATGCTAATTATATCCTCTGCCTTTTAGAATTATGATTTCTGCCTGACTAATACAAAACGTCATAGCTACATCTATGCCACTTTCCAACCATTCTTCTATAATACCAGATCGCTTTAGATAGAATAATTGAGAGACCCACAATTTGATGCATTTATCATAGTATTTTTATAAGATTGTTCTTGTACCACATATCATAGTTGGTTTCTGTGATATACTTCATTGCACTGCACAGAAACAAGAATTTATTGGCAATAGTATTCTATTTGGGCCATCAATGTGTACACGACTTGGTCTCCAATTTTATAAACTAAGTATTGGAATACACACAAATGCAAACATTCACACACAAGAAAGGTATCCTAGTTATCAAAGGCTAAATTATTCACAAAAAATTAATTGTTACCATCTATTGTAACAGTTGTCTATTTCTTCCACCTTTGTGTTGAACTGCTATTATTAGACACATCTTTGTTTCTCTTTGCTAGGAGTCACTGTCTTTTTCATCTGTCCATTCTCTTGGTCTCTTTCTTGCTCTCTTCTCTCCTGCCTCTTATTCATTGTGTCTTGATTAATCCTTCAAAAGACTTTTCTTTTTTAGAGACTACTATTCTTTAACTTCTGCATGCCAGTCAAATAATTTTGCTTGAAATCATTGCTATTTGGCTTTCTAAGTTTCATGTGTTCTTCCTGTTGGTGCCTCAAAAGTTCCTCCTTCTCTACCATTGTTGGTAAATCCTAAATTCTGAGATATTCTGAATGCCAGTGTTTTCTAGAAAGCTCATCAACACACCACCAGGGTCTTAATGGTTTTTAACATATATCTACAAATATTTTCTCATGTATTCAATAATTTTTAACATATATCTGTGTCTAAAAATCTTTTCTTGTGTATTCAATGTTTCATGCTTAGAGTTTAAATTAGTTCTAATATCTACAACTATTTAATTCTGTGACTAAAAGATGACCTACCTAAATTTGCCTCTCCATATAAATTGCAACATTCACTGCCGCTGAAGTTAACAGCAAGCTAATGGATTCCAAAGAGACTCATTTGCTTTGTTACAAACAGGATACTGTGGGTGTCTTTTCTTTAAACAAAAATGTGATCTAAACCTCAAATTATGCCCCATATACGTATTTATTATCAACTAGAGACCCGGTGCATGAAATCCATGCAAGGGGCTCATTCCCTGCTGCCACTGCAGCTGCCCTCTGCCTTGACCCCTGCTGTTGAGGCTTCGTCTGGAAGGACGTCCAGTCTAACTAGCATATTATGCTTCTATTATTATAGATTTCTTGACATGATTCTCATTTAGTTTTTTGGTTTATACAACAGATATATGGTACAAGTATAAAGGGCAGAAGATTAAGGGAAGCAAACAGAATACAGAAAGCTAATTTTAAAAGTGACGCTAAAATACAAACCATTCATCTGGAAATTAAGAAATTTAAAAATTCAAAAGAAATATGCACAATCTAAATTTGATATTATAAACTATAATGAACTTATTAATAAAAATAAATTTATTCTATTATTTTTATTTTAGGTATAAAGCACCCCTAAATTTTAAATTTTGTCTAGGATGTTATTGAATCAGAGCAGTCTGGGAATTAAATTTAGGGAAATTTTAGAAACAATAAACAAAACTCAGATCTGTGACCACCATTGTAATTAAACCAAATATTCAATAGAAATAATCACATAGTGAAATCTTATACTCTATTCATTCATCTGATAAATATCTGGTTCTTACTTTGTGTTAAGGCATTCCAGGGGATACAATGAGAAATATGCATGGACTTTGCCCTCATGGGGCTTACAGTCTAGTATGGAAAAAATAAGCAAGCACTTAACATAACATAAAGGAGAAAGTGATGTGTCATAAGAAAGACTCAGGCAATGTGCTACGGAAGTCATTGATACTTCATGATATAATATTCGAACTTTGTTTTTTTTTACTGTATTATCTAAGTATCCAATGAAAATATAAAGAAAGACCAATGATCAACTTACAAAATTAGGTGTCAAATTTTGTGAATCTAAGGGTGAAAAAGGTGCAATATTAATATAGTTTAAGTCACCACTCATTAGTTCTTAAAAATATTGGATCACTGAGTAATGACCTATAAGAAATATCTTTTCCCCCAGTGTTTATAATTAGATATAATAGAATAACCTAGTATTTAGAGGCAAAAAGATTGTTTTAATGTAATAAAGACTCAATTTATTAAAAATACTCATGACACATTACCTTCTCGCACAGAAATTGGCTCAATTACATTAAAGTGATGAAGAATTCCTCGATGGCTCAAGTGTGCTCCAAGGAAAGCTAGAAGGTTGTACAGTTAACTCCCAGGGTATAACTCTAAACCATACAACCTACTACCTCAACCCGGATGCACACAGCTTCCACTGTTGCTTCAAACTCCTTATCATATCTTCAGTCAGCTCCTCCAAATATGGTGGCCAGACACCTAAGGGCTTGGCAAGGATGTAGATATAATGTTCTAACATTTTACCAATTAACTTACTATGTGTCAACTAAGATTATCCTAACCTCTTGGGTTTCCAGCATAGGTCAAACAAAATGTTCTCTGACATCTCTCCCAGCATAGCTGTACTAGCAATTAATAATATTAAAAGTCAGTAGCATTCAGCTTCCTTTTTCAAGAGAAAAAGGATTACTAGTAACACATCAATCCAAATATCATCTTTAATTTTCTTTTTGAAGTTGAATGAGGTACACTAACCACTATAATGGGAGCTGGCATTTCTGGACAGGATCTATTCAGATCTTGGTTCATAACTTGCTATGAAAAAAAAAATACAAGTTTCCTAAACAATTTACTCAATGTGCATTCAAATTTGAATGGCTTTGCTACAGACTCTTCCAAGTGGTCAACAATTAAACCTGCCTTGTAAGACAGATGAGGATTAATATATTCATTAAAAAAAACAAAACAAAAATAAAATGTAATTACTTCAAAAGTAATCAACTAGGTTTTTACAGGAGTTTGATTGAAATATTAGTTAACAGCATTGTGTATAGGATTTTGTCACATCACCACACTGACACAGACCCATAGAAGCGAGCTTGTGCGGTCAACTTCACCACAAGATCGGATCTACGGGTTTATGCCAATGGGCAACCTCTCACATGGGCTCCTTATTAAAGTAGAATTTGTTTAAAATATCTGATGAAATTAGTAGATGAAAATAATAATACTGATCTTTTAGCATAAAAATTTTAAATGCTGAAATGCTCTAAGTATTTACGCCTACCCCCAGCTAAAAGCCTTTGTAAGTATTCTAAAGTAAATGAAGGTTTATATATATACATATAAGAATTTTAAAATACTTTATGGAAAGATTTTTCACAGATTAATTTTGTTTTAATAGTATTTTAGAATTAGACTATTTTAACTAATGATGAGTTTTAAAAGAAAAAAAAATAATCCATACATGCATGTATGAATTATGTAATTGTGAGGCATGAATATAGTGTTATGAGCCTATAATTAAGACAAAATTAACTATTAAGCTAATTGTGTAAGAGTTAGCCTGTGTTTGTTCTAATTCCTATAAAACCTCAGTTAGTGGTTTCAAGAAATTGATAACATATAACTTTCTCATAAAATAAGTAAAATTTTGTTGACTAGGCAGAGTACAGAAGGAAGTTACTTAAAAGTCCTAAATATATACATAGCTGGCTGTACTTGAAATAATACTGAAATTGACAATATTTAGATGAGTAAATATCAGAAAATTAAAATTAATCACACATTTATAGCATTATTACTACTCCTGTGCGCTAACATTTATACTCCAGATCTATTTCAGAAAAACAGGGTATCATCTCTCTTATACACCATATATTTAAATGTAGTTTTCAAAAATGATATATTTAAAACATATCTCTCATCTCATCCACAAGTTAGGTTAAAAGGTTATTAAAATATTTAAATCACCAGACTATGATCAAACATACAAATATAAAAATAAAGCCAGCCACATATATGTTTTTTAAGAGTATAAACTCTACAGCAACAACATTATAACTTGTGCACTCATTGTTTTACTCATATCCACATATTTAGCATTTTTCAGTTATACCTTCATTGTAAAAATAGTAACACTACATAAAAACTACTGTATATTTACATATTTTGAAATAAATAACATAAAATGTGTTTTATAGACTTTACACACAGAATTTGGTCTCCATAATTTTTACCATTATTTGTTTTCAAATTTTCTACTTATTAATAAGTTTAAAAAAATCAACATTCAAGATTCATGCATTTAACTCTAGTAAAATCTTTCAACGTAAGTTCACAAATTCAGATGTGAAATAAATGGTAGCATCTGTTTTGGGTTTATCATAACTATAAAAATGTATATTTTGGTTTCATTGTCTTATGAGATCATATATTTTTTAAAAAGCATGACTTTATTCCCTCCTCCTCCCAGATTTCACTTCCTTTTATATGGCACAACAAATTATAAAATAATTCATTTTTTCCTAAACAACTTCTTATTCAACCATATTTCAACTATGTTATATGTATGGATATCTAGAATATATTCAAAGTGACTCAAACAGTATATTGCTCATAAACTCAGACAAAAATTTTTTCAGAGGCGGGTAATATAAATTCTCAAGCCATCAATTAAAATTCCAACAGCTAGATTCACAAAGAATATGAAACGAACCTTATAACTAACACAGTCAAAATTATTTTGCTTTTTTCTTCAAAATATTAAATATGCATTGCTTTTTTTTTTTACTTTTTATTTTTACCTGAGATGATTTTCTCCTAGGATCACTTTCTTCACTTCTCATATCCATTTTAAGTTTGTCCCTAAAACAAGCACAAAAGGAGAAATATCAGACAACTGCTGTCTAGAAGGAGCATCTGGGCGGATGGTAGGAGTGAAGGTGGACGATCGAGAAGAAAACACAATATCAAAATGGGCAAAACCTTTTAAACTATTTTTTTTAAGGCTTGGAAGACTCCTAGAGCCCCACCCAAGGCTGCTCATATGTCATATAATGTGGTTTCATAGTTTGCGTTTATGCATTCATTTTGGTTGGTGTTATTTTCACAAGAACAGTTTTGAAAGTGAAAGGAGCCATGGCTGTTAAAGAAGCGACTGGGTCTTTCTTGTACAATGAACTAGTGAAAGCTGAAAAGAGATTTGGATTTGGCATGAGCTTAATAAGATAATTAAGAGTGTAGAGATTAATGGTTTCTAAAAATAACATTTAAAATAATGTTTTTCAACTGGAGGATCTTGAAACATGAAAACAGGTTTATAAATGTTAATTAGGACTGTGAAAGTTGATGTTCCATTAGCTAAGGCAGCATAAAGGAACAAGAGCTATTTAAAAAAAAAATAATAATTAGGGAACAATAACCCATAAACTTAATAAAGCATTTTATTTTAATGTTATCAGTATATAAGATGTTTGTTATTCCCCATAATTCTTTGTAGAATAACCAAAAAGAAAGTAGAATTCACCAGTCCTATATTTATTCTTTGTTTCCCCTATGTATTTTCAGTATAATGAAATATGATTTTAAAAGCACAAGTTTGCCAATGTTTAGTCTTTTTATGGAAAATATGATAGTATCAGTTTGTATTATACAGATTATAGGCTTCATTTATAATGCTATAATTTCAAAAGCATTTTATTTTTTAATTTTAAACATAATTATAAAGTTTTAATCAAAATTAAATAAGTGAAATACAGTTGTTAATCCTTACCCATTAAATGAATCAAAACTGGGTTTTGCTATAAAATGCTTAAATTCCTCAGCAATTTAGTTACACAAACAGACATAATTATTAGAATGCAATGTATTTATCTGCTGAGCCAATACATTACTAGACACTTAAGACAAGTTTACATGTACTTTTTCCACTAAAATACTTAATGGCTATTTCCAATGCACTCTGCAACGGCTCTAAGACAAATGCTTATTTTAAAGTATATTTTAAAAGGCAGTATTATTGTGGAACAAGCTTCTTTCCTACTTGGCAACTGAGAACATAACCTTTGCAGCCCTATTTTGGTTATACTGAAATCCTGGTAAAATATTGAAATATAAATCCCCCCTAACTAATTTTATTTACCAGCATTTTAATGCATATTCTAATAGGACTTTTTTTTTAGAAGTTCAAAAAGTTTCTTCTTTCACATTTAAAATTATGAGTCACAAGCCCATGAAAGATTTAGTTTCTTTACCAAAGAGGGCTGAACGCTCAAGTTTTCTTAGATAGCAAAAACGAATCCTGTACGCAAAAAGCACAGATAATATATGAATCCTTTTCCAAAACTTCTATGTATATCAGAAATAAAAACATGTACCAACTTTTTTCATAGAGGTTGTTCTGTTTTAGTTAATTGCTATTCTAATCAGGATTAGAGCAAGAGAGCAGAAGGAAAAAAGTTAATGAGAGTAAAGTGGGCGATGAGTTCAGAGGAAACTGAAAGTTCAAGGATTCCCTCTTACAGAAGAGCAGGAAAGAACAACAACAACAAAAAAGTTATACCTGAGACGAAAGGTGCGATTTCACCAAGCGCAATACATTGCTCATTAGGCCACATTAAAATAATAATAATAATAATAAAAAGAAAGAAGGCTCATTTGCTTATGCTGCCTTACAAAGCTGCTTGGTTTTACAAAGCTCGATGCCTCTGTAGTTCTACAAGCCAATGTTTGCTTTTTTTTTTTTTTTTTTTTTTTTTTTTTTTTTGGTTTGGTTTTTTGTTTTTTTTTTTTTTTTGCAGGAAAAGTCTCATTTTTTTACCCCCCCCCCGTCACTGTTGCACGGAGTGGGACACACTCGGGTTCCTTTAGTTTGCATTTCTTCTTCGGGGCTCCTGGTATGTCTTGCAGAAAAAGAGGACCAGGGTGCTCGGTCTTCTCTTTCTTCCTCCTCCTCGGTATTGGTATTCCAGGCACAAAGCACTGCGCAGAAGCTGCACCAATCCTTGCCGTCCCTGGCAGCACAGTGGCCCGAGGTGGGAGAGACCAGGAATCCTTCCGGGCTGCGCTGACTTTAGAAATGAGGGCTGCACACGTTGGGCTCCGGGACCAAAAAGGGTGAGGAGGCAGGCTGCCAGTGTGCTACATGGCTGCAATGATCTCATGATCACTGCTGCTGGCGTCCTGTTTGCCCAGTTCAAATGCCTGTTCATTATAAACCACCCCCCCCCCCCAAAAAAAAAAAAATCCTCCTTGGATTCTTCAGCAAGCAGAAAGGATAGGAACATTAAAAAAAAAAAAAAAATCAGCAGTAAGAAAAGGCAAAACTACAACAACAACAACAAAAACACCCCTGAAATGCACACACACAATTTTAGGATTCACTTGTTATGCCTCAATATTCTGTTTATATCCACCACCCCCACCTTTTTTTTCTCTCTCTTCTTTTTCCTATTTAGAGATAAGCAGCAGAATTTATCAGGCGTGAAAGGGACAGCCTCCTGGTGGCCTGCCAAAAACCCAGCATAAAGGCGAAGTTGTGCTTCAAAGCTCAGTCGCTTGCTGAGTCTGGCTAAAGTCAAGTATTAAGATCCACCATTTTCTGAGAGCCGGGCTAGGAAAAAGAAGGAAAAAAAAGTCAGGACGGTGGTTGCTGCTCTCCAAGGCTCTCCCTCCTCCGTTGGCACCGTCACAAAATCTCTGCCGTCGAATCACATGGTCCTCTGCCAAATGTGGAGCGCGTTCCCACCGACCATTCTGCTGATACTGCGAAGGCAGCTATTGTCTCGTTTAGACCCAAAGTTCAGCCCACTCTTCATTGAATTAGCAGGAAAGAAAAAAAAAAAAAAAAAGCATCACCTTTGGGGGCTGGGAGTCATGGAAACGTCTACCTGGCACGCTGCCCACTTTCCCTGCCCATCAACCAGAGATGGGATTGTGCTGCCTAATGCAATGATGACTTGGAATGCGAAGAGTCGCCCAAAGTGAATCTGATGCTTCAGTGCCTGTTTGCACAGAAAACTCTGGCTTCTTGTAGTTCAGGGGCGGGGAAGGGAAGGATCTTTCCTACTAAATGTAGCAAAAGGGAGAGAGGAAAAAAAAAAAAAAAAAGTCTGAACATGCCTACTCTGCAACTTTATTTCACAACACACCCAAATGGTTCTCAAATGAAAAGGCTGACCGCCCTGCAAGCATTCCAAGTTTAAGGCACCCCTGCCTCTGTTTCCTTTGCTTCCTTTGCTTCGTGATTTGAAGGCAACAAGCAACACAGACGCCCAGGACATTTGTTTTCATTTCTCACAGGAAGATTTAAAAGCTCGGAGAGTCTTCTTGCTTTTTATTACTTTCTGATTTTTATCTGGCACCGGTTTTGTCCTCCACAGCCACGGGATCCACTGGCAGCCGTGGGGATGCGTGATTGCTGCCATCTCCCTCCAAGTGGCCCCCTGAGAGAAGAGCCAGTTGTCTCTTAGACTACACAAAACCTTGCGACTGACTGGGTCCCGGGGTAATCTCCTCGCCACCTAGCACAGCTGCTGTGCTTGTTTGCTGAGACTGACTCATGTAAGGAGTGCTCTTTCTGTGCCTGCCCAAGCTACAGTTTGCCTGTCTTGCATGAAAGATGCCTTTGAAAGATGCAGCTCTTAGGCAATAAAATGAAACTGTCCCCCCTCCCCAATGAATTTCCATTCTAGCAGGGGACCGAAGTTCCCATGGACAAACATTTCCATACGTTCTTAACAAAAGTACAGTGAATTAAATCTTTCACCATTTCCTTAATCAGAATCTAAAGCCAAGCAGAAAAGCAAGTCTTACTAGTATTTAAACTAAACACAGTCAGTAGTCCTGAAAAGATTCATGTTCTCCTACCTGCATTAATTTAAAAAAATGTTTTGATGATGGGAGGGTCTTTAGCTAAAGTATAATTTTGTTTGCAAAAAAAAAATAAAGTTATATTAAGGGCTTTGCAAAACGATGGACTAGTGTTACCCCTCTTCCATGTACGCACACATTGCATAATGCATGACAAAGATATAAAAAAATAATCAAACCATGACTTGTGTAATAAAAGAACTCATCAAAAAAAAAAAATTCAGGGATCTAGGAAATATATCCTAAAAACCATTTTTTTAGGATATGTTTCCTAGATCCCTGAAGGTAATTTTCTTTAGAAGCAATAGGAATGAAGCAAAGGTCATTTTCTTTAGAAGTAATAGGAATGAAATGTGCACACACACACCCACACACACACACACCCTCATACACACAAGAACTATTCTGGTGTCTTCCCTATTTGTAATAGAAAACACACAAACACAATCCTAAACCATAAAACAAAAACTAACATAGGTGCGGAAATTAAAATTGCTTTTTTCTAGACTGAAATTCTGGACAAATTTTTCTCATGTCCTAACATATGCTTAGAGTGCCTGGTAGGGAATCAAGCATGGTTTGTAGACACACGTGTCCCTGCCTCAGCACAGCAAGAAAAAAGTAGATACTCTCTAATAGAAAGAAACATTTTAATTGTTAGCTCTCATTCACTTTCTCAGCAGATATTTATTAAGTAAGTATAATAAGCACAGGGGGACAGCAGTGAATCACATGGGCACGCCTCAAGTGGCAGTCATTCAGGAAGAACTTCCACGGGAGAAACATTCACTTCTAAACTTAAGTATTACTAGTCCGAAGGGAGCATTTAGTGGCATCAAACTAGCCAAGAAACACACTAGTATAAATAGGGAAAGTGGACGTGAAATGGATATTTAAAAACAAATTAGAGATAGAGATGCATTCTCTGTCTTGTTTTCTCTTTTAAACACGAAATTTACTAGTTTTCCATAACTCTGCTTAGCTTTCTTAAAGAACCTAATGTGAAAATTGTATATTATCCTCTCAATTTAAAAAAAGAGAAAAGAAAAAGAAACAGGAAACATTCTCTTTCAGGACGTTGGGATAGACTTAGTTTTCCTAATACTATTGCTAAATACAACTAGAAATAATCTGGGTCATTATATGAAAAACATATGTAAGGAGACGTGGAAAGATGGAGAGAAGACAGACCGACCAGTCAGGGACCTCAGGACTTAAAGAACTACATGGTGGTGAAGTCTCTGGATTTTATTTTTGCCTAAGATATCCAAAACTTGCAGCTGAGGAGTCTGGGACCCAGAGACATCAACTGGTCCTGCACAGAAAAGCCCAGCAAAAGACTGCTCTTTCTAGGTGAAGGACCAAGGAAGGGCAATAACTATTAGAAACACATCACTTTGCTCCAGACAAATACCACAGAAACACAAACCCCACCCCTGCAAAGTCCCAATGGGATGCCTAGTGACCCATCCTTATTAGACTCCAACAAAGCATCCCAACCTTCTCTCCCTTACCCCAGGCAGTATAGGGAAGCCTGAGTAGGATGTGAAAGCTTCATTTCTATCAGGGCGTCCCAAACCCAAACCCACCAAAATATAGTAGCAGTGAAGATACTACAATAGGGAGCCTGGACTTCCATCACAGCCCAATAGTAATGAGACATCCTTCATCAATCGCGTTAAGGCTGTATCAAACAGAGGAGGCTGGTGGAAAGTCAGGACTTTAGAAGTCCTTTTAGTTAGGTGCTAATGGTGGCTGGAGGAGGAGACGTAGACTTCTACCTACACCTGGCAATGACAATATGTACTCTCTTTTCTCTGCATCCAGTGCCTCCTAACATGTACCCAAAACATCCAGATTTCCATTGAAAATCACTTGTCATACAAAGAAGCAAGAAAAGCTCAAACTAAATGTAAAACGATAATCAAGATGAAAGAGATATTAGAATTATCTCACAAAGATTATAAAGCAATTATCATGAAAACGCTTTAATGAGAAATCTAATGAGCAATCATGAACATGGTTGAAACATCTTTTAAAATAATTAAACCAATTAGCAAAATAAAAGAAGATATAAAGAACAACCAGATGGAAATTATAGAACTGAAAAATACAATAATGGAAATGAAAAAGTGAAGAGGGGAAAAATAAATAAGCGAACTGAAGGACTGAGCAATAGCAATTCCCAAATCTGACCCACACAAAGGAAATATACTTTAAAAAAAGTAAACAGAGACTCACACAAATGTGTAATATAAGAAAAGATAAAACATCAATATATTATGCAAACATTCTTTAAAGCAGGAGTAGTACCATTAATATCAAACAAAAGAGACTTTAATGCAAAGAAAATTATCAGAATCAGAGGTAAACATTATAAAATTATTTTAAAAAAGACAATCCATTAAGAAGACACACAAAAAATACCCCTGTAAAGTCAGAATAAAACTGGTGAATAGATAAAAAAATAAACAAATCCATGATCATAATTGTAAACTTCAACACAGCTATTGCAACAACTAGACAGAAAATTTGCAAGAATATAGACCTCGAGGACATCGTTAAGCAGCAGGATCTAATAACATTTTTAGAATGTACTACCCCTGAATAACAGAATACACATTGTTTTAAAGCTCCCAGCAACATATTCCAAGATAGGTCATATCCTGGTTCATAAAACAAATCTCAACAAACTAAAAGTAAGCAAAACCATACATTGTATTTTTGGACCATAATGAAATCAGGCTAGAAAACAATAATAGAAAGATAACAGAGAAATTTCTAAATATTTGGAAAGTAATCAACTTACTTCTGAACAATCCATAGGTTAAAGAGGGAGTTTCAAGGGAAAAAATACATTGGAGTGAATGAAAATACAACATAACAAAATATGTGGGATGCAGCCACACCAGTGCTCAGGGGGCAAACTGAGAGTACTAACTGCAAACATTAGAAAAGAGAAAAAGTCTCAAACCAATAATCAAAGTTCCAACCTTAAGAACCAAGAAAAAGAGCAAAGTCAATCCTATATAATAAAAGGCTAATATGCAAATCGACCTAACAGCAGAACAACTGGTCACTATGACGCACACTGACCACCAGGGGGCAGATGTTCAATGCAGGAGCTGCCCCCTGGTGGTCAGTGCGCTCCCACAGTGGGAGCAATGGCCAGCCAGAAGCCAGAATCACAACTAGCGAGCTCAGCATTGGTGGCAGGAGAAAGTGTAAGAAGTGACAACTTAGGCCCAGGGGAGCGGGCTTAAGCCATCAGTCAGATATCCCCTGAGGACTCCCAGATTGCAAAGGTCATGGGCCATGCTGAGGTATCTCCCCCCCCCCCCCCAGTGCACGAAATTTTGAGCACCAGGTTTCTCGTCTGAAATAAGTAAGGAAAGAAGTATTAAGGATAAGAACACAAATAAATGAAATTGAAAACAGACAAACAATAGAGAAAAATTAACGGAGCCATGAGTTAGTTATTTGAAAAGCTCAAGAAATGTGGTAAACCTCCAGTAAAACTAACAAATACAATAGAAGACACAAATTACCAATTTCAGGAATGAAGCAGGCAATATGATTACAGACCCTGTAGATATCCAAAGATAATAAGAAGGGAAAACTATGAACACTAACCCTCAGAATTTAACTTAGATATAGAGCACCAGTTCTTCAAACCACAAATTACCACAACTTACCCAACATTAATTAGAATATTTGGATAGCCCTTTAAGTATTAAGAATATTAAATTTGTAATTTAAAAACTCCCTCTAAAGAAAATCTCAATTCCAAGATGGTTTAGGTCAATGGTCGGCAAACCATGGCTCGCCAGCCACAAGTGGCTCTTTGGCCCCTTGAATATTTTAATGCCATTTTTTCAAAATAGACTTGCCCAGGCCAAAAACTGACCGCTGTGCATGGGCCATGAAGTTTCAATTGCGCTGTACATGTGCGCCTGAACATGGTATTTTGTGGAAGAGCCACACTCAAGGGGCCATAGAGCCTCATGTGGCTCATGAGCTGCGGTTTGCCGACTACTGGTTTAGGAGAATCATTCTAACAACTTTTTTTTTTTTTTTTTTTTTTTTTTTTTTTTAAGTTTTAACAACAATTCAACACAGTTTGGAGGGAAAACAGAAGGCAAAATTCTCAATTTATTTTATAATAATTCTATTATACTGACAAATAATGTATAAAAGGAGAAAAGTATAGACCAATAACTCCCATAAACATAAACTCAAGAATAATCTTAATAATATATGTGTAAATAGAATTTAGCAATATATAAAAATAATGATATAGCATGGCCATTTCAGGTTCATTCAGGGGTGCAAGTCTGGTTCATTATCCCAAAATTAATCCATATAATTCACCTCATTAATAAGCTAAAGGGAAAAAAAAATCACTCAATGCTATCAATGGATACAGAAAAAAATGTTTGACAAAATTCAGCATCCACTCATGCATGATCGAAACCTCTCTGTTAAGTAGGAACAACGGGGATCCCCTCAATTTGGTAAAGATATTGTACAACAACATCCTACACTTAACATTATTTTACTTATTTATTTTTGTTAATCCTCACCCATGGATATTTTGCCATTGAGCTTTAGAGAGTGGAAGGGAAGGACTGGGAGACAGAAAGAGAGAAACATCAATGTGGGAGAGACACATCTATTGGTTGTTTTTGTTTTCTGTGCATGCTCAGACCGGGGGATTGAGCCTACAACTCAGGTATGTGCCCTTCGGTCCATGGACTGACACTCTATTCACCAACCCAAATTAGTAGGGCACATTCTTTTTAATGTTAAAAACTAAATATTGTCTCTCTAAGATCACAGGTGAGACAGGATGACATTTCTCATCACTCATATTCAACATGGTGGTACAAGTTTCATTCTAGGTAGTGCAATAACATATAAACAAACAGAGAGAAATACAATGCTAATTAAAAAAACTAAAATAAATGAAATATTTAGGTACACATATTTTAAAAATGTACAGAATTTGTATGCTGATGAACAAATTGCTGATGAAAGAAACCTATGAGATCTGGAAAGACTTTTTTTTTCATGGATTGCAGGACTCAGCATAGAAAAGATGTCAATTTGTCCCAAATTGATTTATAGGTTTATTAGAATTTCTATCAAAATCTAGAGTTAGATGAAATTGCCCTAAACTTTAAATAGAAATGCAAAGAATATCTGAAACAATTAGGAAAAATATATTAGAAGAAATTATCCAATTTCAAGACTTACTATATAATAGTATATTACTTAATATATTAATATTAGGCATAATTTATATTTATGTAATATATTATTAATAAGAAATAGAGTCATTGATTATCATTTGATTGTTATCAAGACTGCATGGTATTGGTTGAGGAATACTACATTGATCAATGGAACATGACAGAAAAATCTAGAAATAGACTCCCACATATATGCTCAACTGATTTTTTTTTTTGACAAAGATGCAAAACCTATTAATAGAAGAAAAATAGTCTTTTCCACAAATGGTGCTGGAGTAATGGATATCCATTGGCAGCAGCAAGCTATTGTTGAGCTACTGGCTCACGGATTCATGCACAGGGCTACTAGTATCATATAAAAATTAATTTAAGATGGTCACAGACTAAAATGTAATATAAAACGATAAAATAACATAGAACAAAGTCTTTGGAATCTGAGTCTGTGAATCACAATCCATAAAGAAAACAGATAAATTGGTCTTTATTACAATTAAAAAATTTTGCTCCACAAAGGACTCCATTAAGAAGATGGAAAGAGAAGGTAAAGGTGGGAAGAAAATATTTTCAAACCACATGTCTGAAAAGGAACAGTGTTTAGAAAATACAAAGAACTCTCACAGCTCAACAGTAAAAAATACAACAATCCAAGTGGAAATGGGCAAAAGATAAGAGGAGACATTTTATCTATGAGGATATACAGATGGCAAATAAGCACAACAAAAGGTGTTAATAATAATTTTCCATTAGAAAAATGCAAATTAGAATCACAATAAAATATCACTGCACATCTACTAAAAGAGCTGAAACAAAAATTGAAAAACTAGTGACAACAGTAAACATTGCTGAAGGTACTGGACCACTTAAACTATTGATTGCTGAATAGGATGTAAAATGGTACAGCAACACTTGGCATATTTTATTTAAAAAACCAAACATATGTTTTCCATAAGACCCCACAATTTAACTCTTGTGCATTTATCCCAAAGAAATTAAAGTTGTTGTTCATGCAGAAACATGTACATGAGTGTTTATAGCAGCTTTTTACATACTAGTCAAAAACTGAAAATAACCCAGATGTCCTTGAACTGATGAGTAGTCAAACAAACTGTTACATCCATACCATGGGCTACAACAAGGAACAAACTATTGATCCACTCTTCTGAATTATTTTAATAAAATTATGCCGAGTGAAAAAAGCCACTTCTCAAAGGTCACATTCTCTATGATTCCATTTTAAAATTATTGAAATGGTAAAATTATAGGAGTGGAAACAGATTAGTAGTTAATAAGCTAAGTCTGGTATGGGAGGGGTAGAAAAATGGGTGTGGGTATAAAAGAATAACATAAGGAATCTTTATGAAGATGGAAATATTCTATTGCTTGACTGTATCAATGTCAATATCTAGGCTGTGGTATTGTACTATAGTTTTCTAGATCTTTGGGGAGAACTGGGTAAATAATACATAGCACCTCTCTGTTTATGCCTTGCAACTGCATAGGAGTTATTATGAAATAAATAACTTATTATAATTTTTTTAGGTAATAAATATACAAAGGCAACTGCTTTGGCTGATTGTTAGCACTGCTATTGAGTTATTGTAAAGAAAACACTTTTGGAAAAATCTGAATGTACTCTTGTTGTATTTGGACTTGAAATCACAGAACAATATTCAGTAAACAATAATTTGATCAGCTAGGAAAATTGGCTTGATAAAATTTTTTAAATCAGGAGTCAGCGGAATTTATGCAAAAGGATAGATAATAAATGCTCTGGATGCTGCATGTCATATAGCCTTCACTGCACTTGCTTGACTCTGTGAAAATAGTCACAAACCCAAAAAATGAAAGAATGTGGTAATGTTCCAATCAAACTCTTCTTATGGACAGCAAAATTTAATTCATCAATTTTCTCATACAAAAATATGTGTTTATTTCCCCAACATGCATTAATGTAAAATCCATTTTTAGCAAGTAGACTTTACAAAAACAGGTTGTGGATTTGGCCTGCTGGATATGGTTTGCTGACTTCTAAGCTAAATTACTATTTTGGGAATCTTCTATTGTGTCATGATTCTGTTGGTTTCCTTTTCATTTTCTTCTACAACATCTTCTACATTGCAAAGTTGCTAACTCCTCCCACTCAGGAGTTCCCCTTACTGTCTTTCTGTCTCTGTTTTCTTTTCTCATGTTGTCAAGGGATACAAATAGAAGTTTTACTGCTAAAATGTGGAGCTTTGACAAAGTAAAAAAATAGATAAATTTATCTTTCCAATCTAAATGGTTTAATTTTTTAAAATAATTTTACTGAGAAATAGTGCTGCCTATTATCGGGCCTCTTTGATGACACATGTCTTGATAATCATTAAAAAAGGAAATTACATGAGGCAAAGTACTTAAAACTTTCAAATTTATCTAGACCAGAAGTTGACTATATGCTTCATATATATATATATATAAAGCCAGCGACTAGGACAACATAATGATTGAATGACCAGTTGCTATGATGTCCACTGTGGCCAGAATAACTGCCAGATTGGGGGGTGGGGCTAGCCAGCTAGCAGCCACTCCCCTCCAGCTGCTGCCCTGTCCCTGATTGGCCTCTCCCACCCTAATTGAGGGTGGGGTGGCCAGCCAACACCTTATGGCCCTTTCCCCCTGGCTGGCCCCACCCCTGGTCCCTCCACACCCTAATAAAGGGGGGGCTGGCTGAGCAACTTGCAACTTCCTGCAGCCCCCCACCTGCCCCTCCTGATCTGCTCTCTGACAACCGATTATGGGTGGGGCTGGCTGGCCAACCTCCCATGGCCCCTCCCCCAGCTGCTGACTCCTGATTGGCTCCCTCCACCCCATTCAGGGGTGGGGCTGTCTGGCCCACCACCCAAAGCTCTTCCTACTGCAGGCCCCACTCCCAATTGGTGGTGAGGCCCACCTGCCAATCACATGAGCCCCCCCCCCCCCCCCCCCCCATAGTCTGCCCTGCCCAGCTGGCCAATCTCTTTCCACCTCCTCCTTCTGACAGGCCTGGCCCCAATCCGCCTATTGGGGCTGGGCCAGCAGGACCCCACTTGTGCATGAAGTCATGCACAGGGCTTCTAGTATATAAATAAAATGGCTGTAAGAAACAGGGTGGTATGTTGTGGTTGCAGGTATTCCTTGCATGATGGTGAGGGAGTGTGGGAGAGCAGAGATTGCATTAAAAAGAAGGGGGGAGGGAGATAGTATCTCCTGACAGTAAAAATTAGGCTGAAATTGCTAAATTAATTAAGCAAGGAGTCCATTAAACTGGGGTGGCTTTGATGCCATACAGGCAGTCCTCGGGTTACATCAGAGATCGGTTCCTAAGGCACAACATGATGTAATTTTTGCTGTAAGTCGGAACCCATCTACATAAGCACCTATGTCACTCACACGGAATACAAACACAGCAGTAATGAAGTGAAACAGCAAAAAATATTTAAAATAAAGATAACAATTCCTGTCTTGTGGTAAATAAATAATAATAAAAACATAAAGCACATATGTACAATATTGAAAAGATGGCACTTTTTGTTTTCTTATAAATACTGTAAATGGGAGATGGCAACGTAGCCACAAAATGATGTAATTCGCATTCTGATGTAACCTGAGGACTGCCTGTACAGTCTTTAAACAAATCAAAACCTCTAGGTTAAGATATGGAAGGTATAGAAAATCCCAACCAACCACCTAGAGTCTAGACCTTCCCAAATAAGGCAATTACCAAACAATCTCCTTGCTTTGTCTTCTCCATGAAAGTATTTTCCTGAGAAGTGTCTTAGTTCCTCTCACCACGTCTGGTTTGGCTCTGCACAACTGGAATCAATTTTTGCTCAAATAAACTCAAAATGTTTAATGTCCCTCAGTTAATCTTTTAAAAATGAAACTTAAATCAGGGAAACATAAAACCATGTGAAACACAAAGAAAAATTCACAAGCAAAGTCAAGATGGAAGGAAGGAAAGATAGTCAACAACCACTTGTATATTCTTCAAGTCAAAATAGTCCTTGTGGGTAAAAGGGTAGGCATCTACTAGAGTTATTATTTTTCTGGAAACTAAGGTTTCCCCCCCACAAAATTATGCTTAATAATTTTTAAAAGCAATTATTAAATTATATAAATGAAAATCTCTGAAGTCCTCAGACATTTTCTAGAAGTTCCTTCAAACATTAGAATGAGTAAATGGAGAACAAAACCCTTTGTTTTAATTTACTGAGTTCAAATAATTAATGTAGAAAATAAATTGCTTCTTATTTTTACCCTCCTGATCAACTACACACAAAGACTCATTAAAAACTCATGATCATTCATTATCTTTGTATCAGATGGGAGGGGGTGAAAAGTTTTAAATGATCATGATTTCTTATAATACTGACCATAAAGCAAAATGAGGCTTTGTCATTACTGGTATCAGTTAATATGTATACTTAAAAATCATGTTAAAACCTTTTAATAAAGAGATGTATAGAGAAATATTAATTATCATTGAGTACTCTCAAATTATAGGCCTGGTTCTAAGCAATTTATGTGAATTGATTCAGCTCATATACGTGTGGCTGATTATACCAGATAATTATGCTAGTATAACACTACCCATCATGTGGCAGAAAGACTGCTGTTTTTAAGTGTTTGGTAACGCTGGTGTTTTAAGTGGCTTAGGGTTTTAACCATTACTTTTGCAGTAACTATGCAATTGCACATTTCAAATTTTATTTTTCCAAAACACAGAAATTGAATAACATGCAATTTTCAGTATGTGGGTCTTTTCTAAGTAATTAAAAATGCCTCATTTGCTGCTTTTGAATATCTGATTCTTCTCAGATCTAGAGATTTGGTCCACAAGTAATTAGCAGATTCGTTAGGATTTTGAGTGATTTAAGAATTTGGGGTACTAAGATCATCCCCCTGAAAGCACACAAACCAGATTACAAGGGTTAGAAATAAATTGATTTAAGATTGAGAACAAAACTCAAGCTCATAAATTCAAAGATTATGTTATAAACAGTCATCTTCCAGGGACTTTTAACAGGCTTATTACCATTGCATTAAGAGTTTGGAAAGATAAATCATATCAAGTTTAAAATTAATAAATTTGTGTAATTAGAAATGATGTAGACTGGTAAAACTATTAGTTATCTTATTGATGAGACTTTATTTAAAGTGAGCATTCATTCTAGACTAGAGGCCTGGTGCATGAAACTCTAGCACTCAGGGGGTTGAAGGCTGGTCCTCAGCCAGGCTTGTGCCATCTTGGTGGATGTCCGACTGATAGCTTAGAGCCCTCTCTATGGGAGAGGCTCCTGCCACCACCGCTGCACTTGCCAGCAGTGAGCCCAGCTCAGGGCTTCTGGTTGAGTGGTGTTCCCCTGTGGGAGCACCCTGACCACCAGGGGCAGCTCCTGCGTTGAGCACCTACCCCCTGGTGGTCAGTGCGTGCCATAGCGATTGGTCGTCCCACTGCTTGGTTGATTTGCACGTTAGCCTTTTATTATATAGGATATGCATGGTATTTCTTTTTCTGGTTCACATAGCAAGTGAGGCTCATATATTAAGTATGGAAGTTTTAGAAATCTGGCATCTTTCCTGCCCACTTAGTGGCTCTGTTTTATATGTTAACTAATTTTAGATTTCATAGCAATGAAGGGTTTTAAGAACCTGTTTAGCAAAATGGACATTTGTATTAGAAGGGTGAAGCGACAAAGACAGAAATAGCCAAGATATTTCTTTTCACTTAATGGGAAGCATCACAAGGGTACTCCTGACTTGATATCAAATATTCATATGACTTCATCAGTTGCATCCCTGGAAATAAGTGGTAAAGCCTTTGGACAGCACATTCTACCTTTGAAAAGTTCCATATGACTTGACTCACATATTATCCATTACTGACACTTTAAAATAATTTTGCTTTTAGATAAAATTGTCTTCCACCTCTCCACTAACTTGTGGCTGTGCTGGTGTAATGTCATCCTCCAGGTTTTCATATCCTCTTTATGTGTGATGACAAATTCTCTTTTAAGGGGTTGGGTTGAACCAAGAGTGGGCAGAATTAGCAAAACATGGATTATTCATATTTTGCCATCTGTACTCAATTGTGTTAAATTTACCCCAGATCTATCATTGGAATTCTCCAGAATATTGCCATCTTGGTGGCCATGATCTGACTGCATCATTTTTTGTCTCCTTCATCTCTCTAGGAGAACCCAATGAAAATTCCATGAGATGTTACAAGTGGAGTCATCTCAGGGGCTACAGGAGGAATTCACTGTTCATATTGTTACTTGCAAATTTTTCTCCATTGATATCAAGAAATATTCTCATGCCTTGCAAATGCATACAATCATGTGGAAATGATAAAACATGTCAAAGTATTTTTAACATAAGGCTGTTTTTTACTCTAACTTGTAGGGGTGAGGAACATCTGGCCTGGGGGCCGTATAAGGCCAGTGAAGTCATTTGGTCTGGCCCTGCCAAGGCATTAGGGTTGAGTTAATTAAATGTTCGACCAAATATAGCTGGCTAATTTTTAAATTGACAATTTTGTATAGCCGGCGAATGATGTTATAAATATACGAATGGCCCTTGCTAGAAAAAAAGTTCCCCACACTGCAACAGGTTATGCATTTGTCATATGTACCTTTAAAAGTAGAATGTGGAGACATGGTGACAAAATGTAATGTGATATCCAGGAGGAAGTGGTCCTAGATGAGTAAAAGTATATGATACAAAATCTAAGGAAATCTGGGTAAAGTATATAGGCTATAGTTAATTGATCATGAATCAATATATGTTCATTAATTGTGATAATTGTTTAATAGTAATGCGAGATGTTAACCACAGGGAAACAGGGTGGGGTGAATGGACCACTATCTTTAAAATATTTCATGAACATAAAGCATTTAAAGTAAAAAGTTCACTGAAAAAATGTAGAATGTGGTTGAAACAGGTAGACAGAGAAACTTGGGTGACAAGGGGTAAAAACAAAACATAGAAAAGCTTTATGCACACCTAAACATTAATATTATAGTTAAATTAAAAACCTGGAAATTAAGAACAATTCTGTGACAGACAAAATTCATTCTGTGCTTTAAGTATTAAAAGAATAATATACTTGTTAGGATGTATTGCAAAGCTTTGTCTGGCATTCAGTGTGTCTAAAGAAAGCTCTAAAGAAATAAGCTTTTAGTATAGTATCTGTTTTACTCACAGGCAGTAGCTTACCCAGTTTGGGACAGAAGCTAGAAAAGATAAAGTTCAGGTGTAATACATATACATGAGTAAATTTTCATTAGTTGTTGCTTTGATTGACTAAATAGTTTAAGTATGTTATAAGGTTAACTATGTATCAATTCTATGCTTTCAAAATAATTGTGAAATTTATTTTTAATGAACATACTCCATTAATTGTTCATTCAAATTTGTTTTCTTATTATTTGAAAATGGGGAATAATATAAAAAGGGGAAAATGTGTGTGTGTATGAGTGTGTGTGTGTATGGGTTGTTTGTAGTGCTATTTACTTATAACTAAATACAGCTATTTAAATTTTTTTTTCCAGTTAAAATAGAACATCTTACTATTTGTTATTTTATGATACAAAAAGAAGAATCTAGATTAGCAAACTAAAAATAATATTTAAATTCCCAGTATACTTTCGTTTAATAAAAATAATCTAACAACTTGAAATCAAATTTGTTTTAGAAAACAGAGTACAGTTAGAATTAAGGTCAGAGTTGACTATTTAATTTCATTTGCTTTGTTCACAATGCATCAATGATCACTGTGTTTATTTCTTTAAAATATATTTTATTGATTTTTTTACAGAGAGGATGGAAGAGGGATAGAGAGCTAGAATCATCAATGAGAGAGAAACATTGATCACCTGCCTCCTGCACACCCCCTGCTAGGGATGTGCCCTCAACCAAGGCACATGCCCTTGACCTGAATCGAACTTGAGACTTCAGTCTGAAGGCTGATGCTCTATCCACTGAGCCAAACCGGTTTTGGCAATCACTGTATTTAGCTGCACATATTTGAGTTTGATAATAGAGGTTCCGACCGAGAAGATAAATGTCTAGGTAGTGGAGAATGGATCTATTTAACTATTCAGTCTGAACTTCTGAAATGTTAGCATGTGCATAGACCAGAATTTCTTACATATGCTGAGCAAGCACAGTCAATATGTTTCATTTCAAAAGATTTATTGCTTAGATTACACTACAAAATGCCTTTCATCATATACTAGTACATAATCACAAGAATCTAAGAACATATTTTTAAGGTCCTATCATATTTAAGAACTTATTTTAGAACTTACTCCCTCCTACTCCCTTCATTATCATTTGTCCAAACTATAATTGAATTTCCTTTCTTTTATTAAAAGTAGTGTGAAGTCTCCACTTGTAATTTTTTAGATGTCTCTGTTGCCTGTTTAATATACTTCTTTTAAAGTTTAAAAAGTTTTTCTTCCCACTGTTCATTTCAACTGGATCACAGTTTGTCAAATATTTTTCGTTTGCTGGCTATTATTTGATGCTAGCTGGAATTCAAGAAATTACATTGACCTTATTAAAATAAATAAACATTTTTGTAAAAAAGAAAAAAAAATAGTGGATTGTAGAAGTAGATTTTCTACAGTTCCAGACATGTATGCTTGCTAGTAACAGGGAAATAACTTTAAACTTAATTCCAGGAAGTGCTTTTTAAAGACTGGGAAGTTACTGTGGAAGTCTCCCCAAAAGAGCACACCCATATGCCTCATGGCTTTAGTCAGATATGTTTCATCAGAGGCTGGAAAGCTGTGTGGAGGAATCCTACCAAAGAGCCTGCCCATTGAGATGGGTAAACCAGATCATCCAAGGTCCATTTTGCACTGTGATGCTAAGTCTTTCAGTCAATCTGTGCTCACTTTTTTCTCCTTTGCATTAGGAATAAAGATAATAATGACCTCATTAGGCTATTGAAAGGATTAAATAATTAAGCTCACCTAAAGGGATTAGAACATGTCTAGTACATGACAAGCCTTAAAATAACATTAGCTATTTTAGTTGTTTTCTTAAGACTCTGAGCTGTATGCCAAATTAAAATACTTAATAACAAAAAAGCTCTCTAGCAATATTTTCCAGCAACATGTCTTATGTCAATGATGCTTATTATGGTGCATTGAAATAATGCTATATTTTACACATATCATTTGATAATCCTAACATCTTTAAAAATTAAACAAAACATGCATTTTGTTGGTGTTCTTAATCCTCACTTGAGAACATTTTTCCATTGATTTTTAGGGAAGAGTGGGAAAGAGAGGGAAAGACAGAGAAACACCTTGATTGGTTGTCTCCTGCATGAACCTGGCTGGGGAGGAGTCTGCCCTTGAAGGGAATCAAACCTGGGACCCTTTGGCCTACAGGCAAACTCTATTCATTGAGCCAAACTGGCTAGGGCACAAGGCAGGCATTACTATTTTCCTCTACTAATCAATGAATGGAAAGTCAGAGTGATTGACTTATTAGCTTAAAATAATGTACCATATCTGAGATATCAAGTCCAAGAATACAGTTCATCTGATTCCTATCCAAGGTCTACCTTTTCTTTTTTTTTTTTTTCTTTTCACTAAGCATGTAGTTTGATAAAAAATAAATCTTTTAGCTTGTGTGTCTTTTCTTTTTGTTTCTCTTCTCTCTCTCCCTCCCTCCCTCCCTCTCCCTCCCTCCCTTCCTCCCTCTCTCCCTCCCGCCCTCCTTCTCTCTCCCTCCCTCTCTCTCTCTCATTGTGTTTCTGTTTCTGTTTCTCTGTTCCTGTCTCCATTTCCTCCCCTGTTCTCCTCCCCCACCTGTGGGAGTAGTGAGGATAGGAGGAGGTATAGAATATAAATTATGTTTCCCGAATAATTATATTGAATATTCTCTAGTCTCGGTTAGACCACTAGACATTGAGGTTTTTGAGGTCAGGAAATAAAATTCACTAAAAATAAACACAAGTAAACAGTCTTGCGTTTGGTGAAATCTGAATTAACTGGACTGTTTGCTTTATGCAGAGAAGAACCCGGGGAATGTGAGGAACGCCTGCAGTTCTGTTTTCCAGGGTTCAGTGAGAATTCAAGTTGCATTAGACTGCCATTCAGTTTTATCAGCATAATAAATAAACATACCAAAGATGCTTCTGGTGATCGTTTTCATCAACAAAAGGCCTAGTTTTGAAAAGCACTTTAAATAGTTTTTTTCTATGTAATTATGAATCTTCATGATTAAATTTTATTCCTTTCAAATGTAGTGGAATTATTTTTGTTAACAACTTATTCAAAGATCAAATTAATCCTATAAAGAATAGTAAGAGTGAATATTTTATTAAAGAGAACAGTACAAACTTAAATGTCTGTGAATCTTAGATTTCAAAAAACTCCTTATATAACTTTAAATGGAAACTTGAAATTGAGACCTAAATCTAATCCGTATTGGAATATATATTCAGGTTAATTTTTGTTATAAACCACAAATATAAAGTCATAATAAAACAACTTTATTATGATTATATAAACTATTATTTATTTAAAATATATAAAATTATCCAATATTTTTAAAATATTTAATTAATCTGTAATAAAGGTTTCTTTAAAATAAATAAAAAATCCAGAAAACCAATAAGAACACATAACATTATTCTATTAGATTGCATGTATTTAAAGTGTAATTGCAATTTAATGTTCTAATGGAAAAATTATGAATCTCTGGTTATCAGATTTTTTTCCTTTACTAGGGGAAGGACTTATTTTCTATCCTAACCTATATTAGTTCAGGATAGTTGAAAAGGTATAGATGCTAGAAAGTAAAGGTTCACACTAAGCAGTTATCATAAAAGTTCATATTTGAACAAAATGCCACATGTATTAAGAATAAAAGTATTGTGGTAAACATAGGCATTTAAGTGTTTGAATCATGAAATTAGTATAGTCAATTTAGTCTACTGTTTTAGTGACTGAAAATTCAGCTATATTCAGTCACATAGTGCCAATGAATTAGACTATAAAGTCCACTATGATGCCTTGATTATTAGAAACTTTCTTAAGATTGACAAGGCGACAAAAGAGAAAAATGTGAAAAAAAGGATCAGAAGAGTAATATTTAGTCACTTGTTTTCATAAGAAGAGATTTCTACTGATTCTACACTACATAAAAGGTTTTGTATTGGGTATAATTTTATAACCCCTTGCCTTTATATAAAATAATAAATACATGTGTTCAATCAACTGAAATCCTCCTTCCTCTTTATTATTTACTAGAGGCCCAGTGCACAAAATTCATGCACTTGAGGGGGAAGGAAGTCCCTCCACATGGATTGTGCCCTCTTGCCACAGTCCATGAGCCCTCAGGGAGTGGGCCTAAGCCATCAGTAGGACATCCTTTGTGCTGTTGTGGAGTTGGGAGAGGCTCCTGCCACCACTGCTGCACTCCCCAGCTATGAGCCCAGCTTCTGGCTGAGCGGTGGTCCCCCCTGTGGGAGTGCACTGACCACCAAGGGGTAGCTCCTGCGTTAAGCAGGACCAGGCTGAAACTGGCTCTCTGACTTCCCCCGAGGGGTCCTGGATTGCAAAAGGGTGCAGGCCACGCTCGAAGACCACACCAGTGCTCAATCAAGGCTGGAGAGAGACATGGAAGATTGGCCAGCCAGAGAGGGATGGTGGGAGGGCTCCAGGGCATGTCCAGGCTGTCTCATTCAGTCCCAATGGACCAGACCCCAGGAGCAAGCTAACCTACTATTTGAGTGTCTGCCCCCTGGTGGTTAGTGAATGTCATAGCGAGCACTTGAGAGGTCTTAGCATATCATTAGTGTATTAAGCTTTGATTGGTTGAACAGATGACCGAACAACCATATAATTAGCATATTAAGCTTTTATTATATAGGATTAGAATTCCATTTAGGGGTTTTTAATCTGATGACAAATATTTTTATTTATTTAAATTTGGAGAGGTATTTATTTTAAAATATTTGATAAATAGAAGAAGGGATAGTGTCTTTCATTAGAATTTCAACTCTATGAGAGCAGGAATATTTGTCTATTTTGTCAACAGTACTTTGGGGAGTCCTGGGCACAAAAGAGGTGCCCTATAAAAATTTGTCAGATTAATTAACATTTTATTGTTCTTACTTGTTTAACTGAGTTAATCTTGCAAGGTGGTTTTTCTCCTGGGGTAACAATAACAATAGAGTTTTATACCAAAGTTTAGACTTCACTGACCAAAGTAATATCCTAAAAAAATCAACAAAAGTGAAGTTAGCTTTATGAAAATCATTAGTATAATGGTAGCTATTAATGCTCAAAATCACAACTGCAGCAATGAAAACATACACCTAGAATCTTTCTCTATACATTGCAAGTATAGACACCAAATAGCTTTTATTATTTCTACAACATGAAAAGCATTCCACGTGGTATGCCATGCTTTTATATTTTTTAAACAAACATAATTTGAGGATAAATTCTCTCTTTCTCATTATTAATAAACTAGACACTAAAAGATATTACTGCAAAGAACTTAGTTATACCATGATTTTTATAAGTGCTTCTCAATTTAAAATTTTCCAGACACCAGTTACAATGGGGTCCCTTATCAATATATGGGAAAGACAGTGATAAAGTAAACCATGAAATAAATGTATTGTGGAATTGGAATCCCAAAGAGGGAAAATGTCACATTTTAAATGTGGTATTTAAAAGATGTGTTTGCATAGGATATCTCATTAGACTATGGTCATGTGAGTTTATTATTAATGTTGATTAATGAGTAAAATAAATTATTTCACCTAAATATTTGCTTTGAATTTTAGTTTTCCATCATGGAATATAGATATCACCAGTCCAGAATTTATTAATAATCAGATTTATGACCAAGATGTGACAGCTATCAAGTGACCCATCCTCCCTCAGAAATCTGGGTGGGAGAGCATCAGGAAGGACCACAATACTAAAGAGCTACATTGATTTTCAGACAGTTCGCATGTATTTATCTTCCACAATGTGAAAGCATGTTAGTTGTCATTTCTGGCATTTCCCCCACTTTTTATCTTACACTGGCCGTTTATTCAATGTTAAAAAATTGTGTAGGTGAGGTAGGGGATGCCAGAAATCTTTTTCACACCTGATGTTTTCTTCCACATAGAGAGATCCATGTCTCTCTCCTCGTACTTAAATTCCAAGTGACCTAAACTGACTGATATGTTTTCAAGACAAAGAAAAAAAATATCCATTCATAAACCAACTTCTTTATTACTATAATATTTTGGGCGGATGGCCTTCCCACGATAAAATGGGGACTGTCCCGCAAGGCAGATCTAGTTGTTCTCATCTAAGTAGGTGGATAAATTTGTCTAATTATGAGATTATTATCCAAAAGCCCATATACATGTGGGTCCCTGCTATAGCCTCCGATGTAGTCCATAGAAAATGTCATATTTTGGCTTTCCATATGCCTCCTCTTTTCCCTCCTTTGTCTTATTTCTCAGTTGCTTCAGAACTCCAGGGAGCCTGTAGAGAATGTGTTTATCAGGTCCCTTAATAACCCGTCTAACCTACTGAAAAAAAATCAACATGTGGAATTTTGCTTCCCTTGCAATTTGAAATAGATTCAATTTGTGGTTATGAATTCGTCCTTTTCCATGCTCTCTTTAGATAATTCTTAGTATTATTTATTTTCCAACGTGGCAGGAGGCCAGGGAGAGTTTCCTGGGGCATATTTGGTAGCGAGCAGTACTGAGCGCATAACTAAAGCTTTTCTTCATATATAACCATTACTGATAAATCATCAACAAGAAGATACTGTGTACCGTTGGGAATTGTCTTCCAGAAATACCGTTAGATTCACTTTCTCTTGCCCAGATTTTTATGGCTAGTGGTGCTCAGTTATGAGATAGTTGGCCTGGGTTTGAACTGTTGTCTGTGAGTGACCCAGAAAGAGAGCAAACCTCACCGGCCCACCCAGGGATCCGACTCAGGCTTCGGCCTCATTAGTCCTATGACTCAACCAACCGAGCTAATTCATATCATATGTACAATTACTATCAATCATTGATTTCACTTCCTGAAGACTTATGGGTTTTTAAGTTGTATTGAAACATTTAGAATAATTTTGGATTTGTAAAAGTAAAACATTGTATTGTGTTCTTTCTTTTCAGAAATCTTAGTGCCATTTTGGTAACTGCATCTAAATAAAAAATGGTCCTGAATAAAAACTACACCAAGGCCTCCTTCCTCTATGTCTGTCTCCCATGCCATTACCCACACACACACACACACACACACACACACACATCGGTACACATGTCCTGTGGTGTTTATAAGCTCTCTCATGGATATACAGTATTCTGCATCAACAATGATCTTTGGAACAATTGTCTTTGTAAAAGATAGTAACGCTGGAGGTGAAAAAGGCAAGAGGAAAAGAGGAAGACCATATATGAGATGGGATGACTTCATAAAAGAAGCTATAGGCATGAGCTACGAGAGAGGAGCAGAATTGTTGTGGACAGTACATTATGGACCATCACTCATTCATTCATAGTGTTGCCAGGAGTCAGAATTGACTCACAGCACATAACACACACACTGCTAACATGGTTGATCAGTTCTGTTTGTTTTTATTACCAATTTCTCTTATTTGTGAATCAGTGCCCTAATTTCTTCCTAAAGGTCTTCACACTCATGAACCACCTTTTATCTCTTTACTCTTTATTCTCCTCCTATTATACATAGACTGATGGAAAAATTTTTCTTGAAAAAAATAGCAGTAACCCTAAAGAAGTCTAGCAAAATAATGTTTTCAACAAAAAGTGATTACTAATAGAATATCATGAAAATACACATGATTAGCAAATAATTTTTTATCAATTATATTGTTAAAATATATTAAGACATAAGTAAAAAAGCAAAATAAATTAACTGATTGATTCATGATGATTAAGGTATTTGGACAATCTGTACTACATTTTAAGTGGGTAATCAGAGGCAAAAATGCCACTTGTTTTCAGAAATTTCTTTTTAAAATTGTATTCTCTGCTGTAAGACAATGGGAGATCTCTATGCTGTTTAGAGCTGAATAAATACATGACTCTTTTTCTAACTTATTTTTGAATTAAAATTATAATACTAAAGTTCCAACTTGTGTAATCTAATTAGAGCTATTCACACTGACTTTTTATTTACATGAATTTTTCTAATAGAAAGAAATTATTTACATGAGCTATTGTCAGATAAACTTCAGGCTCATATATTTCAGAGTAATAATTTAAAGTCCCTCATTTAAATTTACCCCAACATGACTTGTATTAATTCAGCAGAGTGAGGAGTTTTTAAAAGCAGATCTATTTAAGGCTTTATTTGAAACAGTTGCTTCCTCCCCAACCCCCCCCCCCCACCAACACACACACACCTTTTAGTATGGTGAGATATGTCACAATCAATTCTTGGTCTTGGCATTTTGATTTAACATCTTAAATATACTTTATAATTCTATTCAATGCCTTCATTACCTGAATTCATCATCAAAACTATCAAAACACTTATTAAGTGTTGCTGTACATTTTATCCATTGTTGGCTATTTTGGGTGTTTGGAGAAGATTGTGATGCCTTTTATCTCCATGATCCTGACACCATTTCACTTCTACCATCTTGATGTTCCCGTCTAAATTATTTATAACTTCCCTTCATCATGAATAATAAAGTCTTTATTTAAAACAATTCCTTGTCTTTAAGTAGGTAATGCCTACATTGAGTAGGTTTTAATGATCACTTTATCTACAAGAAAAAGGAATAGATACATTGGCCCCAAATAGTGACCTCAATGTAGTCTACATCTATTTCCCCCCAGGTTTCTTAAGCATTTCATAGCCAAGGACAATTAGACTACTATCAGGATCATACCAAAGTGCCAATGTGGTTTTTCTTCAGGCAAGTACAACTCATAATGTCAAGTTTTATCCTCTCATTTTAAAAACGAAAGACCTGT
The DNA here is from genome assembly GCF_014108245.1 of Pipistrellus kuhlii. Lineage (NCBI taxonomy): Eukaryota > Metazoa > Chordata > Mammalia > Chiroptera > Vespertilionidae > Pipistrellus > Pipistrellus kuhlii. Next base: position 13,292,039 of record NW_023425515.1, read on the forward strand.
ATTGCCCAGAGCAATTTCCTAGATATTTTCAAATATGGGTCACTCATGTCTTTCTAAAAGAGAAGTTGCAACCACAAGGTTCAAAGAGCCCTAAAAAATACTAACTTCATTAAATAAAACTCATACAGTATTTTACTTGCATCTCTAGAATTCTTCTATGATCCACGATATAGAAATAATATACAACAATATACATGGGACTCCAGTTATGATTTATAGCAACATAACCCATAAGTATCTATTATGTAAACAACTTTCTTTTTAGGGTGGTACAAATAGCAAAATAGACTATTAGATACCCAGGGACTTGGTATGAAGTTCTATAAATGTCCAGTGGAGGAAAAGTATATTAAGTGCAATACTTTGAGCTAAATAAAAAAAGTGTTCTTAGATCACTAATTGTCAATTTATTGATATGAGAAGTCAATTGTTAAAATAGCAGGACAAATAGAACTGACCATGCCCTTGCTGATACAACATACATAACATTGGATACATCAAAACCATCATGATTTGACACCTTAGTCAGGTTAAAGGTTATATTGCAAATGCTAGTATACAATGATTAAGGTTATTTGGTCCAGTTCTGAAATCAAACAAACACACAACATCAATGACCCAGCAAAACACCGTTGCTAACATCCACACTTTCATTTAGTATAGACCATATCCCTCCAATGACCAGGAAAGAAAAATTACCACTTCATGGCAAGAATCCTTATGCTCATATTGCTGAACTCCACCTCATAAATGACCTCTAAATGGCATTCTAACTGACAAGCACCATATAAGTTAATACCTTATTTTTTTTTATTTGCTTAATATTTATTAATTATATTGATTGGGGCGACATTGGCCAGCATGAACATATATGTTTAGGTGTGGGTTCCTAGGTCACAAGATCTGTAAATTGCACTGTGTGTCCACCATCCAAAGTCAAATCTTCTTATGTCACCTTGTATGAGGACCCCCTTCTTCCCTCACCTCCTCCCTCTGGCAATCACCACTCTGCAGTTTGTGTTCACAATTTTCAGTTTTATATCCCACGTAGGAGTGAAATCATATAGTTCTTAGCTTTTTCTGACTTATTTCACGTAGCATAATGTTCTCAAAGTCCATCCATGTTGCTGCAATTGGTGCTAACTCATCCTTTCTTTTGGCTGAGTAGTACTGCATTGTGTACATATGTACCATTCAATGAGATACCACCCTACACTTGTTAGAGTGGCCATTATCAACAGACAAGCAATAGCAAATGTTGGAGAGATTTTGGGGAAAAAAGAGGACCCGCATTCACTGCTCTTGGGATTGTAGACTGGTACAACCTCTGTGGAAAGCAGTCTGGTGATTCCACAAAAAATTAAGAGTAGAGCTACCATATGACCCAGAAATCCCTTTCCAGGTATATGCCTAAAAAACTGGAAACCATACATGTGCAAAGATATATGAACCCTTATGTTCATTATTTACAGTAGCCAAGACATGGAAAAAACCAAAGTGTCTCGCAACAGAATTAATACATTAAAAATGGAAAATGTACTCTTTTATAATTAATAAGATTCAAATAAGCATCAATGAGGCTATTAGTTTAATTTGGAGCCTGCATTCTGATAATGCACAGAACTCGTGAGTTTATAAAGAAATTGTGTTACTTTTTAAAATATCTTTCGGGCAGCTAACTTACCTTTCACACTATACATGGTATTTTGGTTCAGCTGCTCCTAGATTAAATTTATGAAACTACTGGGGATGGGACCCATTATATATTTGCTCCCTTCTGTTCTACAGGCAGAGTCTCAGTCCCAAGCCATCCACTGGGTCACTAACCATTGCCCAAAACCTCCTAAGTACTGGCTGTTGTTCCTAATAGGGAAGGGTATGTCTCATTCAGCAAATTCTACTGCCACTGTTGGAAAATGATTCAAAGTGCATGCTCTTAGTAGTTCTATCTTTGTGCAGACAGGATAATGTGGAATTTAATAACGCCTTTAACTGAGAGATAAGGAATGCATTAACAAAAACATATTTTGCTCACAGAGCTAAACCAACAACCTTCAGACCAACCATTAGAGCAGTTATAAGATTAAACTATAGATATATGATGTTATTGTAAATTAAATGCCTCAGGTATCCTCTCTTCTCACGCCACCCTAATTGCTGCCACCTGAAGCTAAGAGCTTATCACTCACTCCACACCTGCCTCACCGCAACTGCCTCCTGTGGACCCTGGTGGCTCCAGGCTGTCCCGTGCCTTTCTTTCCACCCTTCAACTGTCACCCATACATTGCACGCCACTTCCAGACTAATCCATTTTAAATATATATTTTATTGATTTTTTTACAGAGGGGAAGGGAGAGAGATAGAGAGCTAGAAACATCGATGAGAGAGAAAGATCGACCAGCTGCCTCTTGCACACCCCCTACCGGAGATGTGCCAGCAACCAAGGTACATGCCCTTGACCGGAATTGAAACCGGGACCTTTCAATCCGCAGACAGACACTCTACCACTGAGCCAAACCGGTTTCGGCCAGACTAATCCATTTTAAATGCTACCTTCATTATATTAAAAAAAAATCTACTAGGAAGTCTCTTTTCAAACCACACCAAACACACACTCTTCTATCTAGATGTGAAGACTGGACATAAACTGTTCCAGCATTCGGATTTCAATTTATTGACTGAGATTCACCAGCAAACACCTCTGACTCCCCTTCTCATTGTCTCCTGAAAGATCACATCCATTGGAAACTGCCCAGTTTCATTCATGAGCTCCACCTCATCCAGGAAGCTTACACTTCACCCTTACTTCACTAAGGGAGTTCCATATAGTCTACATTGTTAGGATCCGAGGCTTCCATGAAGTGCTCTCTTATTATGTCCACTGTCATTAGGACCCGTCTCCTCTCAATACCAATATCCTTAATAAGTCTATTCCTGGTAAAATGGTTTTGTATTATTCAAGTTCCTTTCCTGGTTTTCAGACACATTTCCATAATTATGTCATTACATAGTGTAGGAGAGGTACTATGCTAATTACTTTGGTACCTTTTCCTATGACAAAACCTGCACTAAAATACAGAAAGCACTTAAAAAAGGAGCGATCAATTTCAGTGCATTTCCACAAGCAATAAAAAATTACAGCATTATATTTCTGCCCATTTCTGAATTCACAAAGCATTTTCTTCTTGCTTTTCTGGTAATGGAAGTGGTTTTTCAAGCTGTAACAATTTTTTTATTTTTTATTTTTGCTATGGAAGTTAAAGTGTTACATAGTATTCAGTTTAAAAAGTAAAACTATAATATATAATGATTTTGTAAATACATGAAGGATAGTATTGCAGAACCATAAAAAATTTTAAGTACAACTACTCAAAAATATAGAAACTAACCCTTAAATCCTGCACACTATTTAAGGATTTTTCTAGTCCCTCAAAAATCAGCATGACTATATTAACAGTATAATGAAGCTTGGTAATAAAGAAACCTTTAATAATTCTTTAGAAAGGTATTATTTTGGGATCTCTGAGGGATTTTTTGTCTAATTCTTTTTAACTAAATTAACTAGCAATTAAAGTTTTCTAAGCTCCATGATCAGTAACAATGACACACACCTCAGGGGTGATCAAGTCACATTAAACTGCATTAGTGAGTACCAGACAGATTTAACCATTTTAAAAGGGCTTTTGTCCTTTTTTAAAAATTCAATTTATTATTTTGTCTGTACACTTCTTTAAATGCCAATATAATTCTAGAAATAAGCTCTCATTGGAATTCTGATAAAAATGTATAGATCTACAAAAAAAAAAGATATTCTAAAGTCAAAAGGTACATTATATTTTGCAATTATCACTTTAAAAGCACAGGGATCACTGGTAAATTATTCCAAACAACTGAAACAACTGAGGGGTCCAGCAGAAACTATCTTAACTGAGATTTCTAACTTCTTGGGTCTTATTATTCCCTTCTATTCACACAGCTCTATCCTGTTCAATCTCGTCTAACTATCTGTCTGCTTGTATATATATATATATATTATTTCTGATGAATGGGGAATAAGGAATATTGATATTACATAGACAACATTAATGTTGATAAATAGTATTTTTATAATATTGGTAATAGCTATTTTATTAACAATATTAATAAAATAATATGAGGTATTAATAATAAAACAATATTAATAAAATATTAATACAATAATATTCATAAATAATCTGAAAAAGCACAGCTTAGGAGACTGTTCAAAATACATAGGGACGGGAACTGAGAAATATGAAAGCTTGAATAAAGCAGACTGGAAAGGTCAAAATCATGGGATGGTCTTGGGAAACGAGGGCACATGCTTTTCTCTTGTTTGTAATATAATGTGAAGTACTGAAGAGAGCTGTGATAATTTATTTTTATATATGTGTTCATTTGAGCATTATTTTTCTCACTTCAAATTTAAATAAGCATTTTCAAAAAACAACCCATAAAGGGGTAGTATGGTCTGTTTTCTTTATAGAATGCAGGGTTAGTATTAATTTTTTGTACAACTTTACAGGAAAACAGCTCAGAAACACAGAAGTAAATAAAGAAAATGTGATATTCTAATATATATATATATATATATTTTTTACTTCTTGAGAAATTACTTTGGTGTTAAACTTAAAATTCTATTCCTTCTTTCCTGCTCTTAATTTTCTAAAACAGCTGATATTTGTATGTTAATATTAAAGAGAGGAGATGATATACCAATACTTCTGTTTCATCTGCCTCGAGAAAAATCTCAACGATTAACAATGCAATACCTAAGAGTTCCTTTTCTTAACCAATGTCCAGCTCAGCAGCCTTTTAATAATAATCCAAGTTCAGTAACATGAAGGCATCCATTCCCGGATATGAGTGCACCCAAATCATTCTTTTAATAATGTACCGGTGCCTGAAACTCAAATCCTTGAGTTGGTATAGTAATGAGTCTTCTTCCCTCCCCACCTCTCCACCACCACCAATATTGCACACAATTACATTCGTGAATCCCATTTTGTGAGCTATATTTCATACTCTGCTCACAAGAAAAAGACAATGTTGAGTTTAGCCTTATGAACTCAGTTAACATTTTCAAGTGCCAAAGCAGACAGGAGGGTAGCCCTGGCTAAGAGACATGGTCTCTGGAGAGAGGTAGGTGCCAAACTCCTCGCCATGGTGTCTGCGGTAATCCTCGTTCACCTTGAGAACTTTTTTACATGCTTTACTCTAGTTAGCTTGCATTTTCTATCCTTCTCTAAGAAAGGGATTTTTATGATTAAAGCAAATGTGCTGGATGCAAAGACTGCCAACCGAAAAGTGAAAAATTAAAATATTTTTGGTGAGTTATGTTTTCTTTTGTTTTTGGCTCTAGAGGTTTTTTGTTTGTTTTTTTCTTTCTTTCTTTTTTAAAGATGTGTTTAACATACGTGTTGATGGAAATACATTGTGTGGTCTGAAGTATTGTGGTTTGATGCCACCTAGCAAGATGAATTTCTATTGTACTTAGGTTCTCAGATGTTTCTATATTCCATGATTCCTGAGCACATTTCCTACAAAACATTTGTATTCTTAATAAAGCAAAAGGAAGTCATAGTGATGTGAGATGAAAGCACTAGAAACAATTTAAAGATGAAAACTATCACTTCTCTGAGAAATAAGAAAGGATTCTAATAACATTTGTCAATGGTAAGGATATAGATAAAAAAGACTCCAAATTGGTACTGAGAATAACATGATGCAAATTTATATATTGAAAATATCCACTCAAATGTCATCTAGTAGAGTTTCATTAGTTTTGAAAATAGTGGAAGTGAGATGAAGGTACTAAGAAAGTTTCTTTTGTGTGTGTGTGTGTGTGTGTGTGTGTGTGTGTGTGTGTGTGTGTGTGTTTTCTATAGAAGTTTATTCCAAGCAGTCAAAAACAGTAGATTGCCATAAGGTCTAATTACTAGATTCAAGTGTGATGTTGCAGAGGAAGATGAAGGAAAAGGATGTGAGAAAAATGAGACTACACAGAAGAAGAAGAAAAGAGGAAAATGAAAAGAGAACAGAGATCAAAGAAAATAATAAAAGCAGGAGACAGGCTGATTAAAAGGGGAAATGCTGTTAACAAAGAAACCAAAAAAGCCAACAACACACAGCACTTAGGTTTGGCAAATTTCATTTTGTTTCCAATGGCAGCTAAAGCAAAAACTGAGGTTTGAGCTGTTGAAAAGCCAAACCTATGAGGCTTAGGATTTAAATTTAAACTCAGCTTTTCACCATTTTTCTAGTGTGGAGGTTTTCTTTTTAAAAGAGAGCCTTTGATCTTTTGCTTTAACAAGTCGGGCCAATAAGTAAAGAATCAAAATTGTGAGTGCTAATGCCTCTATTTTGTTAAATCAAGTATTGAACAGTGTACTATTTGTGTGGTCTGAAGACTATTGGAATTGTACTTGGTGTACTGAGGTGTTTGAAGATTCTGGAGATGAAGTTCTTTACCACGAAGCCAGAGTAATCTTTTATTTTTTGTGTGTGTGTGCCAGAAAGACATTTTATTTTAGGTGAATTAAGCCAAATAATATAAAAATCAGTTCTCTTCAGCAGAGTAATTGACAACTACACCTGATAAGTCAAAGTCACTAGTAAATATGGACCCTGATAACTCAGGCTATGACCTGGGATTCTTGTCTCTACGACTTTTCACTCTAAATTCATCTAAACCAATAACTACACTTTTTTTTACTTCAAAAAATTCAGACTCTACCTAGGCTAGAAGAAGAGGGTGTCTATTTAAAAAAAACACCAAAACACCTAAATAATTTAAAAATTACCGATTTACTTCCTATAATTAGACCTACCACTGGTTATTAAGCAGACTACCACAATTTACTGATCACTAGTTGCAAATACCATGCTAAATAAGATATAAATATACATTTAAATGCAAATATAAATATATACACAATGAGGCAGGTGTATTAACAGATGGAAGAAAATAACTTGATTTATATTCTAGTTTTTGAAATTATCGCTTTAAATACAAGCCAATAGAAGTGATTATCAAATCAATTTGTCTATTTTTCCATCAATAATTAGTTTGTATACTGAGTGCATATCATGATTACTATGTTCTCATTTTTTTCTTTGGTAAGAAATGCATTTGGCTGACTGAGTAGCAGAATATAAAAAATGAAGCACATATATCTCAAGAATAGTACAGAAATAAATGGGGTTTAATGACTACCATTTGGTGACAGTTATGCGAGTTATTTTGCATAATTTTAATTGAGATGTACACTCCTTATGCAGAACTTAACTATCATATGTAAATTAGTGTAAATTATCTTAATTGGTTCAATTACTTATTATTTATATATATCTTTAAGCTATTTTTCAAAGATTCAGCAAACAAATTTGACAAACATTGGTGGGAAGTTTTAGGTATGTAGATCTCAGGTTATTTCAAAACATAAGATTTAAAAATGCTCTATCGATTGTAATTAAATCTTACAACAGTAAGATACGCTCTGAGTCTTCTGAAATGTTAGTATTGGGACTTTTCAGGTAAAATTAAATCCCAAGAACAAGAAAACATAAAACTAAATGCAACATTAGATAACAGGGATCTCACATAAATGTTAGGGCATATTTACCAAATATTAAAATATAGGTAAGATTTTAATTGGTAAAAATTGGGAAGAAAATGTACCAGTTTGGCACAATTATAGGGTATATGGAGGGGTTCTTGAGAAATTTAGTTAAGAGAAAGGAGATTTCAATAGGCTATAAAAGTGATAGTGACCTAAACCACAAATGTGTAATGTATTTTGTAGATAACTATGAATCATTGCTATTCTCTGCACAATACAGTCAGGAATGTTTTATAGAAATAACACTGTCATAGTAGTGGATTAGAAGCAAAGTGGGAAGGCTGGAAGCTGAAAGATTATTTATTATAGAAATGATATTAAACATCTAAAACTTTATCCACTAACCAGTATAGATGAAAAATCTAGTTTAAAATGATAAATTCCAAACTTGTAATGTTGATGTAATTACACAAATCAATATAGGTAAGGAAGAGGTGGCTTTCAAAGTCTTGCAAATTTCTCATGGTACTATCTTTCTAGAAGGAAGTTTCTCAGAATGTATCAAAAGGCCTAAATGTCAGGGTTATAGTAATTTTATTTCTAGAAATATATCCAGAAGAGAAATTGTTTTGCAGAATGTATAAAATGGCCTCAATTTCAGGATTATAGTAATTTTGTTTCTGGAAATACATCCAAAAGAAAAATTGAAATGCACATGAATATTTCTATAAAGTGATAGTCAGATACAGACATAAAATAAGATATTGAGCTGTTGCAAATTTTATAAATAAACATTATTTTCATGACAAAATACTAGTAATTAATAATAAAACAGGCAGAATGTATATTTCTTCATTGTGGATGGGGTTATCTATCCCTTCACACAATAAACATTATTGCACAACTAGAACATACCCTGTCATTGTTTAGAATGGTTCTGGGAATACTAAAATAATTCAGCATATAAAATATAAGAGAGAGTTAATAACCAACTAGTGCAATGACCTTCCCTGCTTGATTCCTATTCATGGGATAGAAGAGTGTGGAAATGCCTAAGAGCACTGATCAGGCAATTCAGAGGCAGGGTAGGGGCAGGCAGGATGAGGAGAGCATGGAGAATGCAGGAAGAAGACTGAGGAGAGAGTTACTCTGCAGATGGTGGTGAGGCCAGCTTTTCAAAGGTGTAGAGGGAATAAGAATATCAGGGATAAAAATGAGTATCTTTTCATCAAAACAATAGGAATCTCAAAGGAGTAAGGAGAAACTACTAGACAGGGATCTGGAAGAAAGTATGTTAAATGAACTCAAAGTGTCCAAGAAGAAAGATGGGTATGTAAGTGGATAAATGAGAAAATAAACATCACAAAAATGCTTTCTTAAAAAGTGAATATCTGACTAATTTGGGTGTCAAAGGAAAGGTCTAGGTTTTACAAAGAGAATACCTCATTTTTTAAATGAAACCTATAGTGGAGGTGTTCTTAATTTTTTAATCATCACCAATACACAAATTCCATATTTTAAAACTAAAATGACAAAAAAAATTATATTCTGATGGGTTATTGATACTAAAAATACATCTTTTTTCCTTGCTCATGAGAGTCTAAGCTTAAAAAATATGTTAGTAGTTAAACTTAAGTGATTTTTAAAAATATTAAATTAAAAATAAATTCCATGAAATTGGATTCAAGCCTCTTGCTAAAAGTAGACTGGGGATATCAAAATAAGCAATGCTTATTTTAATGATATATGACACCAAAAAGCTTAAGGAAAATACCAGTCTTGGCTGATAAACTTCTTTAACAATCATTCAAATAGCCACACTCTCCCACCTTCTTCGTACCCCAGCCCTGTCCTCTTGCAAACAATATATGAATGACTAGAACTTAAGAGATGTTTTCGTGTGTGTGTGTGTGTGTGTGTGTGTGTGTGTGTTAATCTCTTCCTTTAGAAAGTTTTAAAAAGTTTTATTTTAAAAGCATTCCAAATTCTCATAATATTTATTGACCATAAACACACAGAGCAGAGCTTCATGTGAGGATTTAGGTTGATAAAAGGTCACCCATCCAAAGTGTTCATGAATAGTGATGGATCATCAACTTATCTCAATGATAATATATTATATTTGTTGGTGATGCAAATTTCTAAAAAGTTTCATTTTTTACTATGAATTCAAATGACTGTTATAAAATACAGGCTTTATCAGTTTATTTATGACGAGCATGGTTCAAAATGTATTTTTTAAAATTGATCATGATAATATAATAAAAATAAGGTCATAAATTTTCTGACAATATAAATTAGGAAAAGGTTATTATCAAATTAGCTAGTTAAGTTTTGTCTTTAGTTATGATAAAAGTTCATTGATTTGTTTGAATAATATCTTAATGATGATGAAATATAGCAAAATCTAAGTAATGATGAATCATAAAAGTCTTTAAAGCTATGGATTGATTCATTTTACTGCATATTGTCTTATTAATATTGATCTTAAGAAGATCTTATTAATGTGTATGCCTAATTAAAAGCTTAATATTAGCTTGACTAAAATATTGGACTAAAATGTATTTTATAAGATTTAATAGCTGCCTACAACCTATTTAATTCTCAAAGGAAAGAAAAAATGCTTTTACAGACTATGTTTCTGTGGTCATTTAACCTTTCTGTAACTTTGTTTTACAATATAGAAAATGAAATCTTCTTGATTATGCTAATTCACATGGAGGTGACATTAAACAAAATAAGAGTTGAGCAATATGTTTTTAAGGTCATTTTTATTTTTACTCCCATTTATTTTTATTTCACTGACATTCTTTCTGATGACCTAATGCAAAATAAAATATTGTTATATTTGAGTGAGTTAGATCACTGAAAACCTCACACTTTGAGAAGGTTGTTATTCTTTAAGTAAGGATGGTACTATAAAATTATTTTTTTAATCTGGTAGGAAAAGTGGGATCCTGAGTCCTCAGTAGCATTGATCATGTTTTTGTGCTCAGAAATGAACAGGATGGGTTTGAAAATTTGTGAGTCAAATTAAAATAGATTGTTTAAAAATAAGAGTTGCAATAATGAAATAAATATCAAGATTTGGGTGCTTTTCCTTTTATTTTGGAATGATTTTTCCTAGAATTTGGATCATTCTCTTTCAAATACAAGCCATCTATTAAATAAGTTATCCCACATATGATTATGGTCTGAAACTCCCTTATCCATCTTGTTAGTTGACCTGAATCTTCAAATTGTACCTTCATATTCCTTCTTCTAGGAAGCCAACCTGAGGATTTTGAGCTGGATTAGGGCTAAACGCTCTTACAGCTGTGTGCATTCCTTGAAAATTTGACTGTACTCATGAGTCCCCAAACCCTACTATAGTGCCCAATATATAATGTATGCTTACTCACTGATGAAACCCCAAGTGAAAAACACTTGCCTGGAAGGAAGTAAATGATGGAAGGCTACCTATATGCTTTATGAATTTGGGCTATTAAATATTGAGTTGTAGAACACTCAATTTAGATTTTGTGAAAAGAACCTCATTTAAAATAGAATTGGGAAGCCCTATTAGGGAAACTCTGATGCTTTACCTCTCCTATCTTGGCAAACCATAATAGGAAAAAATGTCTTTTACACTCCTTACCGAGATCAAGGATTCTTTTTATCCTTGCTCATCAATAACTCAGCCAATAAGAAGTCATCATTGTCTTGAACACTTGCTCTCTTCCAAAGGACTTTTGGTCAAAACCACCCCTCCCACTTCCTCCTTTTTCCAAACACAGCAAACCCCTCTACTTTGTTCTCTGAATTTGCCTATGACCACCATAGATTCCTTGTCCCTAAATGCAATTTTCTGCTATTCTCAAATAAACTCGACTTTGCTTTGATGATTTGTTAATTACTTTACTTAAGGTTGACAATTTATACATTTAGGATTATATGTATTTTTTGGTAGAAGTGAAATTGACTATTAAAACTGACATGCATTCTCACTGACAGCATGCAGGGAAAATGAGTTGTATCACATATTATAAATATATAATAAATATATAATAGATAAATGCTATCTACTTCTTTCATAAAGGATAATCCAGAAAGGTAATTTGAGAAAATCATAATTTACTCATGCACTATCTCACAATTCTTGCTTTTTAATCAACTGGGTTGTAAAGAATTACTGAGTAGGGATGATGGGTGAAATATTTAGGGATATAAAGATGGCTGTGTTGTTGTTAATGTTTCCATTTAGTTGAAATCCTAAAGTTTTCAACTGTTGCATGAAAAAGTTGAGTTTGTTTTTGAGAGGCCAAGGGATAGGTCTTCTTTTCCCATTGACTAATTCATTTTAGAGTTTCATTGCAGATGCTTAAGATGATTAGGGACCTAACCTTCATAACACTGACTCAAATGTGTGGGGAGTTAAAGCATCTTCTTGGTATAAGGACATCTTAAATCAGGAGATACTGAAAGGTCAGTACTGATGAGACTTTGTCACCGAGGTTTGTGGTAAAAATGAGTAAGAGAAAACAACTATCACATGATGACAATGTGGTAAGTGCTATTTAAATTTTCACTTTGTTCAGTATATCATTCTCTAAATACAGAGGCTTAGGAAAGGATAGTTCTTTGAATTAAAAAGTATATTTTTAAATGTTTTTTCTGGAACCACCAAAAAAGGAAGTGACTTTTCCTTTCTAATAATAGTAGGACATGGAATATGTCCATAAGCAAGGCAAAGCAGAGAGCTAAGGCAATTATAAGAATAAATTAGTCACAAAGGTTGTTTCTGCTTCAATAATCTAGGTAATTGAAACCAAAACTGGTTCAGACATGTAACTGGCAAAATTTTCCTCTTTGCTTTGGCAATAAAGACACATGATATTTTCACAAGTCTGGAACTCATTTCAAGAGACAGCATTCTTCCCTGTCTGTGGTATATTTTGAAATATGGAATGAATTACTAGAGTTTCAAATGATATATTCAAGCAATAAGTTAATTTGACAGCAATAAGTTAATGGAAAGTAGAGCATTTACATGACTATACAGACAGAATTGGCACATATTTATATACCATTGCTGTATATATACATATATATGTATACCTGTATATTAAATGTATACACATACTTACAGAAATATACATACATTTCTCCATTCTCTCTTCCTTAACAGGCACCTCTAATTTGTTCCATAAAACTGGATTCTTTTTTTATATCTCTCCCTACTTTGCAAATACTTAGTTGTCCTTTCGTATACATTAGCTTAATTTAGGATATCATTATGCATCCAGGAACCTGAGTCATAAATATGGGAGTTCTTCAAGCTTTCAACCTTCCCTTCACATTTTGATTTACCTCTTCATCTCTATTATCCCTTAAATAAGTGAGAAGTTCTACTGATTCTATTTCTTAAGTGATTCCTAAATCTAAGCACCAGGGCCCTTCTCACATTCTGTGCCTTCCTTTATTGCTCTATTCAATTTTTGTTATTTTTTGCCAAGGCTAGTAAAATGGTCTCCCAATTAGTGTCACAGTGTCTGTCCTGTGTCCTCCACACCTCATCATTTACAATCAAACTACAATACAAATCTCACAATGTTATGTGCCTGTTACACATAGATAAAGCTTGGGACTTGTGATTACAGGGAAATGTCTCCAATACCTTTTCTCTTTTGTCATCATTCTCAATTCACCTCTCTCTGTCACACTATTTTTTACTACACTTTGAAGGACTGCAGCTCTTATTTTCCCCCACTCAACATAATGTTTTTGCTTCCATCATTCTGTCTAGTTCTTCCAAGAGTTGTGTGTACTTCTCATTGGTCAGCTAAATCTAACTAACTAAATTACTCATTCATTGAACAAATATGTACTAGCTCATTAGTGTGCCAGCCCCAGGACTGAAAGCTGGTTATAAAATTGTGCTCCTTCCTCATCTTGTTATTTTCAATTTTGTTTATTTTTCATCAAGACCCTTCATGATCATCATCTTCTCAAAGAAGCTTGGAAAGCTGGACCATCACCTTTCCTCTGTACCTGTTAATTTTCCAATGAATGGCCCAATCACTATATTGAAATCATGTTTGCTTATTTGTCTTATCTAAGACACTGTAGTAATTATAGGACAAGTTCTCAAACCTTATTCTTATCCTAACTTCTTAGCTGTTAATAAATATGTTTGGAATTAAGTTGAATGTTACTGAGTTTAAAGGTTGCCAAATTGGAAAACAAAAAAACAAACAAAAAAACGGTTCCAATGTAAACTACAGTTAATGCAATCATATATTTATTTCCTTTAAGTTTTCTTTCCCTCCCATTATTTCATATACTCTATCCTTTCTCTCATCATTTTTTCCTGTTTTTTACCCATGTTTCTCTCCTCTTCATTTATTTATTTATTTATTTATAATATATTTTATTGATTTTTGTACAGAGAGAAAGGGAGAGAGATAGAGAGTTAGAAACATCGATGAGAGTCATCGATCAGCTGCCTCTTGCACACCCCCTACTGAGGATATGCCCGCAACCAAGGTACATGCCCTTGACCGGAATCGAACCCGGGGCCCTTCAGTCCCCAAGCCGACGCTCTATCCATTGAGCCAAACCGGTCCCGGCTCTCCTCTTCATTTAAATATTTGGAAGCTGTGGCTAGGATCTGTCGTCTAAAGGTGGTAATAGCAGCACTGGCCACTTTTCTGGTCAAAGGAGATTATTAGTGTTTTGCCAGGAATGGTTAATTCTGGGCTTCTGAGGACTGAGGGAAAGAATGAATGAGTTCGGAAAGGAAAGGGAGAACAAAAGAATGTTCTAAAGAGGGCAGTGCAATTGGAACCAATATTTGGGGATGTAGTGCAAACAGATGTTGGAGGAGTTGCCATCACCCCATATTGAAATGATGAGCTCTTATTGTCCTTTGAGACTCCTGTCTGTTGATGCCACCAAAACACATGAGCATTCATACAAGTGCACACAGGCACATGGGCACACAAAAATGCTTGCACACGCACACAGACACATACTTATACTTTGTTATGCCTGAATTGTTCATCTATCTATTTCTAAACTAGAAAGATGCTATCCATTCTTTAGGTTACAGATCAAGTTCCACCAAGTTTTGACTCATATTTATTCCACTTTACTCTCATCTGAATGACCATAAACTGTACCATTCCTTATCCACTGTGGATCAATAATATGGAAAATGTAATTCGCTTAATTTCTATATAAGTGGAATAAAGAAGAAAATGCCAAAAAATATGTTTAATATGTAACTTTAGAGTTATTAGATTCAGCAAAAGTAGAATCAATTTATCAAAATGCTAAACAGATTCTAAATGCTTATTTCCCAATTTTGTTATTTATATCATCATGAGTCAGAAATAGTGTGTAAAATGGAAGCAGTCCATAGACCAGGCTTTGAGAAACAGAGCTCAAAAAAATTAATGTTAACTGGTGCCAGTGTATGCATACTCACTAAATAAATTAACGAACGTACATCAGTAGCAGCATGGGAAGACTCTAGAGTATTTTGTTTCCTATTTTGTACATATTTCTTTTAAAACTTTGAAATAGTTGCACCGAAACCAGTTTGGTTCAGTGGTAGAGCATTGGTCTACGGAATGAAAGGTCCCAGGTTCAATTCTAGTCAGGGGCATGTACATTGGTTGCGGGCACATCCCCGGTAGGCAGCTGGTCGATTTTCTCTCATCGACGTTTCTAGCTCTCTATCTCTCTCCCTTCCTCTCTGTAAAAAATCAATAAAATATATATTTTTTAAAATTTGAAATAGTTGCTATTAGAATTGTGCAAGTAATTCAGAGTCAGAGTTTCCCAGCAGAGGTTTGTAATCATGAATTTATTTCTCAACTAGCATTTATTGGACATAATCTATATACCAGACACTGTCCTAAGTGTTAGGATCCAAATTTGCATAAAATAGGGTCACTGAAAAACAATTGGAATGTAATCTTCAAAGTAATCAGGGTCATGACTGCCAGAAGTCAATTCCAGCATGTCAGTAGGGCTGAATCATTTGGAATGGCTAAAAAGCATCTCCCCCAAACCTGAAAAGGATAATCATTTGCTGCCAGACAGTTCATGGCATTTTAATCTGCATGTTATTGCCTCCTGTTGGCCAAACACCTGAACAGCTGTAGGCTATTCCTAAATCTGACAATGCTTCTATAAACTTTACCCTTTGAAGTGTATGTCTCCACCTTGTCTTAGAACGAACTGTGTTAATAAATAGCATGGGATCCTAAGTCATTTGGTAGACTTTAGCTACTTTAGCTGAAGCTCCTCTGACCCCCAATGCCTTTCAAAATTATCTTTTGTCTTTGAACACCTTATTGAATCTACATGCAGCTCCTTTCTCTAGATTGCAGATCCCTTTGTAATGCTGGGACAAGAATCCCGGCACATGACAGTCAAGGAAAGTCTGTGGAACTTTCCTACATTTGTGAAGACTAATAAAAGGTGATTACCAAACAAGGCATATCATTTGGAAACAAATTTTTTCACTCCAAAATATAGTTATTGGAATTTATTTGATCAACGGATAAAACTTAAATGGGACCCAATGATTAGATGGTAGTAATATATTGATATTAATTATCTGGGATATTAGTCAGCTCCAGCTGCCATAATAAAATATCATAGCCTAGGTGCTGTCAGCAAAAGAAATTTATTCCTCACTGATTTGGAGGCTATGAAGTCTAAGATCAAGGTGGTAGCCAATATTATTCCTTGGTAAGAACTCTATTTCTTGCTTGTGCCTTCATATAATGGGGGGGGGGGGGGGGGGAGAGGAAAGATAGAGAGGAGAAAGGAGAAAGAGAGAGAGGGGAGAGAAGAGGAGGAGGAAGAGGAGGAGGAGGAGGAGGAGGAGGAGGAGGAGGAGGAGGAGGAGGAGGAGGAGGAGGAGGAGAGAGAGAAAGAGAGAGAGAGAGAGCCCTCTGGTGCCTCTTTTTATAAGGACCCATTATGACATCATCTAAACCTGCTTAGCTCTCAAAGGTCCCTTCTTCAAATACCATTACATTGAAGGTTAGGGCCTTGGCATATGAATTTGGTGGGTGGAACACAATCCAGACCTTAGCACATAACTTTGATGATTTTATTTTTTGGTTATGTGGAAAAATGCCCTTGTTTCTATGGAGACATGCAAAAGTAGTTGAGGGTAATGAGGCATGAGGTTGAATTTTCTTTCAAATGATTCCCTGTGCTATACTTGCAAATTTTTATGATTTATTTCAAAAAAGTTGTAAAGATATTGTTTCTGATCTTAAGATTTTAATTCTTGGAAAGAGGGATGTGTGAGAAACTGTAATTGAATACAATTAAGTGCAGTGATGTGTGTGGTGGCATAATAATGAATTGAAATAGAAGAGGGAAGGATGAGTCTGTGCACAAGGAAAGAAGGGAAGAACTCAAAGAGGAGGCATCTTAAAGAGGTCAGAATGGAAAACAAACCAAGAGTTATTGGATCCATGTTTATTCATTAATGATTACGTGACAAAATGTGCTTTTGATTTTTATTTTTTCCCATGTGTTTGACTTTCCTTTGATCCACTATCTTCATTCACCACTCTCTTCTTCTTCTTTTTTTTTATAATATGTTTTATTGATTTTTTACAGAGAGGAAGGGAGAGAGATAGAGAGCTAGAAACGATGAGAGAGAAACATCGACCAGCTGCCTCTTGCACACCCCCAACCAGGGATGTGCCCTCAACCAATGTACATGCCCTTGACTAGAATCGAACCTGGGACCCTTCAGTCTGCAGACAGACACTCTACCACTGAGCCAAACTGGCTTCGGCCCACCACTCTCTTTTAAGATTAATAAAAGACAAAATATTTGCAGATCATGAATTAGTAGCATAAGGTCAGTTGGAGATCAGATAAAAGTGGGTCTAAAATTATGTTTCTTGACCATCATTCTTTTCTATATCATAATACATTTTAACAACACTTTCTTAACTTACTTACTCTACTCTTGCTTTCCCTTTTGTGGACTCCAGAGATAGTTGAAAGGTTTATCTGGTTGGTCTCCATATTTGTTGCTATGAGTATGGTCTTTCTTAAATTTTTATATGAGATTTTTTTAATACACAAGAGGGAGCAAAAGTTAGAGTGCTCTATAATTTCCCTGTTTTCTACAGAGGTCCATGATTCGCTCATTAATTGAACAAGTGTTTACACAGTATTTATGCAAGGGTTGCAAATTTCATACCTAAGGCCTGTCTTGATGGCTTTACATGACTTTTCCCCCCCAATTTAAAATATTTGAGGCAATATTAGAAACCATGAGATTTCCCATAAAAACCCCAATATTTAATTTCCTATAACTTTAGAATTTATGGTCACTTAAAGATACAATTTGCTAAAAAGTTCGACTGGAAAGAGTAGAAGTAACCCCAGTATGTTAATCAGTCTATACCACTCCCTACTTTACAATATTGGTCTCTTATACTCACTTTTATTGTATCCATGGGTCCTGGAGGTACTTAATTAGCAACCCTGGGCCAAACACTAGTAATGGGAAGACATTGGTTTTTTTGAGAACAAAGACATTGACTTCTCTGAGGACAAAGTATGCATTTCAGATGCTGAGTTTCACATTCTCCTCAAGTAAAGGTTATCAACAAGCTTAAGTACTTTTCTTAGAATAGACTGACCAAGATCCTTTCCTTCTTACCTACTTAACCAGGAAAAAAAATATGTAAAATCAGAGTTGGGGAAAGTGGCCTCTGCAAATCAGAAGAGGGAAAAACAAACAAACAAACAAACAAATAAACAAAACTATGATGCACTATTACATTCAGTTTCAAAAGAAACTTTTATATTGACAAACTTAACTTTTTCTGTAAAGGAAATTGAATTTTGTACATTCATTCAGCTATTTTAAATTTACATTACCATTTAATTCAGACTCATATGGAGTCACAGAACCCCTTAAGCATAATTCACACTATAACTACTTTTGCTGGTTGAGACAATGTCAAAGATACATTTAATGGTATGAGTAACAAGTAGCATTTTAAGAAGTACTGAAAACAATGCTCTTTTTCTTTTAACAGAATTTACCTAAAGAATTGTTTCTTTTATGTATTATTTCTATTTTGTAAATAACCATCTATATTTTAATCCACAGAGCCAACTTTATTACTATCTTAAATATAATAATGATGATAATAATAATAATAATGTCTTGCCCTAGCTGGTTTGGCTCAGTGGATAGAGCGATGGTCTGTAGACTGAAGGGTTCCAGTTTGATTCCAGTCAAGGGCACATGCCCTGGTTGTGGGGACAACGAGGAGGCAGCCAATCAATGGTTCTCTCTCATCTTTAATGTTTCTATTTCTCTCTCTCTCCCTTCCTCTCTGAAATCAATAAAAATAAAATTTAAAATAATAATAATAATTCTTACATGTATATAATGCTTTCAAGCTAAGTGCTTAGATCCACATGAGGTAATATATTAATAAGTTCAGCACCATACAAATATTTTTTCATAAATTATAAGTAATTTTCTGAGATACTTGATAGTATGATTTTGAACATGATTATATAAACAACTGTTCATATTATATGTATCTCATCCACCACAAGAATTTATTAGAATTCATTCTATAATTTAAAATATAGAGGCAGATAGTGACATCTTGTACAATTCCAGTAAAATGAAACATTTTCACCTGACTTCTCCCTTTCTCACACTTCAACCCAACTGAACTGAATGATGATTAATTTGGCATTGGCTAGACTCAAAGATGAGCAACATACACTCATCACCCTCTAGGGTTTAACAGTCCATTTGGGGCAAAAAGATGTATGCCAGATGATTTTTTGTATGTGACATAAAATGATGAGATCTATTTTCCCTCTAAGTGTTCTGGAGATGTGAGACAACTGGTGAGAATAATAAGGAAGAGAAGAATCTCTGAATGTTTATGGAAGGAGGTGCCATTTTGGGGGAACTTTGAGGAAATTAGTAGAATTTAATTTTTATATAGCTTCAACACAGTGGCATGATCATCTATAAGATTAGCCTTTGTTTCCCCTGACCATTTATGGGCACTTACCTAAAAATATTTTTATGCCTCTTTACTGTAACACGTTTTCTTCACTCCTTAATTTCCTGATTCATTGTTCAAATGGAAATTATTCTTTTGTATGCCTGCCAAAAGTGTAATTAAGGAAGGCCATCTTTCATTCTATTTTAAAGTTCTATTTAAAAAAAAAAACTGTTTAGAGGGCTTATTAAATAAATCATGCGGCATAAAAAAAATGTTGCCTAATATGCATCCATTAAAAAAGATGAAATAGATGATACACATTGACTTAGAAGGATGTTCATAATTAAAATGTTATAAACACAGAATCATGCATATGGTATGGAAGCATTATGTGCACATACTGATACTGATGTTTGTGTATATTATGAAAGAATTTGGAAGAATAAATACTACAAATTTAACAGCAGCTAACTTTGAGAAAGATATTACTTTCTATTTAGTATAATTCTCTAATTTATATTTTAAACAATTTAAACAAAAATATTTATATTGAAAGAAATACAAAGTAGTCATCATCTACTTCCCCCATTCTAAGAATCAGAAAAATTGCTGCCACTTTTTACTTCAGTAATTTAATTCAATAATTCTACAATATTTCTTCAAGAATAAATAATTTAGTTCAAAATAAATTTTATTAAAATGTTAAAAATCAAATTATATAAAAATATAAACTCAAATTATTGAACAAACTCCAGTGAAGAATTATAATAAAAAAAACATGTTTATAGTAAGGCAAAATTCTAATTTTACTAGGTTTAGAGTCAAAATAGTTAACCAGTAAGGCTCACATTTTTCTGTCAATATATCAAAAACAGCAGAAATAATCACCAAAAGATAAAGGGCAGCAAATGCAACACATTCATCAATCTGCTTTTTCACTTTTCAATGTTTTTATAACCAGAAATAAAATCTTTTATTTGAAATTATAGACAACAATTAAAGATGAAATAGTTTCATAAAACCTCAGCCATTCAGCAGAAAGGTGTACAATGCTCCATCACCAAAGGCAACTATAGATTAGAGCTATAATGTAACAGGAAAACAAGGGATTTCCTTAGCTCCTACTGCTGGTAAGTCTCAGTTGGCCTCACCCAGAGCTACAGGCAAGGTATTCTTTCTCACTAGTGAGACCTACTCTTTTGTCACTTAACCAGATCTCTAAAAAGAATATGTTCTTTCCATATCGGATGAGAAGAGTCACAATTCAATATATATTTCTTTTTTACTGAATGTTCAGTAAGTGAACAAGAATGATATTTTGCATATGAGCAAACTTTTTATCTAAGAGGTACCATGCTTTGCCAGCCACAAAGCTCATGAGCAATGAGCACACTATTGTGTACAAACACACAGCAAACATAAGAGATCATCAACAAAGGCCTGTTTAAATGCAACCTGCCCTGACTTTTTATGAGAACATCTGACTCCTGGCCCACTGTTGGTTTTTATGGCATTGTAGTTTTGGTTTTTGTCTTGTCTTCAATAGACTCTGTTGTCTTTTTTAGGCATCGAGCAATTGGTCCTGAATTAGAAAAGAGGTGCTAGAATGTAGGAGTGGGAAGCTGACCTACATCTGAGCAATTTGCATGTGATTCACCATAATTAAACAATTTGGTCTGAAATAGCTACAATTTAGCTATTATGAGAGAATGTATTTACTAGACTGGAAATTCTAAATTTATTTGCACATAAGTTGTAGCCAAGAAAAGAGACACGTTTTCTGACACTTTTATTAAAAGTAAATTTATATTATTAAATCACTGATGGTTAATTATACTTATGGTTTTTTTGGCTGTTCCTCAAGAAATTACAAACAAAAAAGAATAGCAAAAAAAAAGTAAAATTATGATTGATGAGAGAATCTCAGTTTATAACAATATATTACATATATTAATATACATTAATGTGTATATTATAAAATTTCCTTTCTGATATATAAAAATCACATACACTAATGTCAAACTACCCTAAAATTATGGAGATGGTAGTACAAAAATGTAAAAGTAAGAATTCATTTTGCTGACAGTAAAATAAAAACTACCATCCTATATAATAAAAGCCTAATATGCTAAAGGTCCGGTCATCTAGTGGTCCATTCAACCAAAGTATAATATGTTAATGACATGCTAAGGGTGCTCAACTACTTGCTATGAAGTGCACTGACCACCAGGGGGCACATTCTCTGACTGGTAGGTTAGCTTGCTGCTGGGGTCCAGCTGATCTGGACTGAGCAAGATGGGCCAGACACACCCTCTCATGGTCCCTCCCTAGCTGGTCAATGCCCTGAGCCCCTCCCACCCCTGATTGTGCTCTGGTGGGGTTCCTCGGCCTGGCCTGCACCCTCTCGCAATCTGGGACTGCTTAGAGGATGTTGGAGAGTCAGTTTCATCCCGATCCTGCTCAACACAGGAGCTGCCCCTGGTGGTCAGTGTGCTTCCACAGGGAGAATGCTGCTCAGCCAGAAGCCAGGCTCACAGCTGGCAAGTGCAGCAGTGATTGTGGGAGTCTCTCCCACCTCCGCAACAGCGTTTAGGCCATCAGTCAGACATCCCCCCAGGGCTCCCTGACTGCAAGAGGGACCAGGGGAGGGACCAGCCCCCACTCCCATGCACAAATTTCTTGCCCCAGGCCTCTAGTAATATATAACATGTAACAGTACGGGGAAAAGTTCAAATTGAAGATTCAGCACTATATGTTGGATGATTTCAAGTTGAGCAAGTGAGTAAATCTAGAACACTTTTCAATTTTTCGGAATAAACAATATCAATTCTATCTGCATCTAACAGGAGGAGTAAATTATTGAAACTTGTATAAAACAAACACAACATAGTTTAAAATCAGGAAATGTTTTTTTTTTTTTTTCCTACCTTTACAGGCACATGGGTGTTTTCTGATTAATCTTCAAGGATACCCTGCAAAAGAAATAGAAACTGGATGACATTGTTTTCACATTATAATCAACAGTGAGTGTTAGCAGTCTGTTTGTTTGGGGGGGAGGGGCAGGGGAGGTCTGTTTACTGTGGCAAGTTCTTGGCTATTTCGCCCAGAAATCTGCATGATTCCGGCAACACCGAAGGTGACATAGGGCACATGAACATCATATATGGATTGAGCTTTTTTTGCTACATGGGTATCGTAATTAAGACTATTGTTTATAACTATAAGCCAATTTGGTAATTTTATTACTGACAGCTACCCTGTTTCCCCGGAAAATAAGACAGTTTCTTATATTAATTTTTTATCCCAAAGTTGTACTAGGTCTTATTTTCAGGGAATGTCTTATCTTTCCATGCGCTAGATCTTATTTTCAGAGGATGTCTTATTTTTGGGGAAACACGGTAATAACAGTGAAAAGAAAAAGTAAAATCATATCATGTTGCAAAAATGAAGCAAAACCATACTAGGCAACAAAAATTGTGAACCCAACCAAATATCTATTGTAGATTTAATTACTCCTTTGTGTGGAATTAAAATATATAGGTACTAAGATTTCAGTCTATGTTGCCAGTGAGATCTTGTCCTAAGTTACAGAGATTTAAGAGAAATATTACGTGGCATAGGCAATTACTGTAAGAAAATTCTAATGCCCTTCTTTAGAACAGAATTAGTCTCAGGCCGATCCGGTTTGGCTCAGAGGATAGAGCGTCGGTCTGTGGACTGAAAGGTCCCCGGTCAAGGGCATGTACATTGGTTGTGAGCACATCCCCAGTAGGGGGTTTGCAAGAGGCAGCTGGTCGATGTTTCTCTCTCATCGACGTTTCTAACTCTCTATCCTCTCCCTTCCTCTCTGTAAAAAATCAATAAAATATATATTTTTCAAAAAGAATTAGTCTCAGAACTAGAAGGTAAATTAAAAATCAATGGGCCTAACACCCTTACTTTTCTTTTTTTTTTTTAAATTTAAATTCTTTAAAATATTACATATGTCTCCTTTTCCCCTTCATTGACCTCTCCCTGGCCACTCCCACCCCCAGCACATGCTTATATGCATGCATACAAGTCCTTTGGTTGATCTCTTACCTCCCCTTTCCACCCTCCCCTGCTTTCCCTCTGAGATTTGACTTTTCAAAGCAAAGCAAGGTCGCATAGCTAGCTCCTGGAACTGAGGGTAGAATTTCCATCTCCCAGCCTCATACTCATGCCACAGCATTAAGTTACTTAAATCTTTGTAACTTTCATGACTGAAAAGAAATAAAGGGACTGGATTGTATTTTCTCTCCTTTTGATAAGTTTCGTCTTCTTAATGAAGGTCCATACTCCTGCCTGAATACATAACCTATGTCGTCAACATTTCTGCATCCACCTCATTCAAAAGTCCTTTTCTTGGTGGAGGGAGATACCAAAGAATTAGATGGCAGGATTCTAATCTTAAACTGTTTACAAATCAATGGCAGAAAGCAGAAAAATAACATAAAGGGAAAAAGCGCATGGGCTGCAAAGCTTACAAACCAGTCAATAACGTTACTAGCTGGATATGAGAGAAGCCATCCAATAGTACTTCACATCAAATCTGTTTCCTGGATAGCCTTCAAAGAAAATCTGCCATTGTTCCTTAACAAACGCCCCTGCCCCCAACTTTTTAAATGGATCTGTATTATTTTGCGATCTGTTTAGACTTCTTAAAAAAAAAAAAAAAAGAAGAAAGAAAGAAAAGAAAAAGAAAGAAACAAAACAAAACAAAATAAAAAAAACAAAAAATGCGATCATTTGTGATTCTTAATGAATAAAATGTAATTTTTGGTATAGACAAAAAATGGTTTATTAAGCTATTCAATATTTCTTGTAAATGCTTTCAAAAGACAGACAATAACCCCTGGCCCAGTTTGTTTTGCAGTTAACAGTAACCTCTTGTTTTCAGAAAGTGCAATAACAGAATCAACATTATGTAAGCAAGGAACCTAACTCTGCACTTATCAAGGCCTAGAATTTTAAGAGACTGGGAGCAGGGCAGGCAGCAATATAATAGCTGTGGAATGTTTCCTGCCTCTGTAATCTCAGAAACAGCTTGTGTTGTCACAGGGGAAGCTAACAGTATTAATGAGGTGCCGGACCCCTCCCTGGACAAAGTCAAAGAATAATTCATGTTTCCTTTGCAGAGCATCAAAGAAGGAGTTTTATAAACGTTATATATATATATATAAACAACCCAAAAAGTGTTTCCAAATAGGAGACTATTATTGCTTATGAGGGTGCTACCGAAACACTTAAAATGTTTCCTCTCTCACAAAAAAAAGGATATTGAACAGTCCAGTGAAATTTTAATAATGTGAGAGTTTAGAGTGTGTCTAGCTAAAGTAGCTTAGTATCTTTAAGAAGATAAAGCATTATTTAGTAATAAGCTGTATTTGTTGGGTTTTATTACTCCAAGTTTTCAACTCTGCTTAAATCATGAAGAAAGAATGCTGAGACAATTTTCTGTGTGCCAAAGTTTAAGCAACATACTAAACCAATTCTACTTAAGAGAAATGAAGTCATGCCCTAGCTGATTTGGCTCAGTGGATAGAGCACCGGCCTGCAGACTAAAGGGTCCTGGGTTTGATTCCAGTTAATAGCAAATGCCTGGGTGGCAGGCTTGATTCCCCAGTGGGAGGTGTGCAGGAGGCAGCTGATCAGTGATTATCTCTCGTCAGGTCAGTAATACTTCTATCTCTCTTTCCCTCTCCTTTCCTCTCTGAAATTAATAAAAATATAAAAAAGAGAGAAAGGAAGTCACAGAATTAATTACAAAGAAATATGCTTGTTAAAATTTCAGTTATCTGTAGATTTACATTTTTCTATGAAAAGCCATATGATTATAGTTCAGCACTCTTATTTGAAGACATAGAAATATAAATACACACACATATCCACACCATTTTGGGTGGACACAATTATGTTGTAAACAAGCAAATATGGTTAAACACTTAAATACATACTTCTAATCCATTGTGCATTTTATTCTCAAATATCCTTTACTGGAGACTAGAGTTTTGACATTTAATTTTTCTCCAAAATCAGAGTTATGGCAAAAACAAACAAACAAACAAAAAAACACACACTTCTACAAGTGTCAGAGTGATACATGGTACAGATGACTGCCAATGGAAGGGAAGGCTACCATGATGTGGAAGGCAAGACTTTGTAGACAGTGGAGAATGACTAAGAAGCAAAAGTCAAGTTACTATATTTAATACAAAACAAACTAGAAACTCTCCTTGTTCTCTGCTCTCCTTCTCCTCCATCCAGGAGACTATTATTGCTTATTAGGATGCTAACAAAACACTTAAAATGTTTCCTCTCTTACAAAAAAGGATATTGAACAATCCATGGAATTTAAAATGCTATATAATATACATATATATATATATATATATATATATATATATATATAATTTTTTCAAGCTTTCATTCCTGAAGGTTTTAATTCTTTGATCAAAATAAGAGGTTACAACAAATGTATATTCTACAAAGAAAGAAAATTGCTCAACACGTTTGAGTAGGAGGAAAATTAGACCATAGCATTTCTACACAAGAACAACTAACTTTATGATGTCTACACTATACAACTCTAACACAAAAATAAGCATGCTTTTTATAATGCACAAATAGAGCATTATACTTCACGTATTTACTAAAATAGCATTTAAAAGTATAGTATTATATGTAAGCCAATTGGGTTAAACACTTTTTGATTATCTAGATAAGTCCTCTTATTTTATGGATATATAAATGAATAACATGTATAACAATATTTATGAGTAAAGCCTAATTTTATTATCACAGTATATGCTTTCTTTTGATTTTCCACTAAACTTAGTATTGCAATTTAGAGATAGTGGCCATTAAAATCTTCACATTTTTTAGCTTTGAGGTTTACTTCTGAATCCTCTTTAGGATTCAAGTGAATAATGTCTACTAGTAGTATATTTGTACTTGAAAATCTATATTCTTCTATTTGAACAACAAAAGGAATAAAAAAAATTAAAAATAAAGCTTAATTTAAATTATTAAATTTTTTGATATTATTAGTAGAGGTTTTTGTTCATAATAAATAAATGTATTATTTCTCCCTAGCCTTAGACACAGTCAATTTTCTCTTCTATATTCTACAATTTAAAGAACCCAATTCTATACTTTGAACCACAGTGCAGAGTAAGAATCATTGATAGTCCCTTGGTCTTGGTATCTTTAATAATTATGACAGGAAGTTGTGGTTTAGTTAATGACACACAGATTCTTTTCAAAAATGTATTTAGGACCCAAAGCTTTTATACAATAGTTTCTAGGGGCCCACTGCATGAATTCCTAGCCTCAACATATTATGATTGAGAATACAGTAATCCACCCCACCACATTTATTCCTGCTTTTACTTTCTGTAGTCAACTATGACCCAAAAATATTAAAAGGGAATTCTCTACAGAAATAGAGAATTCATAACATTTAAATTGCATGCTGTTTTGAGTTGTGTGATGAAATCTCAGACCCTTCCTCTTCATTCCACCCACAACATGAATCATCCCCTTTGTCCAGTGTGTCCACACTGTACCAGGTATATACTATCCACCCATTATCACTTAGTAGTTGTCTTGGTTACCAGATCTACTATTGTGGCATTACAGTACTGTGTTCAAGTAATTCTTAATTACCAATGGCCCCAAAGTGCAAGAGTAGTGCTGCTGCAAATTTGAATGTGTCCAGGAGAAGACCTAAAGTAAAAAATCTAAAAGATCTTGACTTAATAAAGAAAGGAAAAATAATAAGCTGAGGTTGCTAAGATCTATAGTAAGAATGTATCTTCTATCCAGGAAATTATAAAGAAGGAATGTAAAATTTGTGCTAGTTTCACTGTTGCAGCTCAAACTGCAAAAGCTATGGCCACAGTGTGGGGTAAGTGCTAAGTTAAGATGGAAAAGGTACTAAGTGAGGGGGTGACACACCTGAACAGAAAATGGATTCTAACTGACATCAACATGTCAACAGAGAGCAGTGAGCCTATATGAAGAAACCAGCTAGGGATCTGCTGAAATGAGTGACACCAAGCCATTTACTGCCAGTAAGAGATGTTTATTACAAATTTAAGAATAGGTTTTAGACTGAAAAATATACAATTATGGAGAAGTTGAGTCTGTTGATGAAGCTGCTGACACATTTCCAGCAGCGCTGAAGAACTTGACTAAGTTTTAGCAGTATATCTGCATTCCAGGCAACACTGGGGGTCTTGGAACTTATCCCCATAGATAACAGGGGACTACTGTAGTTCCAACAGTAGCTTCATATCCAAAGAATTTGATAAGGCCTTTTTGCTCACAAAGCCTCTATTGAATATGATACGACTGGTTCTCGGCCAAAAGATCTAGTGTGGAAATTCATCTCAAGTGATCCTTTTTATCCAAGTGACAGTTGGAGCATGCCCATTGGGATGGCTTTGGAAGTAGAGGCCCAGTATACTTCCAAAAATAAGGAACTCATTTATAAGTGAATATGTGATATGACATATGGCAGTAGTTTTATAAAGAGAAATAAAGCAGGGCAAAGGGGACATGAGTCAGCATTACATTTTCAGTTAAGGTGGGAAGGTTAGACAAATCAGGAGGGAAAGAAACAGCTATACTGAATCCTGGAGGCCATGAGCTATCATCTTTGTTTTGTTAATGTAGAAGTTTGAGGCTTCGAGTCCCCTTCATGTCACCATGTGATCTTTCTATAAAATGGGATAACAGCACAGAGTTGGCAAGTTTTTGTAACACATAATCGATTACAAAAGGACTGCAAGAAAATATCTGAGAGGAAGAACACTTAGCTTTGGACATCATCTTAGGACATTTACACATACTAATTAAAACTCATAATTATTATTTCTATTTTATAGATAAGGAAGCTGACATTTGAGGGGACTGAGTAACTTTCTAACATCACATAGATTATAAGGGACAAAGGCAGAGATTTGGTCTGGGTCCCTTTCACTCTAAAGCTTAGTTCTTGGAGCCCCGCCTTACTGACCTCTTAAGACTAAAATAGAAGGTTTAGTCCATCATCATGTCTATTCTTTCAATGCTCAATATCTAGTATAATAGAGTCACACACTGCACAACAACATTGCAACCAAGGATGGACCACGTTTACCATAGTGGCTTCTTAAGATTATAGCTGAAAATTATCTATTGTAGCTGTAGGTATGTCAGAGAACAACACTACACTCATGTGTTTGATGTGATGCTGGTGTAAACAAACCTGCTGCTATGCCCATAAAAGTCTAGAACATAAAATTATAGTTGTAGACTATGTCACCTAGGATTGTGGAAGTACACTCTACGATGTTTGCACAACAAACATGCCTAATGACACATTTCTCAAAATACATCCCCATCATTATAAGGTGCATTACTGAAACTGGAATAATGTATGTTTCTGCCATGTCTTAAAATTTTTCATAGAATGTTCTCTATGTACTGGTACAAAAGTCCTGAAGAAGATTTTATTCAGGAAAGTAAAGGCAGAATGGTTAACTGATCAGTTCCATTAATTTTTTTAGGGAGAGGGAAAGACAGAGAGAAACATCGATGTGAGACAAACACATTGGTTGGTTGCCTCCTGCAGGAGCCTTGACGAGGGCCCAGGCTGGGAAGGAGCCTGCAACAAAGGTATGTGACCTTGACTGGACTCGAACCAGGGATCCTTTGGTCTGCAGGCAGACACTCTAGCCACTGAGCCAACTAAGGTTGCATTCTCATTCTTTATCATCCAAAGTTCCACCCAACCCAATCCATTTCCCCTGCACCCTCCCAGATACCAACAACTCTGAAGTCTGCATGTGTGATTTCTATGTGTGGTTTTTACCTTTCCTAAGAATGGGTCTCCATAACGAAGACACTGCATAGCTCTCTTCCCTTTCTTTGTGTCAGATTAATGTCTATCCATTATCTAAATTTCAACTAATGTTTCACTTTCTCAGACAGGCCTTTCCACTACCACTACCGGCCTCATTCCTCTCAACTCCTTCTCTTTGGCAATTGTGACTGCTAATATTTACTTCATTGTGCGAGTATTGAATAATCTGCCTCAGACTGTAAACTCCATGACGGCAGGGTCAATTCAGTTTGCTTATCATCCCTGACACACTGTAAGTGCTCAGGCAACATTAAGGGAATAAATGAGTTGAGCTGCACCTTAATTCAGAGGCAAGGGTTCCCATCTGTACTCTCACACATGAAGATACAGGCTTCCTAAGGCCAGGAACCAACCATTTCCTCAGTCAGCTTTTCCTTTAAATGATGTTAGTTTGTCCAACTAACACGAAACAAGGACAACAGGATGTTATTTCTATTTTTCACGCAGATGTTTTCTCCCCACAGTTTTTATTTATTTATTATACCGGGAGAGCCTTCCATTCATCTCAATGGGTCTGGTGCACGTACTGTGTCATATTTTAAGAAAAATAATTCTCTTTCAACACATTCCAATTCTAGGAGTCACCGAATTGCATTAGGGCACCAACGAGAAAACTGCTCTGTGCTATTTACTGTTTCAGTGAGTCAAGTAGAAATATTTCAAATTGTTGTCTCATGACTCTCAAAACCATTCCATGTAAAATACGAGATTCAGTTCACCTCAGTTCCTTCTCAAAAGCGCATGTATTATCGGATCAAGTTACACAGCATCTGTATTTTGAAACTGAGCCCTTTTCCCTCTGGTGTCTCTCTTCTCACATTTTTCCCCAATGCTCACAAACACATAGGCGCGCACATGCACCTTGATCAAGAATTGAGTTTTAGACAATGTGAAGATAGAATCACTTCTGTTTATTTTTTAAAAAAAACTAGACAAGTGAAAGTTCAAGAAAATTAAAAAAAAATTTTTTTGAACTGCGAACTCTAAAAAAATATATTGATATATAAGAATGGACTTTAATAGCACATTTCTCCAGGCCATGCAGAGCTCATGTATCTACGTTTCCATCTGCAAAGTTATGTCTTCAGTTTATGACTAAGAAACCAGAAAAGCAGGATAAATTAGGTTATAAAATATCTTGAAACACTTTTATTAGATATTCCATAACCACATAAAAGTAAAGCACGTCTCTGGGATGAATAAATAGTATTTATATTGCACAAATAATCAAGTCAATGTGTATTATTTTAAACATGAGCAAGGACAAATAAATATAAAGTTATATACAACTTTTATGTATGATGCATAATAATAATTCATGACAAAAGAAACAGAATTTTGATATTTAGGTATGCAATTTCCAAAAATAAGTTTTTCTCTACACTCATTACTTTTTTTTCACCAAACATATTTAGTGTTTTGTGCTTTATACAGATGTTTAAAATTAAAATTCCTATAGCAAACTGACACCATAAATTAAGAACATGGACCAAAGTGAAGTACATTGGGTTGTAGAGTACCTATCAAGAGGTTGCGACTCAGAAAGATTAAAAACATCACCTATATTTTTCTACATCCAGAAATACTTTTAAAATTAATGAATTTCACTTACAGTGTGCTTGGTTATGTGTTTAAGTTGTCCTCAAATAGCCAGAAATAATAAAACTGTGTTTCTGTTTCAGGTGCCTGTCATCCAGCTAGTACAGTGATTTTCAACTTATGCACACATAAAATAATTACTAAAATTCTGCAGCAAACCTAAAATATATATTATATTTTTTGCCAATCTGATAAAAAACACTAGGTATAATTTTGACTCATTCACACCAGATGGGTATTGTGTTAGCTGCTGTCATTTTTTTTTTTAATTTGAAAATCTAAGGGAAAAGAGGTCAGGGCCAATGACTAAATAGTAAGATATTGCATGTTTTACACATTCTTGAGGCAACCAGAGTGTGGCACACCACTTGAAAATATATAGCTCATCCAGTGGGTAAGAGAAACACATAACTGGAAAAAATAGCTGACTGTAGTAAGAATAATGGTAGAGATTGATGGAGAAATGTGCAGGGGGTTACAGGAACATGGATTTGAGTCATCATCTGACTGGAATCAGGAAGAGGGTGAGAACTCAGTTGGTTCCCCAAGGTCAGATAAGAATGAACTGGAATTAGAACTGGCAAAAATTTGCGAGTGTGAAGAGAAAGCCTCCAGACAAAGGAAACAGCTTAATCAAAACCCAGAGACAAGAAAGAGCAAAATGTGAGAAGGAAATTATCCCTGAAGTGTTACAGAGACTAGGAGGCAGGGGAATGGCTGGGGATAAAGCTGGAGACATTGACAGAAAGTCAGATTAAGGACAATACTATGTTTTCCTAAAGGGTTTATCATAATGAATATAACAAATAAATGTAATCTTATTTCCAAAATCATATATGGTAACTGGTGGTTAGGTTTCTGTTTTGAGAAAGATTCTGAAGGAATATTTAGATTTATTTAAATAGCATATTTTATTTGATTACTAATTTTACACAGATGCAAGAATGAGGATTTATGGCTTTTTTTTCTTTATTGATTAAGGTATTACATATGTGTCCTTATCCTCTATTGTTCCCCCAACCCCCCACTCATGCCTTCACACACACACCCTGGTATCTATGTCAACTGGTTAGGCTCATATACCTGCATATAAGCCCTTTGGTTGATCTTTCCCTCTTACCTCCCACCCTCCCCTGCCTTCCTTCTGAGGTTTGACGGTCTGATCGATGCTTCTCTGTCTCTGGATGGCTTTGATGTTATAATTGCAATTCCTGTTATATATAGTTGATGTCTTTCAAGTATATGTGTGGGGTAATATTTTAAGATTTTTCTTTAGTTGCAGAATAATCAGGCAAGATTTGGAATGGAGAAATAAATCAAGAGGGTTTTGCAGTAGTTCAGAAGATATTTGATGAGAGTCCTAAACCAGGGAAATGGGAATACACAGAATGAGGAAGGAAAGTTTCAAGAAATACCTCAAAGGCATATGAGAAGGAGTCAGATGTAGGTGATGATGTTGAAGAAAGAGTCACAGATGACTCTCAAATTTCAGGTTAAAAACTGGTTCATTCTGATACCATCACTTAGGGCAGAAGGTATAAGAATAAGAATAATTTGAAGAGGCAAATGCTGAGATATGGCTTTGACATTGAAGATACTGGTAGAGCCACCTAGGAAGCAGTGAACACATATATAGCTCAGGTAAGAATTAATTTTGTTGGAGATAAAAATTGAGGGAACTATCAGCATACTAATGCAAATAGAAATTATGGAAATCAATTTGGTCACCTAGAAACAGTGTTTACAGTATAAGAAAAAGAAATTCAAAACTGATAAATAATATTTTTCCCAGAAAAAAGGAACCCCTGAAATAAACAAGGAAGATGTATAATGAAAGTTTAGAATGATAACAGAGGGGACAATCACAAAAGTCAACAAAATTTCAAATAGGATGGTTGACCAAGTCAAATGCATCAGGGAACTCCAAAAAAATAAGCACTACACATACCCCTTGGACTTGGCAATGAAGAGTTAATTAAGTGGTCAAAGGTAATGGAGTACTTTCACTAGCATAACAAGAGCAGAAATTATATTTAAACATTACTGATAAAGTTTTTCTTATATCTGTTGAATAAATAAAACCAAGGTTATAATTTCTTCCTTATACATATAAAGCACAAAAATATTAATTTTAAAATAGGCCTTTTGTATAGTATTTTAAATATAGCAACAATCAAACTGTCCCTCTCACATTGATATTTCTCTTTGTGTTAACCTCTTTCTTCCATGTTTTCTAAAAATTAATGGAAAAATATCTTCAGGTGAGGATAAAAAAAAGAAATTCCATATCCTATGAAAGAGGCATCTTGAAAACACCTAAAGAAAGTTGTCATTTTTTTCGTGGCAAAGGGACTGGAGTCAATGCTGACGAAAACACTTTGACGGCTGCAGTGGCTGGCAATGGCAGCAGCAGTGGGGTGCTAGGGGTGGTGCCTTCCCAATCACTCATCTACTTTCACCAAACAGTACTTAAAAAAAAAAAAATATATATATATATATATATATATATATATACACACACACACACACACACATATGTGTGTATGAGTGTGTGTGTGTATGTGTGTACACACATACACACACACACACACACACACACACACACTGAGTTGCCAGATTATTACGATCTCTGAACACATAATAATCTAGCTACTCAGTGTATATCCTATATAATAAAAGGCTAATATGCAAATTGTCCCCTCAACAAGGAGTTCAATCAGCAGGCAGGCTGGTCAACTACCCATGTCTCCTCACCCTGGCCAAGCTGGCT
Organism: Pipistrellus kuhlii; assembly: GCF_014108245.1. NCBI lineage: Eukaryota > Metazoa > Chordata > Mammalia > Chiroptera > Vespertilionidae > Pipistrellus > Pipistrellus kuhlii. Next base: position 13,325,927 of record NW_023425515.1, read on the forward strand.
GGATCCCACCCATGCACAAATTCATGTACAGGGGTCTAAAATAAGCCGGGTACACTCACACACACTCACATACACACACACACACACACACACACAAACATACATATACACACTGAGTGGGCAGATTATTATACATTCAGAGATCATAATAATCCTACCATTCAGTGTATATCTAGGTTACAGGCTCCTTCCCAGTCCTGGCCCTGAGCAGAAGGCCACCAACTGATGGGTTTCTCTCAATCAATATTTCTCTCTATCTTTCTCTCTCACTTCTATTATCTAAAAAAATAAATAAATGAGTGGAAAAATATCCTCAGGTGAGGATTGAAAAAAAAAAAAAAGGTGGGAAGAAAAGCAGGACCTCTCTCCAGTTGCTCCACCCCATAACACATGCCCTCACCCCCCTACACTGTCTTTAAATGCTGCCAGTTACTACAGTACTCTTGAGAGGAGAAGCTATTGGAAAAATGTGTGTGTGTGTGTGTGTGTGTGTGTGTGTGTGTGTGTGTGCATGCACAGGCATATATGTATGCAATGGGACATAAATCCTTCCTGATGAAGAGAAGTTGCATTTTCAGTAATCACAGATAAGATGAACTGCTTAGATTATAACTATTTAACAGATGATAGATATATAGATAGGTAGATAGATGATATATAGATAGGTAGATATAGATAGATGATAGACAGAACTAATGTATTGCTGATTTTGCTCATCCATAATATATATATATATATATATTAAAATTTTCATAAATGTAATCATCAGAATTGTTTTTACCATTTTTTCATGATGTTGAATCCTTTCTCAATTGGTAAAGTAGAATAGAAGATATTTATATTGTAGGCATCATCTAGAAATGATAGAAAGGGAGCTGGGAGGGTAAAGGGAAAAATGGCCGAGTCTAGCGAGTCAGAGCAGGTTGTCTTGGAAAGTAATGCTCTACTTTTCTGTTGGATTCAAATGGCAGAAATAGATGTCTATGCAGCGTTTTGGAAGTAGCCATCTGTTTCTGCTCCAGCACCCCACCCACTTGACAAACACTCCCTCAAGAACCGCTGTTCTAAGAAATCCAGTCCCTCCCAGGAGTATCTATTTTTACATATAAATTTGTCAAAGTTATTAAAATGATTCTTCCCTGGTGCTCTTCATCTAGACCATGATTTGGCAAACTTGGAAAATAGAAATCAGCCAAGGCAAACATATAGGCTGAGTTCATTTTAGACTTCTTTGACCAGTAAAAGAAAAATAATTGAATTTACTTAAACATGTATAATGGGCTCTTCAGTAATATTAAAATAAATTTAAAAATTCTGCATGAAATTTCAGGAGAAATAATTTAACTTTTACATATAAAGTGGTTGAGACTTGCAAATACATTTAGAATATCTACAAGCCCATTTTCATTGGTTTTCTCAATAGATACATCCTCTTGTGCTTGCTTTGATTCCAGACCGACTAGCTCTCTTTCAGTTCCTTAACAACTTACTACGTCCTCTAAGACCAGACCTTTAAACATTTTTTAAAAATCACAACCAATTCACTCACCCTAATATTTACAGAGCATCTGTTATATGACAGGCACATTTCTATACATTGAGAATATGTTATTGGGGGCAAGAGAGATACCTCTGCCATCATGGTTTTTATATTTTCTAAGGAGTAATGAGATGACATCAAGATTTCTCAGCTCTGGACCTGTGGGGATTTGGGCCCAAGTAATTCCCTGTCAGGGGACCTATTGTGTGCAGGCAGGATATAAAGCAGTACCCTAGCCTCTACCAATTAGATACCAATAACACTCATCGAGATGTAACCACACAAAATATCTCTAGACATTGTCAATTGTCCCCTAAGAGGAGCAAAATCTTCCAAGTTGAGAGGTACTGGGTTACTTAGTAGCAACTACTATAGTTGTAAACTTTATATTGATTGTAGTAGTTATTGAATACTAGTTTTTCCCATAAGATGATACCTGTCCCCATAAGGGAAAAAAACCCCCACAGTATCCATTTTTATTCTCACCATAATATTTCCAGCATCTAGGACAATAGCTAATATATAATAAGCACTAAATAAATGCTGATTAAGTGACTGAAATATTAAACCAATGGGCAAACGTATTTCTTTTCCCAAACCAGAGTTATATATATTTGTCTCCTCCATTTACTCTTTTCCTTCAGCAGACTCTTATATTGTAGTATAATTGGCTCATCTTTGGTCTGTCTCATCTCTCTGTCATCCACCATACTGAATATTCCTTAAGGGTAGAGTATGTGTCTGATCCATCCTCATCTTCTCACTTCTAGCACAGTACCTGACAGATAAATACTTAATGAAGAAATGAATGGATAGCAACACTAATAATTACTAAGTATTCAACACAGGGCAGGCACCAAGCTAGTTCATTAGTGTTATACATATCACTTGTCATCTTTACAAGAAATTTGCAGAGCAGAAGCCTGAAATTTTGATCTGAAGGAACATGCCCCAGGCATGACATGGTACAGTTAGAATCTGAACTTTCAAAGCTTGACTAAATAGATGGACATTTCTTGGCTTTGTCTATGAGAACCAGTGAGTGGGTTAGCCAATAGCAAATTAAGAACCTCTCCTTTTTAGAAATTACTAAAGAACATTTATTCTTAATTTCTACATATTATGTTTGATAATTTTCACAAAAATAAATGACCCCACCTAAAAGTAACTCAGGCCTCTCACCAGAAATGCCTTTACAACACTAAAATTATTTTTATTCAGAATCATACTTACAAAATAGTACTTGGATCTTCTATAGGAAAGGAATTTTTTTCCTGTTATGATAGTAAAATTTGCTCAGTCTACTCATTGCCTCAGTTCATCTTCTCTTTGTTAAGTAATTATCAGCTCAAATTTGTTCATTTCTTTTCATTGCCTGAAGCAGTTGTTTTCAAATTGCATCTGCTCAGAATATACCCAAAAGTAAATTCATCCTGAGATGTTTCTAACATTAGGAGGTGGTGCTGATACTGTCTAGCTTCAAAGACAGAATTTGTGTAAATTTCTGGTCTCTGAACTTCCAAAGGGCTTTGTACACCTATTCTCATTTATCATTTACTATGTAAGACCTTATATTGGTTAACTTTTTAAGGATTGAATCTTACTTTTCAACAGAAAATATAAGCCATCAATATCAGAAACCTTGTTAATATTTCATCTTAACTAGACTCAGCACTAATGAATATAGCTGGTGCTCAATAAATATTTGTTAAGAAGGTTAGCTAATTTGATCATAAGCTCATTGAACTAAAATAAGCTTAAAATATCTTCACCTAATATCAGAATTGAAATGATCAAAGAATTATACTGTTTGCTAGAAGTGAAGTTCAGTTTTATTCAAATCATCACAACAAACTAAGTAAATCAGCTCAATTCCAAATAGACTAGACTCTAAATAAGTGTTTACCAAAACATATCATTTTGGGATGTAAGAGAGTGTGTGAGATGGAAAATGAAAGAGTCTGGAACTCCCACGACCTCCATTTCCCCCTGAATGTGCCTGGCAGCAACAATGGCAGGATGGAATTCCATCCAGGGCAATTCTATTCAAGGAAGACTGCCCCGCTCATATTCCTTCTGTAGCCTTTGCAAAAATTATGAGAAAAATCATGTTTGATTTTTCTTCTCACCCTAAATGCAAACAAACCACTTCACTCCCTTTGTTCTCTTTTCTTGTTTGGGAGGAAAATTAGGGGAGAAATGTTGACAAAATTAAAAAAGTTTTGAAGTCAGGAAAAAATAAGTATTGTACTATTCTTTTTAAGTTCTCATGTTCCATTAACTTGTGTACATGCATATAAGCATGTGCACACACACACACACACACACTGTATATATTCATGAATATATATTATACTTATATATAAATTATGCATATTTGATATGTATTTTCAAAATCTTGCTTTTAATACTATCTGAGTTATAGTAAGGCTAGAAAGATGGAAACTATGTAAATCTGATCAAAAGCATTCAAATACCCTCAAAATGCCATTTTATTGTTGACTTAATATCTAATATTCCAATCTCTATATCTTCTTCAATAGTTGAAATATGGAATCAGATATGAGTGCATAATCCTCAAGACTTGCATTTATCATATGCTTAAGATAATATTTACTTCTCCTTATATGTTGAAAAAATTGGTATAAGAATTAGTTAGTATTAAAATATTAATGAAAAGCAGAATGGTGGAAAATATGTGGCAAAACAAAAGCTCTTGTGAAATTAAATGTATAGCTTAGATTAGCCTGCTAAATGCAAATAACTGGTTTTATACACTGATAGATATTGATATAGATATATAAATATCTAGAGATGCTTTGTGTTCTGAGAACAATTACATGTAAATAGTTTATATATCTGTTATACATTGAATCAATTACCTCTAGCATTTTCTGGGGTAAAAAAAGAAAAGAAAATGAAAGCATTGCAAAAGAGACCTCCTTAGAGGTATCTTCGTTGGTTATTTGGCTCAAGCCCTTACTTTGCAAATGAAGAAACTGGGATCCAGACAGCTTAACTGATTTTCATTTGAAAGCTGAAATATAAATCCATTTGTGGATTCCATTTCTAATAAGTGAGGAGCCTGTTTGGCAATTCTTTAAATAGCGGTGTTATTTGCAGCATCCATTTCCCTGAAAGCAATGGCCCTCGTCTTCCTGGCAACTTGTTTTCTAGAGTCATAAGGTTTCACCATTGCTCACCCCTGTCTGTAGCATTTGCTTTGTTCCTGTGCCCATTCTTCAAAGGCTTGCTCAAATGCCACTCCTTCATAACGATGCCTTCTGTGGTCATCCCAGCTGGAAGTGATCTTTAAGTCCTCTGATCCACTCCAGTAATTATCACATTCAGTATTGTAATTCAACATTGCTTTGTGAAAGTGAATGGATGGACTCTGCAGTTCAGCAGATAAGGGTTCAAAGTATGGTTTTGTGGCTCATAAGCAAATAAACTGTATGCATGACAGTCAGCTTCTCTGAGCTGTAGTGATGGATAATTAGAACTACTTTCACTCTATTTGGTATTACCCTTCCTGCAATATGGTAATCAAGCATATTAGCCAGTTAGATTAGTTTTAAATCAAGATGTCGTATACATTTGTTAAACATTTACTAAGTTATCTTCAACATGCCAAAACCTGAACTAGACTTTTTCAACATTTCAAAGTCACGTGGTTAATTTCTATCTATGTTTCCTAACTCCCTAACCAAAATATTCACATTTTAAAAACAGGGGCTATAGATGTTATCATATATTATTTTATGCCCCTGGTGCTACAGTAGGTATTTGACAGATGAAAAAGAGGAATAAATAAATAAATGATTGAACTAATTATTACCTTTACTAGAAATTTGATTGGCCAGTTGTCAGAAAGAGTTAAAAACTGTTAAGTGACTAATTCTATATGAAAATGAACTATTTTTGTTGTTGATAATATTTCTAAAAATAAAAAATAGACTTATTCTCTAGAAGCAATTAATTTACATTTTTGCCCAGAAATATATATTTGATTAACTAATATATTGCATAGAGAATTTCATTAAATAAAATTAAACTTTTATTAAAATTTCTACATCGAGGGAATGATTTGCAATATAAATTTATCTGAGCACACTACAAAAATTGCTCAATCAATGGAAGAAAACATGATTTCTGCTATTAAATATGTCTATAATTTCTTTGTCTTATATCAGAATATCATAACTTCTTTAAGCTCAAACCCATTGAATAACTACCAATAAATTACAAGTGTCTGCAACAGCATGGCACAATACTTTGCATACATAAATGGCTCAACACTTTAAGCCTGCAAGAATAAAACAGTATAGTCAACATAAACGAATTCATCTTTATGATGGCTTTTTATTCTCCAAAAGGGTTAATGCTCAAAGAATCTTTTGTTTTTGACAAGTGTAATGTGAGGACCCTCAAAACCCTGATTTATTACTGCTCCCCCCTCCCCCCTTCTTTCTTTCCTAGTGTTATTTTTTTAAGTGCTTGCGATCCACACTGGATAAGAAAAAAGACATTTGAGGTCGAGAGCCGTGGAGGCTCGGAGTGGGAGGAAGAAGGCTATTTTAAATCTTGTGACAGTGAGGTTTCGTTCACTAAGGAGCTCTCTGTGGGTTTCTGGCATTGTAAGTGTTTTGTCTGCTTGCAAGGGAGCAGCTGATGGATGGGGAAAATGTTCATTGATTTGTAGTGCCTGCACTGCAGCCAACCAGCACTCGAATGAGGTGGCACCATCATGAATCTCTCAACTATGCATATTTATATGCAGCTGCTGTACTTCTAAACCTCCAGTGAATACAAAGTACTTGTGTGGCCACCAGTTCACACAATGCCGTCCTGCCGCATGCTCTGATTTAACTACTGTATGGAAGAATAGAGGCTGGGGTGTGGGGGGAGAAGGCTCCATGGGATATAGAAAAGAGAGGTAAGCATGGAGGGAGAAAAGACTCTTGCACAATTCCTTTTCCTTAGATAGTCAAGAGAATGGCTTAAATGTGGAAAGGAGTAGGCAGTGGTCTAATAAATGCCTTGAGTGCTCGAATCTCAAGTTCTGAAATTGATTAATGGAAATAAAATCCTTTTCAAGATGGTGTTTTCTGCGAGCAAGGCTTTAGGATGACATGATAATGATGTGGTTAAAATATGCTGGCACCACGGAAATCATCATAGCATTGAGCTGTGTATGAGAAAGTCCCTCCCCTGGGTAAACCACGGGTTCAAAAGAGAGAAATAGATGAGATATTATCCTTAGGGGTGGGAGAAGAGGATCTGTAGGGGAGGAAAGCAAGGGTAGGGGAGAGAAATAAAGAATCCATAATATTATTAGAAAAAAAATTACTGAAGTGAAAATAGGAGGTTGTTAAGGATACACAGATAAAAGAGAATGCATTTTGGAATAGAAATGGAGCAGGAGGGGTGGTTTGGAAACATGAAAGCTATAGGGTGAGGTTTGAGAGCTGCAAGCAAGAGGTATACAGCGAGTAGGAAAGTGAATTCAAGGAAGAAAAGAAACAAAGAGAAGGGACTTGTCAAACCGAGAATCCCGTCTTTCAAAGAACATAAATATCTTTATTCGAGGGACAGTACACATTTAGAATCATAAATTGCAAATAGTTTTATAAAATGCCACAACTGTACTACACTGCAGCGTTTTGAGGTCTAATAAATTTGTAAGATGGCAGATTTTTAGACTTGATTGGCAAATTTCATTTTCCTAGAATTTAAAGAGAAACAAAGAGACAAGAAAAGCATGGGGGAAATTGAAATTATGGAGCACTAGCACACAGAGAACGTGATTCTCTGTCATAATATTCTGAAGGCCAAATTCAGATACATGCTATCAACAACAATAGTCCCCGAGAGCATCTGACAGGGTTCATTTTATTGTAATATTAAGACTCAGCTCCAATATAAGCTGCATTGGAAGCAACATCAAATGGAAAGTCAAATTCAATATCTGGGTACAGTTTGATACCATTATTTAAAAAAAAAAAAAAAGCTTTATGCTTTTCCACGTAGAGTTAAAACACTAATCCAGCCCAAATTGCAGCTGCTCTTTTAACCAGAACATAAAATGGCTTTCTTCCAGATAAATCTCTCTGAGTTTTCTAGCTAGGGTTCAATCCTTATCCCCCACGGGTCTGGGGAAGATGGGTCCACTCTTGAGAGTTATAATGCCAGAGGATATTCGATGTTGGTATTCTATTTTAGTCATTTGGCCTCTATTAAACAAGTCCAGCTTTTTAAAACAATACACACCACCTCAAAATTGATTAGGAGTTTCTCTCTTCTGGCACAGAAGCACCTTCGAATACAGTAATATTAGATCCTGGGCTAGCAATGTACTCCACCCAGTGGTGTGTCAGAGTAAAAATGCCTTTTATAAAGGCAAAGGCTGACTTAATTTCCTTCTATTTTTTAGCCTTGCAGCAGCAAAATGTTAGACAAATATGCGAACTGTAACATGAACTTTACTCTTCCTAATAAAATAGGAAAGGCTCATTACCTTTTTGGGGAAGTCCGTGCCTTCCCATTTTCAATTAAAAATAAATACACTCTTTAATACAGTTTCATATAAGGATTATCAATAAGCAAACCATTCTTCATAGAGGTGTATATACATGCATTGATAAGTGACAATTTATAAGAAAGCACTAGGTCACATGTGTCAAACACAAGACCCGGGGGCCAAATCCGTCCCGCCAGGCCTTGCAATGTGGCCCGCACCGCGCTGTCATCACTGCACTCCGCTGTGTTTCCATCACAATGACAGTTTATGACTGTTCAGTAAACCATTAGGCCCGCAATTTAGGCTGGATTTTAGATTTTGGCCCCTTCTCTGATTGAGTTCGACACCCCTACACTAGGTTGCTATCGTTTAAACCAATACATGAAAAACTCCATTTTCCTGACCAAGAAACCAAACCTGAATGTTAAGGAATCAAACAAGAAAAAAAGCCAACCAAACCACTTATGACTCGTACTAGAACGCATGGAGATGGGCTTCCTCAGAGTGACTACCTTATCTGGTTTACAAACCTAAGGAGAACATCTTGCCCAAGCTTGTTGAAATACCTAAATTTCTGTTTGTTATGCGCTTGTCCTAGTTGGCAGAGAATAGAGGAAATACAATGGAATCTATATGTTGTAACTTATACTTATGATGATTAAAGATCATTAGACAGCAGAGCTATGGTGACTTAGATGAAGAATGTTCTGAGATTAGGTCTCCCACAGGAAACTGATATTTTACATTCTGGTTGTCATTTGTTTCTTTAAAAAACTGAGCAGAGCCTGGCCAGTATGTTCAATGGTTGGGCATTGGCCTATGAACTAAGAGGTTGTGGTTCAATTCCCAGTCAGGGTGCATGTCCATGGTTACAGGCTAAATTCCCCAGTGGGGGATGTGAAGGAGGTGGCCAATTTATATTCTCTCTCATCCTGGTGTTTTTATCTCCCTCTTTCCCTTCCTTGCTGGGTTAGAATTCTTCCCTATGAAACATGGAAGCATATGAAAGCCTTTATTTCCATTTAACAGATAAAAAGAATGTAGGAAAAATCCTTCAGGCTAAATAGCTAACCAACATCTTAGAGTATGAAAAAAAGAAAAAAACTAAGATAATATCAATGAGATAAATATATGGTGGGAAGCAATTCTGGCCAATGTCAAAAGACAACTTATTATTATTATAAAGTTAGTTGGCATTAGGCAAGTCATGATATTTTTATTTAAATTTTATTTGTAAATGAGAGAGAGACAGGGGGAAAGAGAAAAAGAGAAAGAGGGAAAGAGAGAGAGAGAGAGAGAGAGAGAGAGAGAGAGAGAGAGAGAGAGAGAGAGAGGGCGAGGGCGAGGGAGAGGGAGAGAGAGAGATATTTGTTGCTCCATTTATTTATGCAATTATTGGTTGATTCTTGTATGTATTATACTCTGACCAGAGATCAAACCTGCAACCTGGGCATATTAAACTAATGCTCTACCTGATTGAGCTACCAGGGCAAGTCACAGTACTTTTAACCCCAAGTTCTTTACGTATTAAAGAACGCACCACTAAAACTAGTTTATTTCTATTGTTAAGTAAGAAGAGGACTACTAATTAATAACTTTGTTATGTTGTTAATCTTTGGAGAATCTGATCAAATCCATGAACAGTTTCTGTAGTAAAATATTCACATCTATAGACCCACAGAGATTTACATATAATTTTTGAATTTCAGGACTCCCTGAGACTAATTCTTAGGTTAATATGGAGACCATGATGTTCATTAAAAGAACCTTGGATACTCATTTATTAACTTGCATATTTCAACCAACAGACTAAATCATTTATTTTTGTCCTCAAGTCTCAAATAAGGTATATGGCCCAGTATTGATACTCAATTAATTTGGGACATATAAATGTTTCTTAAAATTGTTTTAAAATTAATGCTTCGGCAGAAAATTTTTAAAATCATAATTTGTTCAGAATAGCTTGAGTTAAAATAAAAATCAAAAACAAGGAACCACATTAACATTTACTTAACTCACTAAATGTTCAGACTTACCTGTAGATTAATCAGATAAAAAGAGAACATTGGAGGGAACAGCCGTGTGTATGGAAGTGTAGAGTAGGTGTCATCTCTACTCGTTTGTATATTATCATTGTTTTAGGTTTTAGATAGTGTGAATATTTCATAATTTTTCCATTAAAAATACTATATAATTCCTCCATCATCACCTCATAAGTTACAAAAGAGTGTTCTTGTATAACATGTCAATAAAAAGCAATGTAGAATGGCCATAGGCACTGTTCACTAGATAATTGTCTCATGTGTTGCATATGACGTCATCCATAATACCACATTTATAGCTGTGATTCTCATTAAATGTGCAATCCTATTTATTGCAGTAAAGTAGAAAACCAGATACAACGAAAGCCCATTACAAAGTAGCTGACAATTAGACTGGACCATTATACCCAGGGCCAAATGATATCCTGTAAGAAAGTATAATTTCCTTGCTATTATCCAAAGAACCCCAAATAGTTGGCACTACTCTTTTCTCATTATATCAAGATTACATTGCATGATTAAGGCACTTTTTCAAAGGTTTAGCTTAACCAAGAGGAAAAGGCATTTATAGAAAAGAATATAAGTTATGCAGAGGATTAACCTTGGATAAGTTAACTAATTTTTCTGAGACCAGCTTCTGTGCATGTAAAATGCCAAATACTATCTATGATTTTTTAACTGTCAGATTAATATGAAGTGTATATACCGAAATGTCTTGTTCAAAGTAAATACATATAATACAAAATGCATTACTGCTATATTACTATTCCTGGCTTTATTATTACAATCACACAACTTAAGTGTGACCACAATAGTTCTTAGACTCAAAGATGTCCCTTTTCTGGTAAAATAATAATCCCTGAAACTCTCTCTCTAATAGTCACTGTTCATTATAAACATGGAACATCTAAATATTAACCAAACTCATGCTTCAAAAATAATTATTGCATGACAAATTTTAGTTTCAAGTTGCATAAAAGTATATTTAATATCTTCCTACCCACACTGTTTGTTTCAAAAAGAACTGATGGGGTAGAAAAGTTACTGTCTTGTGGGTCTTTGCACCAAATATAGTATTCTAAATAATTGCTCCCTTAATACTGTTAAAAATATGTATATTGTCATAACTGTTGAATCTTCTTTCTTAGAAGCAGGATCTGATGGACAATATTATCTGGAATCAGTATCTGTGCAATGAATTATTTACTAGTTGTAACCCTTGAGTAATATACCAGGGCATTTTTGACAGATTCAAAACTCTGAAATAAATGCAACATTTTGGCTTGCATATGTCACTGTAAGGCATCTGTTGAATAGCAACACATCTGTATTTTAATTAATATTTAAATATTTATGAAGACGCATGATTATACCATGAATGAAACAATTTTATTGAATATTCTTTAGTCTTATTTATAATAAAGAACAGGGATAAAATAGTGGTTGGACTTTTCACTTTATTTCAAAAATGGAAATATCTTGAGTTTTTTCTTTGTCTATGCGGTAATAGTAATATCTATTATATATGACTTTCATGTTCTGAATTGGGATAAAAACAAACAAAATTTGCTTTACCTTTTGTGAACTAAGCTATTTCTGTTGGAGAAGAACAATTTTGCTGATAATTCTTCCATAGAGTTGCTTTGGAAATTATAGGAATATTAGCAGAGGATGGATTCAGGAGATAGAAACATTATCAAAGGCCATAAAATGACTCACTGATAAACTCCCACTGTGCCCTGCTCCAGGGCAATAATAATTTGGTCATTTTTCAAATGAGTATAATTCTCCTGACTTTTGCTTCACCTCCAATAGCATGAGGTGAGGGAACTGGGAAATAAGGACAACGGAGGCTCTATGTTTATACACATTATGAAGGGAAATCAAAGGTGACATTTATATCTACATTGATAATTAGTTTTTAGAAACATCTTTGCCTGGCAAATGAAGACAGATTTGAACTTCTTCCCCAGCCTTTAGTCATCTCAGGGATTCACACTGATAGCCCCGAGGCAGAGCATTCCCTAACTCCCTGTCTCTGTGTCACCGCTGAGAAAATAAGACCACCATTTTCAGGCACCTGCCAGAGTTATACCAGAATTATTTTGTGAAAATTACTGTCAGTGTGCAATGTGCAAACACACAGTATCAACCTTACCACTCATCTATTTTGCAACCAAAGGAAATGATAAGTAATTCACCTACTAGTTTCCCAGAGAAACTACCAGACAAATGCAATACAGGCAGTAATATTACCTGTTATTTTCCTTTGTATTTTGTGGAGAATTACAGGGATGGCATGCTTTCATTTGTCACTTGGAATGAGACTTCAGTCTAACAATTTTGTAACCCAGGCTCAAGTTGAAACTGTGCCTGAGGCTTAGGCAAAACAATGAAAATCTGAGAACAAAGACTTTTTGGAATATCGCCCTACCTGACTTAAGGTGATGTTAGTTCTGGAGTCTACAGAAATCCCAATTGAATAAGACTGGGCTTCAAACTAATATTTCTGTTATTTGAATAAGTTAAATGGTTAGAGTTTTATCGCATGATTTTCAAATAATTCCTCTTCATGTTTGTTCTTTGTAGTTTATTTATCACTCATAGTCTTACTCAATGCCAAGATGCCTATCATATACAAAGTTTTGTGATGATGATGATAATGATGAATGAATTTGTTAAGTAATCACATCATTCAGTTTTATTTATAGGTGTTGGTTAAGATGTTAGTAGTATAGCTCATCTGACTTCTTTTGTCTGGGATGATAAGCATGATGTACTTAAGGAAATGATTATATTTTATTCAGAATAAAGCCATAATATTGCCTATTTTGTTGAATATATATATCATAATCAAGTCAAAATTCAAAAGGTCCAGAAGGGGAACATTTATCAGCAAAGTACCATAATAGGTTTGAATGAATCTGAATAGTAAAGTGATTGGGTGAGGAATAAAAACTTGCTTAAGAGGAATACTTGCAAAATCAGTAGACTTCAGCAATGGTTTCCAATGCAGCCCCCGATTTTCTGCTTCTGAGTTTCAGGCCACATACAGATGGGAGAGCCTATGCATTTGTAATATAAGCTCTTCAGATGATGCAGTGAGCTAAATTTTATGAAAATTCAGTATTTTAATGGGCTAAAGTACTTAATTTTTAACATTAAAATAGTAATCTAGTTTTAAAACAAAGTGTTTCATAACAATATACACAGACAATTATCATAGTGTTGCCTGGTATAAAAATTGTATAGAAAATATTTTGAGGTAGGTTAGATCTGTTTTGAAATCTCTCCAGAGAATTTTATTTTGAAGTATCCATAGAACCTTATTTTTATGTACAGCAGGAAGTTAATTCCAATGTATTCTGCTATTCTTTAAATGAGAAATATTTATAAATCATCCATAGAGATAGAAAAGGTGTAATGAAATGACATCCTGCATCTCTGAAGCAAACTCTACAAGAGATACAAGAAGAGAAAACACTAATACTACCATACTTTAATATGCCACTAAGTACAATTCAGAACAAGAAGTCAAAAAGTAAGAAAGGAGATAGATGATGCAACCAGTATAACCAACAGGGTAGATCTTATAGAAATATATTGAACTCTATCCCCTAAGAATAGAGAATACACATTCTTCTCAGGTACTCACAATATGCTCATAAAAATTGATTTCATATTAAATTACAAAGAAAATATTAGTAACTTCCATAAGTAAAAACATGACATACAATACTTCCTAATTATAAGGCAATAAAATAAAAAAAATATATGTATTTACAAAACAAGAATGGGAATAATGGAAATAAAAGAATAATGGAATTTTTCAGATAATAAAATAATTTAAAAAATATATATATAATTAATAAATTAAAATCTTGTTTTAGGGAAAATTGATGGAAGGAAAACACTAGCTAACTGATCATTTGAAAGAATGAGATAGTATAGTCACAACCATGTACACACAGACACACATAGATAGACCTGTTTTGAAGTGCTCTGTTAAAATAACTTTGAAGAACTAGATAGTTTTTCTGGGGAGGTAGATATTATAAATTGACTCCATGTGAACTGTAAATCTTAAAACAGACCCCATAGAGCAACAGGCTCTTATTTCTTAGGGGACATTTAGCTACTTTCAATGATCATATAACGTAAATACTCTAGAAATTATTCCAGCACATTGAAAAGGATACAAAAATTCATAATGCCTTTTATGAAATAAGCATAACGATGACATCTAACATAATATAGAGAAAAAGAACAAAAGATGAATATCACTCATCATTAATTCAAGATCCCTAAACAAAATAGTAACAAACAGAACCCAATATCATAGGAAGAAAACAATGGAACATAACCAAATGGGCTTTATTCCAGGAATGAGAAATCACTTCAATATTTAGAAATATATTACTATCATACAATCATAGATCTTAGGCAGAAAATTATAAATTCTCTATAATTTACACACACACACACACACACACACACACACACACACACACATAGTCAGAAGCCAATATCAAATATCTTATTTAATGAGAAAACATTAGAAGCAGCTCCACTAAAATTGGGAAAAGATAAGCATGCCCACTATTTATACTAACAATGTACTTGAGATGTTAGCCAATACAATTAATTAGTGGTATAAGAATGGCAAAAAAGTAGTGATTCTATCTCTTTGCAGATGACATGATAGTATACCAGGAAAAAACCCTGAGACAGTCAATAATAAAGCTAATAAATAAATAATTCGGCAAGTAGTCTTATGTAACATTAACATGAAAAAACAAAGAGCCTTAATATACCAATAAATTAAGACAATGATACAGAAAACCCATTAACAATTACAATAAGGAAGATTAAATACTTAAGAATTAATTAAATGAGAAATATAAGACATTTAAAAATTTAAAAATATTCCAAGTCATAAAAGAAGACTTGAATAAAAAGAAACACATTATATTCTTGATTTAGACAACTGAACATTATAAAGATGTGGGTTCCCCCTAAGTTAATTTGTAAACCTAAGGAAATCCCAATAAAAATACCAGCAAGCTATTTTATGGGGTTAGACATTTTGATACTAAAATTTACTTTGAAACAAAACATTAAAGAATAGCCAGAAAAACACTAAAAAAGAAGACCTATAAGAGAGGCTAGCTCTATCAGACATTAAAAAATGTACCATAAAACCTCTATAGTTAAAATGTGTAATATTGTCACATAAATATATAAGTAATCCAGAAAATGGAGTACTTGTCCAAAATTTAGTCTGAAATTAGGCACATGTCAAAAGTACCATCTCAAATAATTGCAGTAAAGATTGTCTCTTAATAAACGGTGCTGGAAAAACTAGGTAGCCATTTAAAAAATAAAAATAAAAAATGGGTGCATATTTCATTGTATTCAACAAAATAAACTCCAAGTGAATTCAGGTTCTAAATGTTAAAATGAAACCACATCATAAGTACCTAGAAGAATGCATGAATACCTCTTTGTGTGTTAGAAAAAATGATTTCTAAATATGAATCCAAACCCAAAAGCAATAAAAGAGAAGATTGATATACTTGAGTACATTTTAAAACATCTAAAATTCTGCAGGAGACTACTGAAAAACTGGGAGAAAAACTACTGAAAACTAGGAGAAAATATTCACAACATATACCAAAAAGGACGGATAGCCACAATACATCAACAACTCTTAAAGACTGAGGGGGAAAAACAAAACAACAACAAAAACACTCCTAAATCAAAGGTTTGAAAAGTACTTGCACTGACAATTTTCACAAAAAAATATAAAAGTAACTCTCCAAATATATGAAAATATTCTAATCTCATCATAATCAGTAAAATGCAAATTAAAACACTGTGAAGCCATTTAACTTTTACACTGGCAAAAATTAATATCATATTTTGTTTATGGGGCTATGGGGAATTAGGTCCTCCTACTTATTACTAGTAGGAATAATAACTCTTCTGGAAATAATTTGGGCAATACCTGCTAAAACTACATATTCAATTATCTATAAATTCAGTAACTCAACTTCTTAGAACTACACCCTGATACTACCTTGAGTATTATGCTAAGCGAAATAATCCAGTCATAGAAAGATAAGTATCACATGATGTCACTCATATGTGGAATCTAATGGACAAAATAAACTGATGAACAAAATAGATCCAGATATAGAATAGAACCAGGGAACAGACTGATGAATTTCAGAAGGAAGGCAAAGAAAATATTAGTAACTTCTATAAGTAAAAACATGATATAAAGGGATGGGAGGGTAGGGGAGAAAGATTAACCGGGGAATTTATATGAATATATACATGTAACTTCCATAAGTAAAAACATGATATAAGGGGATGATAGGGTGGAGGGGAGAGAGTAACCAGGGAATTTATATGAAAATATGCATAGTCCATTGTCACAGATAGGGGCAAAAGGGAGGGGTCAATGGGAAAGAACAAAAACAAAGGGGACATCCGTAATACTTTCAGCAATAAAGATTAATTTAAAGCAAAACAAAACAAAAAATATTCCGAACAATTAAAAAATACATATATGCACATGGTTATCCGTCACAGTAGTGATTTCAGTTGTAAAATATTGGAAATAACCTAAAGTTCATAATAGGAAAGCTATTGATAGGTCATAACACTAAACCATACCCTAATCCTAAACATAATGCTAATCCTAGCCTTCACCCTACCCAATTGTTAACCTTAAATACTATTCTTAGTTCTACCCTTAGCTCAAATGCCTAAATTCAACCTTAATCCTACACTTAACTTTAACCCTAACCCTAACCGTAGTTTTAGAGCAGCACAACAGAGTATTACTAAATATAGACGTCAGAAAAGAATAAGGAATTTCTCTATGAGTTGGGTGGTTCCAGGAAGTTTTGTTAAATGAAGAAGGCAAACTGTAAGAGCACCTTTCTTGTCAAAAACAAGGGGATATGCGGAAGTAAAAATGCATCTGCTCATTAGTGAAAAAAATACAGAAAGTGTAAACCAGAAGTTAATGAAAGTGGCTACCTGCAGGGGCTGGCAGAGCAAAGAGAGGCTGAGGGGGAAATGTGAATCTGGTATTAAAGATGTAGAAGGAGCGATAAGGTTTTTTGTTTGTTTTTTGTTAATCCTTACTCAAGGATATTTTTTTCCATTGATTTTTAGGGAGAGTGGAACAGAGAGGAAAAGACAGAGAAACATTGATGTGAGAAACACATTGATTGGTTGCCTTCCACAGGAGTCCTGACCAGGGCCTGGTGCCCTTGACTGGAATTCCTATTATGAACGTTAGGGTTAAAGTTAAGTGTAGGATTAGGGTTGAATTTAGCCATTTGAGCTAAGGGTCTTCAGGCCAAAGGTCTACCCACTGAGCCAATCTGGCAAGGGCAACTTTTTAAAAAATAGTTTCCCCATTAGAATGATAAAGATTTTCACAATCCCCCCCAAAATGAATAAAAATAAAAATTAAAAATTAAAATAACCCAGCTATGAGGTTACCTATAAAAGTAACAAATGAACCTAGTTATGTTATTAATCTAAAACCATCCTAATGGTTTTCCCACTTTAAAATTCTGTTGTCTAGGAAAAGCTGAGAAAAATGTGGGAAAATTCTGTACTCTGTTATTTATATTATTCTGAATATTTTATTCAAGTTATTAAAATTAATAATTTTCAAACAAATCTTGTTTTATTCCTAAATTTTGTGTCCCTTTGTTTCCTTTATTATTTACTTTTTTTGGGGGGGAAACAAGACAAGGAAGAGTATAAACTACTCTTTGGGATCATATATAATTTTATTGTAAATATATTATTATTCCAAAAGACTGGATGAAAGCTTAGCAACATCAACCAGCCTTTCAGAGAATGCCAACTCTGAAAGGCATAATAGAAGGTGGTGGGAGTACAGAAATGAATAAGCAATAGTCTCCACTGCAAAGAGCTGCCACTTTAGCCTGAGAGCAGAAAATGTATGTAAATGAATATTTGTAAGTCAATGTGAAAGGCTTTGTGATAGAGATATGCACCGTTCCTCTCAGGAACAATCAACTTTAGCCTTGGGGAGGAAGGGCAGATTTTTCAAAGGACCTGTTGGAGTACTGGAGACCCAGCCGCCATTTTTCAGTGGAAAAGAAGGGAATAATTTTTCATGGTGTAGAATAGCATGTGCAAATATACAGGACTATGAAAGACCAGTGAGAGTTTCCTGCCAACTGAGTCATATGCTAAAGACAGTGGCAAAGGCGTTCACCACTCAGCTCCAATGGAAAGAGCTGAAGCATGTGTCGATTACCTAAGTGCTCTCCTCCTTATCATTGCTATCGTTCTCTTGCTTGCTTGCTGGTTCTTTTTCCATTATACCACAGTTTATCAAAAACAAAACAAAACAAAACAAAAACACCCAAAACAAACAACTACAACACAACCCACAAACCCCTGATCTATCTCCCATAAGAGAAGCCTTAACCTTGTAGGCCTAGCTGGTTTGGCTCAGTGGGTACCAAATTCCTCCTAGGTCGATGCTCAACCACTGAGCCATGCCAGTCAGACTCTAATCTTAATGTTTAAAAGAAAGATGAGGCATGAAGGAAAGAGTACATAACCCGATCGAGGGGATAAAAATTTAAAAATCAGTTGAAAAACTGCTTCAACACACAGGATGAACCAGCACAGGGGAAGTCTGTCTTGTGAACAACCTTAAACCTGTGTGAACAGAACTTCCATTTCCTGATGAGACATAGAGAGCTATTATAAGAATGAAGTGGCAGCAGGCAGTGACAGATTATTTTGATTCCTTATTACATTTGATGGAAAGATAGTATACAGATGTTCTGAGAAACCATTGGATCAAACGAAGACTCTATTACATCATCCATTTATTTGAAAAATCAAGCAACACCCAGACTCAGTGCGAGGCCCTCGGCTATATGTTTGTTACTTTTACTGCCCTCAAGAATTCTGGACATCCTTTGTTGTGCTTGGAACCTCTAGTTTCTGAAACCTGGCTGCATTAATCTCATCTACCACTCCACCCCCAAATCATTTCCTTTCCCAAAGCATTCATTATTTTTCTTTTTCTTTAAATTTTCCTTTCAGTAGATTTTTCCCCCCTGATTTTCATCTCCAGTTAGATCTTGGAATGCAAAAAGAATATAATATCACACCATTGGGGCTAATCTTTTTGTGAAATCTGAGAACAGACCAATGGGTGTTTTTGAGTATTGGCAATGCAAGAGATCCCACAATGGAAATAAGTTTGGAGATTTAGATGAACATAGATAAACTACAATGATCCTCATTATAGCTCCTCATCTAAAGAACATCTCTTCTGCTCTTTAAATGGGCATGTTGGACCTGGTGTAAGGAAATTATGTAGAAACAATAAGATTTTCCAAAGTGGAAACTTATTTTTGAAAAAAAAATCAAATAGATTAAAACATAAATATAAAAATGTATTTTTAAGCAGGGCAACATACACTGACACTAAAAAATCTTAACAAAAAAATCTGTTAACTTGGAACTCATGTCTAAACATCTGAATTAAGCTCAAGGGTTATTTGAAATGTAAATATTCAGACCTGTACATAAAAGACAATAATTAAGCTAAACACTGATTTCCTCTCCAAATTTTAAAAATCATACCAGGTTTCATCTGGTGTTCTTTTCCCTTAATTTACTAAACAATAGAATTAGCATCACAAGGAGAAATAAGATAATTGTGAACACCATTCAGCCTTTTGATGGTAATCAAAATAACCACTTACTTACTTCAGAGAAGAAAGCCACCATGTATGCCAGAAAGAAATGGGAGAGTTGAGATTGTTTATTTCATCATCTCCCAACTGAAAAGCTGGAAATATATGAAACGTGGATTTTAAATCAATTGCTTTTTCTTATATGAACTTATAGCATGGAAAGTGAAGTACATCCTTTGAAGTTTTACCCTGGTTTAATTAATGTGCTTATGGTTCCTTGAAGAAATGTTTCAAAAGAAAATATAAGTGAAAGATAATACCGGCATACCCTCCAGTTAATGTTGATTAAAAAAATGAAGCAGAACACATTCTCTATTTTCAAATATTCTTAGAAACTCGCCACTTTGTTTTGACCTCCATTATGGCAAGATATTGGAAACTTGGATGCATATTCCAATGACTTTAAATTAACAAAGAGTAACATCCTCAGAAAATGCTTCCTTTGACGTTTTATTCACATTCACTTCCATGTCCAGATTAAGTTCAATGCATCTTCATTTAATTGGAAGAGGTGTTACTAACTTTTTAATTTAACCACTATTATTAAATCAGCCCTTTTATTGCCACCAATTTACTGATGAAAAAAGTAAAGTGAGAAAAGTAATTATTCCAAAATTTGATAACGAGTAAGTGGCAGAGGTGGGACTTGAATTAGGGCAATCTGATCTACTCTTTCAACAACATTCTAATAATGTAGGAGAAGTCCAGTACAGTCTTAGAGAGGTATAGAAGCAGTAGCTGCTAATATTATTTTTAAAAAGATTTTTGTTTTTAACATCTGTTTGCTCCAACTATAGTCAATTTATTTCTTTTTTTTGGAGAGTGGAAAGGTCATGGATTTTAAATCTGTATTAGTACTATAAGTGAAATAATTCAATTAATATACATTCGGCTTCTCCCATCCCATAAGTGTATATTTGCTAGTAAGTGAACTAATTGATTTTGATTAAATCTTCCTGATGATTAGTTAAGAAATTTCCTGGTGAAAGGTTGGCATATGGAGAGCCACAGGCAGCATCCATGAATGGAAATCATGATACTTATGAACTGAAGGACTTAGAAGTTATTAAATCAAGAGGAAAAATACTGCTAGGGATTGAAATTTGCTCAATTTACTACACTAATTAGAAGGTGTTGCAACATAGGTGATATACCAGTTCATTATGATTTTTGTATGAATTCTATTTAAACAACATTTCTTAATTCTATGTAATAAAAAGTGATAATGCAAATTGTCCCCACAGATGGCAGTTTGACCAACTGGGAGTTAGACGTGTGCTGACCACCTAGAAGTGGCACAGAACATGGCAGCAGGGGGCAGCCAGCAGCCACTAGAGACCCTATCCATGCATGAATTTCATGCACTGGACCTCTAGTAATTGAATGTAAAAAGATGAGTTCGGAGATCATAATAATCTGGCCACTTGTGTGTGTGTGTGTGTGTGTGTGTGTGTGTGTGTGTGTGTATGTGTATGTGTGAATTCAGGCCTGGTACATGAATTCATGCATGGGTGGAGTCCAGCCAGCCTGGACACAGGAAGAGGACAAGGGCAGTTGTCAGGCCTGTCTGCTGGTCAAACTCCTGGTTGAGGGAACAATTTGAATATTAGCCTTTTATTATATAAGATATACAAAATACAAGTTCTTTTTATGAATATATAACTTGTGTGTACAGAAACATCTACATTAATACCTATAAAGTTAACTTTGAAAAAATAATTTGCTTTAACTATGATCCAACACAAGGAGGCTAAAGTAGGCTTGGGAGGGTTTTTATATCTTAGTTACTAATTGATTTTTAAATTGCAGTAAAAATTAAATTATTTAATCCTTGGTGACAGTCCCCATTCTTTCATTCCTTCCTGGACTAGATATAAACATAGTCATTACAAGTTCCCACAAACATCGATCCTCAGAAATTGTCAATTTCTTTGGCTAATAATATTACAAAATTAGAGTCAACGTGATTTTTCCAAATACTCTAGTTTTAACCAAATATTATTCCTTTCCAAAATAACTAAATCTTTGAAAGATAAGAGTGCCAAAGTGTCTTTCAGTATTTTAAAAATAAGCCATGTTGAGAAGGGAAAAACCCAGTTAGTGCTATAAATATTTATCTTATTAGGATCATTAATTCATTTATTCATTCAACATATATTTTTTGTTGAGCATCTATTATTATGTCAGTTCCTATTCTCCAACAGAAATAGGAATACATACCAAATGTATTCTGAGAGTAGCTTTCACACAGAATATCAATTAGTGGTTATAATGAATTCAGTTACCTTTCCAATAGACTCATGTGGTATTTAAGTGTCCTTATCATAAAAAGTTGCTCAAAGAAATTTTTGCTGATTTGAATGTGATTGTTTTTTCTTTTAAATAAGACACAAAATAAATCACACTAAACAAACCAACACCCTCCCAGCTGCTTAACCTAATCTTCATTAGGACAGAAATATTCACAAATGTGCTTTTTAATAAAGGTACAAAATGTGAATTCATTAATGGAAGGTAGTTAGCTGACTAAATGAAGACTGAATTTTATAATTCCAAAAAGAAGGTAGGTATTACTATAGGTAGATTTATAGATAAACCATGACTTTTCTGCATCTTTTCCTTTCTTGAATCACTTACCTAATAGCTAACACCCATCAGATACTAGAAGAATAACATAGGATGAACAGTATATTAATTAGGTTCCACTAGCATGGCTCAGTGGTTGAGCCATGCTAGTGGAACCAGGAAGTCAAGGTTTCATTCTATGTTAAGGGCACATACTGAGACTGCAGGCTCCATTCTCAATGGGTGGCATGCAGGAGGCAGCTGATCAATGATTCTCTCTCATCATTGATGTTTCTATCTAAGCTTTCTGTTTCTCTCTGAAATTAATCTATACTAATAGAAGGGCAATGTGCTAATTATACTGGGTCGACCAGACATCTTTGGATCATCCTGCTTTCCTTCTGGACAAAACCACGATGGCAGGGGCTGAGGCAAAGTAGGTTAGGGGTGATCAGGCTAGCAGGGGAGGGCAGTTAAGGGTGGGCAGGCAGAGCAGTAAGAGGCAATCAAGCAGGCAGATAGGTGAGCAGTTAGGAGTCAGTGGTCCCAGACTGCAAGAGGGATATCCAATTGCCGGTTTAGGCCCACAAAGATGGGGCCTATACCAGCAGTTGGACATCCCTCAAGGGGACCCGGATTGGATAGGGTGCAGGCCAGGCTGAGGGACCTCCCTCGCCCATGTAGGAATTTTGTGCAGTGGGCCTCTAGTAAGAATATATTTTTTAAAAGAGAAAAGTATATCAGCTAATTTTGAAACATTTTTAAAATACTATTTTGTAATCAAAACAATAGAGAATGGTATAAGCTATATCCCTTTAATCTTTTATGGCTTGAATTTTATTTAATGTTTTAATATAAATCAAATGACAAATTAGTCATGCCTCAGGACAGACTATAATTTTCTATCAGTGGGCACTAGGGCCTATAATGAGTAAGAAAAAACAGTTCTGACAGGGCAGAAGAACTTCCATATATGGCAGTTTTCTTAGTGAGGTTGGGAGTCATTGTGGCTCAAATTGGCCAGAATTGCCATTTAGTTTTATATAAGCTAACATCTATTCTAAACAAGACAAGGAAAAATTAAGGAATTAACAGATATATATCTGTTAATTAAAAATTGAAGGCGATTTTTAAAATAAGTTGCCTTCAAAAGGAAACTTATTGAGAAATTATACTTATAACTATGATTACTAGCTATTATAGACAGTACATTGTGTGCATTTAAAACATGTTATCATTGATTAGAAATTTCTTACTTTAGCACTTCACAATAAGTAGCAGCTTTATTAAAGAAAATAAACAGAATTGCAAAAAAAGAGAAATAAGGACCAATAGATAACTAAATACTATGGGATCTTTAAGATAAAACTGCTTAAATGTTACATTAAGAAAATAGGTGTTTAATAAGAAGTAAAAAAAAAAGAAAAGAAAAGAAAAGAAAAATGCTTCTAGTGAACATTTCAATGCATCCCTTCTGAGGAAATGGCTGTAAAGTTAACATATTTAGACAAAGATACCTAGGTGGAGGCACTTCAAAAATATCCTTTAGTAATTATGCCCTTGTTTCCTTCCTGGCCTCTATCTATTTCTGATGAACTCTATGTAAATAAACATCTGCTTTTTTACAATCAGCTTCTTCCTCTAAGATGATTCCTTCTGCTGTGCTCAAATAAAGCCAAGTGTGAACCTGACCTTCTCCATCGTGAGATCAGAATACCTCCATCCACTTTCACGGGTCAAGTAAAGGCCAATTGCTGCAAGGTGGCATCCTGATTTAAAGAGGACAGCACTTGGATGTCAACCATATTTTCCACAAACCCAAAGACAGACAGCATGCTAGTATGACAAACTGGTATTTTTCAAAGGTCTGTATGAGTTCTTTTATGCCTGGAGGCCTTCCGGCATTGCACATCTTTAAAAATGTATTTAATTCTAGGATTCAATTATGGGGGAGGGGGGTGAAGCATTGTAGAAACTTGTCTTTCTCTTCCTGTTAGATGCAAATACATCTAATTAAGCAGAAGCACAGCAATGGGATTTTGTAGTGTCCATTACATGTTTGAATTGTGAACAGGCCACGTATGAATTCATCTGAGAGGGAACCTTATTACCAGCTGGTGTCAGAAATGGAATCATTATCGGGCATTGTACAGCTGTCAAAAATAATAACAAGCATCACTGACCTTGACCAAATTTGAACTAGTTATTCAGACACAGAAAAATAATAGGAAAGGGGTATGACTGTGTTTAGGGTCTATAATGTTTTCAAACAGTGAACCCGAGGAAACCTTTAAAAACAAATTGCTTACTATTTATTACTGATACATGTCCAGATTATAAGGGAATTTCCTAGTGCAATAAATATAAATGAGATCAGTATTCTTTAAAAACTATTCTAGAGCCAAAACCGGTTTGGCTCAGTGGATAGAGCGTTGGCCTGTGGACTGAAAAGTCCCAGGTTCGATTCCGGTCAAGGGCATGTACCTTGGTTGTGGCACATCCCAGTGGGGAGTGTGCAGGGGGCAGCTGATGGATGATTCTCACTCATCGATGTTTCTAACTCTCTATCTCTCTCCTTCCCCTCTGTAAAATATCAATAGAGCCTTTTTTTTTTTAAAGGGGGGGGGGGGTAAGAAAAAAAATATTATAGAAAAAAGTACTAAGCCACTTTTCATCCAAGAACTCTTATATGGAATTTCATTCTTTCTAGAGATGTAGTTTGTTGTAATAAAAGACAGATTTAAAGTGGAAAATAAATCCCAGTACAGGTATAGCTCAGTCTTTACTAGTATAGGGTACTAATTATTTCAGTTTTGGGGGTAGAAGAGTCTGCTGTACTCTTCCTTCCAAAATTAATATGTGTATATGAGACAGCGCTGTAAACTATTTAGCATATTAACAGATTTTATTTTATTTAAAGCATTTGCTTAATAGTAAGTATGTAATACTCAGATGATAATCCAAGACTATCAATATATTATATACCATACAAAAAATATATTCATTAGCACTTGGGGATGCACTCAACTCCACAAATAAGTCAATAGGTGAGGTGATCAGTGATATTTAAATGACACTGTTTTGTTCTACTATACCTTTTGGCATCAGATTTACATTTTTAAAATATATATAAAAGAAACTTTGAAACAACCTAGGAACATAGAATGAATAAGTAAATTGTGCTATCTTCCTAGAAAGGCATACCACAGATACCACATAGCAAAAGAAAAGAAAAACCTACTGATATATGCAACTTGGGAAAATCATGTGAAGAACTTGTTGAGTATCATAAGCAAGACAAAAGTACATACATGGTGTATGATTCTACTTATATGAAATAAAAATCTGGTAACCCAAGGTTGGTGATAGATAGCAGTAAGGGCATGAGACAGTCTTCTGGGGAGCTGGGAATTTCTATATTTTGATCTGTGATATTATGACATGTATGCATATGGTTACATGCATGCGCTCATATATAAAATGTTCATCCAGCTGTATTCATGAAAATCATGCAGATATAGGGATACAAGATTGGAAGGAAAATCTGTATTCAAAGCCAACTCTCCAGTCACTAGTGTTTCTACCATGAGCAAAAAGGCCATTTCCCCCTAAGTCATCATTTAATTATGAATAAATATAGGAGTTAAAGAAGAAACATTCAATGATCATAACTCTAAAAGCCAATGAATCAAATATCTGAGTGTTGAAAAGGATTTTGAACAAATTTTTTCAGTGTTTAAGATACTTTGAATCATAATATTCAGCATTAGATACAATTTAATTGAAATTAAAAAATACAAAATGTATTTTTATGTCCAGATACTCATTTATTTAAAGTCTTAGTGCTACCAACAGATGTTCAAAATCTAAATTTTAAAGAAGTTACCAACAATTGATCTATAATATATTTCAAGTTTTTCTTACATAAGCATATGCTCTTAACAAATTGTGAATTAAAAAATATATATTTTATTGACTTTTTATAGAGAGGAAGGGAGAAGGAGAAGGATAGAGTTAGAAACACTGGTGAGAGAGAAATATCAATTCAGCTGCCTCCTGCACACTCCCTACAGGGGATGTACCGGCAACCAAGGTACATGCCCTTGACCGGAATCGAACCTGGGACCTTTCAGTCTGCAGGCCGATGCTCTATCCACTGAGCCAAACTGGTTAGGGTCAAATTGTGAATTTTAAAGTAAAGAGACACCCTTATCTAGTGTGAAGCACCTATTTCTGAACAGGGAAGCACTTTGGGGAGGATTCTGAGTTATATGCTTTTGTGCAATGCCACAACATAACACTGTTTGGGAGCATTGAATGGTTATCAGTGGCCACAGTGAAAAAATCACTGTGCTTCTCCAATTCTTGCACCTTTTGGTTATAAAAACATATGTGTTCACAAAAAAGCTAGTGAAATTTCCTGATTGACATTTTTGCTGTTATTCCATAGCTCTTAATATTATAAGCCACTAATGTGCAAAGGAACATCACATTAAAATGCAATTGTTCAGCTGAAACCTGTTTGGCTCAGTGAATAGAGTGTTGGCTTATGGACTGAAGGGTCCCAGGTTCGATTCCGGGCAAGAGCATGTATGTTGGTTGTGGGCACATCCCCAGTGCAGGGTGTGCAGGAGGCAGCTGGTAGATGTTTCTCTCTCATCCATGTTTCTAGCTCTCTATCCCACACCCTTTATCTCTGTAAAAAAATCAATAAAATATTTTTTAAAAATAAAATGAAATGCAATTATTCATATATTATCTTCTTTTTTTTCTGGAGGAAACTGCTTACTTATGACCAAAACTGTTTTATTAGTCACTGGCTAATGCTCAACTTAGAGCTATATTAAAAGTACACATTTCAAATATTAAAAGTACCTATTATACAAGAGTTGTATCTCCTGCTGCTCTGCATCAGTGATAGACTTTAATATTTTTAGTACTCTGTTTCTTCAATTCTTATTAAAACAGAAGAGCATTTAAGTTAGAGGGTTATGTTGAACTTACCTCATATTCTCAAGGTCAAGACTAGTAAATATGTAGCACAACAGATAACAACATGGGCTAATGACATCAACATAATTAGCCCTAGAACTCTGGGAAAATTACTTAAGCACACCGAGCCTCCCATATGTACAATGGGGATAATGATCACCAACTCTGATGGTAATTTAAAGGATTGAGATGAGATGTATGAAGAACTCTTCAGAGGATCTGAACCATTGTGCCAATGAGGGGTCATGTATAACACTCAAGGGAAGGGGTCAATCCCTTGAAAATATGTTGTAGGTAGGCTAAATGAAGGGTTCTATCAACATATTCATAACCAATGAGTTAGTTTTTTAATTACTTCCAGGGTCAAATTTTTGGAATTTTTTAGTGATACTCTTAGAAAAACAAATTCTTGTTGAAATACTAATGGTTTGATTATAATAAATATCTGAGCTTACACAGGGTAAAAACTCTTTAATTCCCTGGCCAATACAATCCATCATCTTCAACTTCTTCCTTTAACTGTTAACACACTTTTCTGAAGGAGTTTTTTTTAAAAAAAACAAAACCAAAAAACAAAAAAAAAACCTTGGTTATTATTAGCTGCAAAGAAAAAAAGTATATTCAAGACAATTTGGTCTTTACCTAATTGAAAAATATTAATGACTGTAACTTATCAGTATTGAATATTTAAGTATCTCTAAATAAAATACATTGATTTTTTTAAAGCTGATTTTCCAGAAGTATAGGTTCATGATAATTTTTTATAACCCAATACACAAAAGCAGTGTACCAGTATTCTCTATTTTTAGCAATATAATAATGTATCTATATCTTATA
Organism: Pipistrellus kuhlii; assembly: GCF_014108245.1. Taxonomy (NCBI): domain Eukaryota; kingdom Metazoa; phylum Chordata; class Mammalia; order Chiroptera; family Vespertilionidae; genus Pipistrellus; species Pipistrellus kuhlii. The sequence goes on from NW_023425515.1 coordinate 13,354,199, forward strand.
CTTAATATTTATCTTATCATTAGGAAAAGACAACATGAAAATCTCTTACACACAAACACTCGAACAACACATGCACACACCATCTTGTGTGCATGTATATACACATACAAGTGAATATAGTATCTATACAAAAATACACTTTTACAAACCTGCTATAAATTTTGGTGTGGTTGTAATTTCCAATACCTTAATGGTCCTGCTGTTTGAGTACCTGGGACAACAAAAATTGTCCCAGGTACACAAAAGTATTAATGCTCTTTATCTAGTAAAATCTACTGATGATGTTTCCAATCCAATTTAAAAACCATTAAGAGGTAGTGACTTTTAAACCCATTATAATTTAGCTCATTTCTATAATATTAAATTGGAAGAAAGCAGCTGTTCATTTGCACATCTGTAAATTGCATTTAATTGCACTTATCTCAAGTGAGAAAGGAGAAGCTCTATCTGGAATGCAATTTGTATATCTGACCACACAAATGCTAATAAACACCTGTGCTTTAGATATATTGTAATTTTATTTTGGGTTACATAATGTCACCTTGCTATTAATCCGAAATTTTGAGCAATTTAACTACTGTAAATTTTGATTTTGAGTGTGCTTTAAGATTGAAATGAAAACAGTAAGACATTTGATTACTAATAAGTTATTTACTTATATAAGACTAGAGGCCTAGTGCACAAATTCATTCATTGGTGGGGTCCCTTGGCCTGGCCTGTGGGGATTGGGTAGAAATTGGCTCTCTGACATCTCTGGAGGGGTCCTGAATTGCGAGAGGGAGAAGGCCAGGATGAGGGACACCACCAGTGCAACCTATGCATCAGGCCTCTAATCTACATTAATAAAAGAGAAATATGCAAATTGCCTGTACCTCTGCAACACCCACCAGCCAATCAGGAGCAAGTATGCAAATTAACACAAATGGCAGGTTAATTTGCAAATGTAGGCACAGAGCAGCTGGGGGCGGGGCAGCTGCTTGTGTGTGCGCAGGCACCAAGCGCCTTGCATCCCTGGGATAGGTATTCTCTGGACCTAGGCCACTCTGAGCCTGTAGGTCTGCACGTAGGCCTGGAGTGGCTGGGGTCCCGGAACGTGTGCAGGCACTGAGCAGACAAGGGAGGGGCGGGAATATCTCTGGGACCCAGGTGCTTAAAGCTGGCACATGCACAAACAGCCAGGGGTGGGGCAGGAATATCCCTTGCAGTAACAAGCTGACAGAAGGGCCCTGCTTGCGTCTGGCCGTGGTACCAAGGGGCAAGCAGTTCCCCACAGAGAGCAGACACCAGGGCCTGCAGTGGCATCAAGCAGGCAGGTCCACACAGAGAGCAGAGAACTATGGGGAGAGGCCTAATCTATCAGTAGGACATCTCCTTAAGGTTTCCAGATTGAAGTGGGTGCAGGTTAGAATGAGGGACCCCCACCCTGTGCATTAATTTTGTGTACCAGGCCCCTAGTATGCATAGAAGATATTTGGTTAATCTCTTCCTGCCCTCCCTCCTCTTCCCTTCCCTCTGAGATTCATCAGTCTGTTCCATGTTTCCATGCCTGTGGTTTTTACTCCTGTGTTGAGTGTCTGCCCCTGGTGGTAAGTGTGCATCATAGCTACCAGTCAGATGGTTGAACAGTTGGCCAGTCAGCTGGTCACTTAGGCTTTTATATATATATAGATAATAGAACAAATTTCATAGGTAGACATGGATAATTCTGAAAAAATATGCAAATACTATTACAATCATATTTAATAATTTGTGTATTTTAAGTGAAAACAAATTCTAAACATGAGGAAGCCTAATAACTTCTATTTTATCAGGACTTATTCATTCAATAAATTAGGTCTTCAGGTCTTTGTCTTAAATCAGGCATTATGAACTGTAGATTACCAGAGTCAATTAATACCATCTAGTAACAAAAGCAGTTTCCAAATTAAATTTGTTGACATCAAATATGTCAGTAGAAAAAATGTTATCATCCTATAAATATTCTGAATGAATTATTGTTCTGTTTCATCTTCCAAAATTACAAATTATCCTCTGTTCCTTATTGTTTCATTTCCTGAGAATTGAAAAAGTTTTAGAAATAGCTAAGTGACACTTGAGTAGGAAAGTTCTGTGTATCAATTTTTTTCTAATGCCAAACTACTTAAATGTATCTAAAATTGGCTTTTGACCAAAAAAAAAAAAAAAAAAAAAAAAAAAAAAAAGGAGTCTTTAGAGAATATTTATGAATGGACCCTGGGAATGGAGAGGACAGAACATGTGATAAAGTAAAAATCCCACAGAACAGTAATGGCAATATACATATATTTTTTCAAAATTGCTCCACTGGCAGAAAATTGTCATCTAAATCACTATACCTCATGAGGAATATAATACAAAAAAATTTTAAAGAAATGCCTTTAAAAAGTAATTTGGAGATAACTTCTCAAATTGAATGATGATAAAGTTAATCCCACAAGTTTAATTTCAGGACAATTTGATTCTATCATTGTTTGAATATTTAGGACACACATGTACATTGATATATTCTATTTTGAATCCAAGTAGAATATTCATGTTCTAGTTTTTAGCAACTCAACCTTTCATGCCCAACTGTCTACTTTCTTATGGGAGGTGCCCAGGTTTGGGGAAGAATGAAAACTAATTATCCTTGCTAAGGTTGAGTAAGCTTGGTTACTAAAATGATTTGGCCAACTGATTGAACTGACCTATCCAAATAATTATTTTTTAAAAATCTCTAAACAGAGAACACTTCCTCACCAAAGAAACTCCAATCTCATACCCTCCAGTAAACAACGAGAATGGGTATATGTTTTGCTGCAAGCTGTAAAATCTTCTGAGGTTAAGTATGGTGCTCTGAAGCAAGCCTTGAAGGTTTAAATGTGGAAATGAGAGCATGGGCCTAAAACACCATCGACCATACAGACTGATCCCAAACCATCTTTTGCCACTACTTTCTCAGCAGTTCTTAAGTGAAGATTAAGTGAAGGTTGCTCTCAGAGCCGCTATCTTTCCAGACTGCTCTTTATGTATGAATAGCAAGTTGCAATTAGTTGCTATAAAAATGCACCATGTCATTAATCTCAATCTTATTTTCTATTTTAGCTTTTTCACTGAGGTCCAGAGCAAGCCCATCTATTCCTTACTTTTATATAAAATTTCAAGAAATGAATTTGCTCCTTTAGAAATCTTAGAAAATAATAAAGTAGCTGTACATCACTGGAGAAAAAAAAATTTTTTTGAAATATTTTAAAGCACGCTTTCCCCAACACATGTTGATCTCTTATGTGAATGTGAAAAAGGGAAAGGAAGGCTCGTGGTACTTTTAAAGAGAGCTATTATGTAACATTTCAATGATAGCAAATGGAGGCAATTATGAACTTGGTAAATATTAACAGTTTTTAAAGTAAAATGATGGCATTCCAGATTTTCTATAAACTAATATATCTCTAAAACTAATAATAATCAAATATTTATAATTACATAAGCATGCCAATGATCACTAACTTATGCTGAATATTCAGTGCTTTAAACTTTCTAAATAATCAAGTTTGATATAATCATTTATACTGATTCATACATGGACTAACTTTCAATGGGAAGCTCAAACATTTTGTTTATTTAGAATAATACAGAATAAGAATAATCTTAGATCCTGTTACTATACTTTTCAGCCTACAGCTCACAAACCAGATATCTGAGGACTAGGCAGATACCTGAACATATAAATAAGAAACAAATCAGTTTTTTGGTTTTTTTTTAGAAAAATTTTGGACACCGAAATAGAAGGCCTTTTGCTGATCTTGATTTTGAGAATACACACAGCTAGACATAAATCGCAGTTGTTTAAATATACAATAGGTCAGATTTCTTATAAAATAAACCTTACCATGTTTAAAAACTATATCAAATAGCAATATTTGCCTTATGATAACTTGAAAATCAAACCAATATTAAGTAAAAGAATGCAACAAGTGCAACTCAAATAAGAAAAAATCTTAAAATCGGAGACCATTAATCATGTATTCAATAATAATTGTATTTAAATCAGAGCACAACATTTAAAAATGACTTAGTATTTAATTTATAGCTACATGTTAGCCGCTTGGAAATATGACAGTTATCTCATAAAAGAACAAAGCACTGCAGTTACTTCCATGGGAAATGTCTTACAAATGCATTACCAATTGTAATTAATTTTTAATGTTCAAGATTTGTTGTATTCATGAAATGACAAAATACTATTATCAGCGGTTTACATGAAAGCTATCTCCTTTTGTCTTAACACATACTGTTCCCCAAACAACAAAGGTTGGTGTCCCATGTGCTTGTCTTATCTATTTCTGTTTCTGCAAATCCATGATCATCCCACATAGGCTAATCTTTTATGGAGGAGGTCACTGAAGTTGTGCCAAAATTCAATAATTATGTTCACTCTGATGTGGCCATGCATTTCTCTCATTGCTGGAATTTAAACTATTCCCAACAAAGCATTTCATTTCAGGGATGAAACGCTCATCAAAAAAATGCCCCACTGTAAACATTTCTCACATTTCTAAAATTGTGACTAAAACACTGCAGTTAGAAAGCTTTCTTTTCAACACAGAATTAAAGTAGATACTTAATTATTTAAAGTCTCTTTTAATTAGGGGAAAGAAAGCATTTTATGTGCCTGTTGCGTAATTGAAACAAACAAAAACCCTGTCACATTTAACATGGTAAAGGCCCATAATCTAAGTTGACAACTACAAAGGAATTTCACTTTTTCTGAAGAGGGAAGAAGTTTCCACACTGTAAAGTGGAATCAGTTTTAATTTTTACAAAAGGGTGAGAATATGATGAATGAAGTAAAGTCTTCAAGCTGTTCCTCACAAAGGGAATACATTTAACAAACATTGATTTTTTTAAAAGTAATTTTATTCAGAATATTGTTTTTAAAATGCCAGCTCAATGAAGAAAATGTTTTCAGTGCTTTGCATTTATGGTCTCAGGGAAAATAGCTAATAATTATTCCAAAAGACTATTGAAGTACTCAATTATAATTTATAGTTGAAACAAAAGAAAGAAAATTTCTTACCTTTTTCAGTAAAGAGTATAATGTACATTATTCTCAGTACTTATTTGTTTCTACCTCAACTCAAAACTAGTTGTCAGGAATTGCCAACAATTAAGTTTCTTCTGAACTCACAAACTAACATATCTGCTTACTCTGAAAGTTCTAAATGTCCTGACATTTACTTTGCTATGGTCTCTAATTGACCATAAAATTAAAAAAATAAAATAAAAATTTCAGTTGAAACATCATCTTTTAGTGTATTTTAGGGAAATAGCTGATCTTCAAATAAGTAAAATATTTGATCAAATAATTTTTAAAATGAAAACAGATGACAGTATGCATATGGGAACGAAGATTAAAATAAAAATAGAATTCAACAATAATTTTGTAAGCAAGAATAATGCTGAATAAGACACGCTATCTTAGTTTTCCTGCACATGTTTGATGACACAAATAAAAATGTTTCCATCTTTATCCACATTTTGAAATATCTACATTATACATTAAATCATTTTTTTAAAATACCAAGATTTACATTATAAGAGAATTCAACTGTGTACTCACATAGATGCATAAAACTTACCAAGGTGTATTTTGGTAAGGAGCAGATATATATTTATTTGCTCTTGCCCATTTTATAACATCTATGTATTTTAATGTTAACTGATATGATAATTTCAAACTCTTCATGTATCAATGTAACTAATAGCAAGGTATACACAGTAGCAATTCAGTTCACAGCAATACCAAAAAAATATATATATATATATATATACACACATTACGTATATACCTAAATTGATCTGAAGGAAATCAAGATGTATTCTCTAATGCTAAAATTTGCTTAAAGTTAACTTTCACAAATTTTTATGACCCAAGTTAGCAACATTTTACATTGTATAATAATAGAGGGAAGATAATCATAGTGAGAAATATATGAAAAATACACCTACGAAGACAGCTTTAATTCATCCTTCCTTAAAAGAGAATAAATCAGGTTTTCATCAATATTTTAAAGGGAAATATGATTATTTTAAAATAAAAATTAAAGTTTCAGTCTAAACTACCATTGAAAAAAATATAAGGCAAGGTAGTGTTTAGAATAGCAGTAATAAGATTTCTTAAATATAACAACAGAGTAACTGAAATCCCATTTTTCTGCTTTTAAATACACTGCACTCTATTTTTTTAATGTCTAAATATATGGCTGAAAATGGGTATATAAAATCTGAGGTTGTTAATATCTGATTGCAATAGCATGTCATGGCAACATGTGAATTTAACTCTTAAAATACTGAAGTATAAAATAACATTTCGGCTTACATGACAAAATTCAGTTAGAGTAAAATTAATGGCTTTAAAACTTCATGTCACTGCCTCTGAGCTTCAGAATTGCTTTCATGAAAAAAATCATCTTTTCATGGCAAAACAGCAATGAAATACAATTATTTAAAGTTACTTAATCATGTTCACACAGCAAACATTTCTACTAAAACATCTGTTAGAAATAATATCAAAGTGTTCATACATTTTTACAATTACCTAGTAAGTATTAACACTTTTTTAGAATCACAAACACCATATCCAGAAATCCCAAATGAAAAATGTTAAGTTTCATTGTTCGCCCAACAAAAGTTCTAGAAAACTTCGTTACTTACTGTTCACGGGGTGTTACTTACAGAGATGAACAGTGCTAAGAATTCATCTGCTATTTATCCCGAAGTGTTTTTAAATAACCCGTTCGTACTGTACATATCTCAATGAGATAACCACCCCTACACTGGTCTGCTGAGAAAAACAAAAAGCAACAACAACAAAAAAATCAGTACATCTCCTTCTTTAAGACTGTTCTTGCTCTGACGTCCTTTGGGTGACCACAGGCAGGAATTCATCAAACAAAAGCTACAGTACCAGGAACATTTAAAAAAAAATTCTTGTTTCATATTTACTGTATAAAGTCATTTTGACATGCCTACACAACTGGTTGTGGCAGTTTTCAGACATGATTTCTAATAAAATTAAAAAAAAATAAAAAAATCCGCTCCAGGTTCTTTAGAGAAAGCTAGCCGCTGGGAAGTTGATTTTGGCCAAGTGCCAAAATCATGTGCAAAGGGGCCTCATTAGGGATTCATGGCAGCCTTCAGCACTAACAAAAAATGTGACCCAACAGGCTAAATCAGTGACTAAAATTAAAAAGTAAGAGACAAAAGACAACTTACTTAATATTCCTTCCAAAGCAACATGAAACTTTTTTTTTTTTTTTTTTTTTTTTTTGGTAATTAAACCCTTGTTAGTCTAATGCAGTGTTCCTCTCTCCTCAAATGACCGCACAGTTACTCTTTAAAACTTGTCAATGTGCCTTCTAAATACAGTTTCTTTCTGTGGCAGCCTACAAAGATTTTGCTCTGTAATAAAACTCCATATCTACTGTAATGCATCCAACAGCAGAAAAAGAAGACTGCAAAAATGCAGACTCCGGGATTCCCTTCAGATTTAAACAAACGAGGATAAGCAAACAACGGTACCTTTTAAACTTCTACAAAAGTGAAGACGCAGGCTCCAAACTCCTGTAAGTTGTGAGGAATCATGCTCACTCCCCACTTTCCCCCCCAGAAAAAAAAAAAAAAAGTAGATTGGATAGGTAGCCTTACCTAGAAGTCTTCTGGCTTTTCTGCAGATCAAAAAGTTTCCTGCCTAAGCACACAGATATTCTTTCACGAGCCATAAAGGCCCTTTTATGAAGCCAACACTGTAACAGGCAGCTTTCCACACCACGTTGAGAGCCCGGTGCTCCAGATAAAATACATTGCTAATGCACAATTAGTGGGAGAGGTTGTCTATTGGAGAACACCGTAACGAAAGAAGAAGAAGGAAAAAAAAAAAAGGTTTCTTTCTTTTTTTGGAAAAAAAAAAAAAAAAAAAAAAAGCAAGCAAAGAGGGTGCGGTCAGATGTTAGGTTTTGCCTGAGAAAAGGGCCCTCCGCTGCACTAGTACCTAAATACTAGCAGAAGCTGCCTGGGAAGGGAGCCAATGGAGGGACTTTGTTTGACCCAGCTGCCAATCTCCCCTGAAGCCTGCGCCAGACTAAACACTCACACTATTTTAACTCAAATCAGGCTACAGCAGCTGTTTGCTTTCCGGCTCTGAGCTCTGCACCCACCATGGCCTATGCCGTTCACCCGGCCAGCTCTGCTAGCTGCCTGGCTGGAATCTGCTCCGGCTTGGGATTTGTCACCGGAGAATATAGATTTTTAACCCTATTCCTTGTGGTATATATGGACTGTTTGTTGTTCTGCATTAAGTTCTGGTAATTTGGAATACATGTATGATCCTTAAAAAAAAAGCGATGTTTTATGTCATGGGAAGAGAATTAAGATTGGAAGGTAACAAGGATGTGTATATCCCTTTGAAATTCTAACCTAAACTCTTCTGGTGTGTTCAAATGAACACTGAATTAACCCTTGTGTGCAGCAATGGCAAGGCCCCTGCCACACACTTCTAAGAACAAGGTTAGTACCCCAATTTCACCTCAACCCAAGCTCCTTCAGCCCTAGCAAGATGGAAAGTTGGCATCATAGGACCAGAAAGACTCATGTCATTGTAAAAGTTAGAACCAGCTACTTAATGCTTTAGAAAATTCCCCCAGAAGCCACACGTAAGCACACAAGTAGTTTATTTTGTTTATACGAAAAAGTACCAAGTGACCCAATTTACCTTTCTTAAATGTTTAGCTCATTAAGCTACTAGGCTGAGTATAAAAACCATACCCTGAATTGTGAAACATTAAATGTTACCCGTTGATAGTCTCAAGTGAAAAAGGAAACCAAAGAGAAATTAGCCAGGGGAAGTATGATTTAAATAATAATCAAATTTATCTGATGTAGCCACGAGAAGAGATCTGGTAACTAAGACCTTACTGCACACCAGATAAGAGCCAAATACTGCACATGTGGAAAAAATAAATCAGTAAGTCATTCAACATGTGGAAGAAAGAAAGAATTCCAGAGAACTGTGATAACATGGAATAACTATAACTATAAACAGGTTATTCTTACTCCTGACCAAATTCCTACTTATGGACAGCAAGGGTGATGGTGAGAGAAGACGGCACCTATTTATTTACAGGTTTTAGTTTTTGTCCTTACACTTGGGTAGAAAGATGTTTCTTCATTTAGTGCAAAAGGCCAGTAAGACTTTTTTTTGTTTTGTTTTTTAACGTAACTAATTTGGTTCACACTATAGTTAGAAGATGAGGAAAAAAGGTTTCTGAAATACTGGAAAAGTATACCCAGTAATTTTTTTCAGAAAGTTGTTTCTTCTGCTTTAAGTAGAGAGTTTACTTTGTTTTTATTCTTGTTCCCCTCACCCCCCAAAAATAATATATCTGTTTTCTTCTCAGGAACTAGAGATCTAAATTACAAAAGTTGTAATTTTATAATAAAACTATAGGCCTGTGCACGAGATTTGTGCACTGGTGGGGGAAGGAATGGGGTCCCCTCAGTCCAGCCTGAGCCCTCTCACATTCCAGGAGCCCTCAGTGGGATGTCTGACTGAGCTGGCCTAAGCCAGCAGGCAGACATCCCTCTCAAAGTCCACCACTGCTGCTGCACTCACCAGCCATGAGCCTGGCTTCTAGATGAGCAGTGCTCCCCCTGTGGGAGTGCACTGACCACCAGGGGGAAGCTCCTGCATTGAGCACCTGCCCCCTGGTGGTCAGTGCACATCATAGCAACCAGTCGTTTTGGCGTTAGGTTGATTTGCTTATTAGGCTTTTATTATATAGAATTTTATTTCCTTAAAAGGTAGTGACAAAGAAGGTTATAGAGAGGTTGACCATTAGGTTTAATGGGTGCCCATAAGCTGAAAGACACAATTCATGAAAAAAACATCATGACAAGATAATATTGTTTGAGAGGTGAGATATTACCCTTATATAATACTTGTATATACCCCAAGGCTTCTCATTGGACTTGGCTTCCTATCTAGCAGAGTAGGGTTACACGTTCAAAACTTTTAAGGAATTCAAATGCTGGGAAATGATTTCTTATGAGCCCTTCACTATCAACCCAAGAAAATACTCAGCACGTTTCTCTGAATGGTCTATTACAATCTAACAAGCAAAGTACCGCCCATGACCACACTGGTCCTTCTACACCTGCAGTAGCTACAAAATGGCAGTCCCACAGTCCCATAGCTGCTTCTCTTCCACTGCCTTCTGCATCCCTCCCTCCTCCTTAGACATCATGTGCAAAGCAGTTAGTTCACATCCTGAGTGTTTATGTGCTGACTTGTGTTTCCCTTCCTTCAAATCCGTACTTTGAACCTCTAACTCCGAGTATCTCAGATTATGTCTATAAGTGGAGATAGAAACCTTAAAGAGATAAGTTTGTTAAATGAGGTTGTTAGGGCAGGGCCTAACCCAGTCTGGCTAGTGCCCTTACAAAAGAGATCAGGATAGAGATACACACAGAGAGAAGATCATATGAAGACACAGGGGAGAAGAAGACCATATATGGCCAAGGAGAGAAGTTCAGAAGAAACCAAGCCTGCATGCACCTTGTTTATGAACTTCTAACTGCCTGAAATTTGTTTTTTAAGACACCCAGTTTGTGGTATGGTATGGCGGCCTGAACAAATGAATACAATGTCTCAGTACAAAAGAGTGAAAAAGTATCTTATTTTGGAATACAATTTCTTTCTACACTCAGGTTTTATTTTCTTCTAAGAAAGCATGTAATTTATGAAGTATATATTATTCACATTTTCCAGAAATAAGAAAAACTGTGTATATGACAGACTTCTATGTAAAAATCATGCAAGGTGTTAAAAAGGAGGGAAAATATAACACAGTTGCCACTCTTCCATGGTACTACTTATTTTTATACTGTGAACAGGAATACTGTACTTACATCATCATATAACATATAATAAAATTGTACTTGCACAATGAATATGCATATATTTGGATAGAATTATGAAATAAATAGGTGTCTAGCTTTTCTTTTATGACAACAACAACAAAAAACACAATGGTATAGTCTGGGCCAGGTTGCTCAGTTGGTTAGTAGATGCACTAAGGTTGTGGTTTGATCCCTGGTTAGTGCACAACCAAATAAATGCTTAAGTAAGTGGAACAACAAACTAATGTTTCTCTCTTCCTTCCCCTCTCTTTCTTTCTCTCGATCTCTTTTAAAAATCAATAAAAAATAGAATCCATTTTAAAATGGTATGTAAATTCTTGATTTTGTAAGAGTTTGATGCATGGACCATTTACAATCAAGTTCTGGCATTAGATAAAATTTTATATCAAAAGTTGGAAATAAAAAGGTTAAATAGTTGTAAGGGGTGAGCTCAAATAATATTTACAAAGAGAAGAGACTCTAAAAGAAGGAAAAACATGTGACTTTCAAGAAATATTGATAAACATAAATGAAATGAGACTGAAGGTAATCAAAGATAAAACAAGTCGAAGTATTAATTAGAATATCCCTGAGACAAACCATATTTACCCAGATAATTAAGGGATGGACACTTCACTTACATGAAGTTGGAGGCAGCAAGATAATGAAAGGAAATAGATTAAAGTTGTGGTATTGCAGCAGCAAAGATGGGCCCCAAGACTCTCACTCTGGTGTACACTTGAATAAATACTTCAAGCATAAATTGGGTGGAAGCTGTGAATATGATGAGGTAGTTCTGTTGATTAAGTTATAAATCTATATGTGAGAGTTGGTGAGATCTCCATATAAATTTACTGGAGGGAGGAGAAAGAAGCCAATAGTAAATGATTGTAATACACCTGAACAAAACAGTTAAGCAAAAGGTATTGAAATTACCACTGCAATGAGATATTGTTTTACCTAGCAACAACTCCCATCAACTGACATGTGGATATTATAATTCATTCATCTTTGATTCACCCATCCTTTTAAAAATTATATTTAATGTGAACTTTACGTGAGGCATTGAATCACATGTTGTGTGGGATAAAACAAACAAAAATGAAAATACAGCCCCTGACTTCATGTAAGCAAACTAAAAGCCAACCAGCCAGTTCTAGGGAATGGCACTATGTTTGTTGAATGCTTCAGAAAGCTGAGTGGTACTTCTGGTGGTTTTGGAAATGTGATAGAATGTTATGACAATATTAAGAATCATCACCTCATCCAGTAATTAAAGTAAGGAAAATCGGAAGGGTGGAGAACTTTTCCAAGTTGATGAAGCACATCTATGCAAACCTACATACAGTTAAACATATTCAGTGATGAATAATGAGATGCTTTCCCCCAAGGGAAAGAAACAAGGCAAAGATGTTCCTAATTACCACTCATATTCAACATCATACAGAAAGTCCTAGCTAGTACCATAAGACAGGAAATGAATATAAAAGTGTAAATTTTAGAAAAAGAAAATGTAAGACTATTTCTTTTCATCGATGATAGGATCATCTTTGTGAGCAGAGTATATTTTAACTCTTCTCACCACACAAAAACAATAATGCTGTGATGTGATGGAAGTGTTAGCTATAATTACTATAAGTAGTAATTATATTGCATTATATAAGTATTTCAAACCAACCTATTGTACACATCAAATTTACACAATATTATGACAGTAATATCACAGTAGCATTAATAAAATATTAAAACTTTTCTGTTAAATCCAATTGTTTTCCTCTCTACCAAAAATTACAAAATTAGAATTTGAAATTTCAAAATATCACATAATAGTATCCAAAGATTACATACTTAGGTATAAATTTAACAAAATATATACAATAATAATATCAAAGTTCAAAGTCACCAAAATAACTTGTGGTCAAAGCTGGAAACAATTAGAAGAGCAAATTGAATCAAGTCATATTGGATTATAACCCAATGTACAAAACAAATATTTAATAGTATATACTAATATGAATGAATGACTTAAGTAACTTGGTGAGAATAGAAAAATATTCCATGTGGAACAATTCAAAAATTTTCTGAATCTATATATTCCATTCTGAAAAACGTAAAGCATATCTGTTCACTCCCTAAGTGTGAGCTGAGCATAGTGACTTCCTTCCAAAGAGCACAATTTTAAGACAGAAAAAAAGGAAAAAATTTAGAGCTTAAAAAGCTGATAAACATTTTTACAAGGTTAACATCAGCATCGATAAGTTGTTTCAGTGATGTTTAACTTTGATATTGTGTGATAGGAGTGGCAATGTCACTTTACTTTTGTGGCCTTCTTCCTAAAAATGCATTACTCCAGTCTAAGCGTAGCATGAGTGTGAGACAAATTCCTATTGAGAAATATTCTAACAAAAAGATTGACTAGCCAAAGCCAGTTTGGCTCAGTGGAAGAGCGTCGGCCTGAGGACTGAAGGGTCCCGGGTCCGATTCTGGTCAAGGGCATGTACATTGGTTGCGGGCACATCCCCAGTGAGGGGTGTGCAGGAGGCAGCCGGTCGATGCTGCTCTCTCATCGACGTTTCTAACTCTATCCCTCTCAATTCCTCTCTGTGTAAAATCAATAAAATATATTTAAAAAAAAGATTGATTAGTAAACCTCAAAATTGTCAAGGTCATTAGAAAAAAAATTAAGTCCAAGAAACTGTCACAATCAAGAATAGCCTAAGGAGACATGACTATTAATACAATGTTGTATCCTGGATGGGATTCTGGAACAACAACAACTACAACAAAAGGTATTAGAGGGAAAAACTAACAAAATATGAGGAAAGTATGGATTTCATTTTGTAATGATGTATTGAATGTGCTTGACTAATTGTGACAAATAGAGAGTGGGGCAAAAGTAGACTTACAATTGTTTGTATGAAAAATAACAAAATAATTAAATAAGTAATATTATAAAAAAAACCTCATGCTCATAACAGTAAACCCATTTTTTCCCAATCTATTTATCATACTAATGAGAAACTGGGTGAAAGGCACACAAAAAATATTGGTACCACCTTTACAATAATTCTGTAAATATAAACTTGTTATAAAATTAGTTTATGAAAATACGCACTACAAAAATAATTTAAATACAATAGAAAAAAAAGATCAAACATTTCATGGGTATGTTACTCGATATTTTCTGTAGTGTAGAGTAATATTCTGAAAGTAATTCCTGAAAAATATGTATTGAGGTAATAAAACTACTGCTTGGTTTTCATGACATTAATACCCCTAGACTTTTCTTCTAATTTTTCTTCTAAAATTATGTCTAATTGTGTTTTCAATTTTTAAATGTAGGTGTTACTTAAGATTTCCTCTTTTGCTTTTCTTTTCCTTTGCACTCTAATCAGAAATATAATGGAGACTTGTAAAAATGTTAACTTCCAAATCTTCAGCACAGATACCTCTAAAGTG